>NC_046162.1:20327100-20672100 GCF_011064425.1 Rattus rattus
TTATTGTTTCCATAAAATTAGCCTCACCATATCGGACTCATTTTCTTTACCTTTTTGCAATACTGCATATATATATATATATATATATATATATATATATATATATATATATATATTCCTTTGGTTACCAAATTTATGTACTGACTGGCTCACCTGATTTGCCAAGGTTAATGAAATAAAAATAAATGTGAACTGTAATTATAAAAGCTGATTTTTAACAGTCACTTGAACCATTCAAATATATTCTGTCACATTTTTTTCCAAAAAAACTAATTAAAATGTTTCATAGTGGCTATCAGTTCGCGCAGGAGCTCTAAAGCTTGTAAACTGTGAAGTGTAATCCCACTGAAAGTCAACGGACAGGACAGGAGGACTACCACCTCATTCTAAGTGGTGGTTGGAATAGAAACTAAACAATTCATCATTATATGTATATATATTATATATTATTAATTTATTGTGGCATAGCTTATCGGCTCATATGATTTATACATGCCTTCTGAAAATGAACTCATTTTGTACTTCTCCAAAATGCTAAATAGTAAATAGTGGCTAATTATCTAGAAAAATAGATTGAAGAACAAAAAAAAGTTGTGATTTTTTTTTTTTAAATACAATGTGACATCAGTTTTTCAGGATCTGAAAAGACTTTGGTGAGTGAAACATGCCGACTTACATTAACGAGAACAATGACTTAGATTATGCTATCATCTAGATTTCCTTTCTCCTTTCTCCTCATATTTGCTTTTGCAAAGCGCCAGAGACACTATATATTAGTTCTGATTTTGTGACTTTTATTCTTTTAATTTCTGTGAAAATGTCTCGTGGAACACACAGCATTGCCTGACTTTTTGTGAGCGAGCGTGAAATATTTAAAAGAGACCTGCTGTAAATCTCAACAGTGTTCAAAGGCAGCTCAGCCATGCCGTGTGGAGAAAACATCTCAGAATGTGCTGATCTTAAAGGTTGGCGCTGGAGTAGTAAAGGGTGCTTCTTTGCTGGCAGAAAAGGAGATAGGAAGAGTGCTTTCTATATGGTGCTAATAATTCCAGCTTTCATACCAAAATGTATTTCATGCTAGCGGGGGAAAAAAAGTGTTAACCTCATTTCTTAAAAAGAGACATCACCCCTTATATACCCAACACCTAGTCAGTGTTGTAAGCCTTTCGGATGAGGGGGAGGGGAGACGAGAATGTCAGCTTGCAATCTACGGATAGGGCCTGAAATCTATACGACACCACT
This sequence comes from Rattus rattus, assembly GCF_011064425.1. Taxonomy (NCBI): domain Eukaryota; kingdom Metazoa; phylum Chordata; class Mammalia; order Rodentia; family Muridae; genus Rattus; species Rattus rattus. Next base: position 20,328,343 of record NC_046162.1, read on the forward strand.
GCAGGGCGCTGGCCTAAAACACATGCTGTATACTTCTCTCTAAAGCAGAGCTACATTTAAATAGCACAAGCAATCGGGGAAAAATAAGTTGTATTATTAGCTTTGAGGGAAGCAATTCTTAAAAGTGGGGGGCTTTTGTCTTCTGGTTTTCAGTTTTCTTCTCCATCACATTCCAGTTAGTGGGGGAAAAAAATCAACCCCAAATTATATTCTTTTTATTACTAAAGTCACTTCTTGCATTTCATCCTGGTCTGGTTGGAAGCCTGTCTGATGGTCACAGAATTCAAATCTACACGGACAGGATCTGCCCTTAAACCTAGTGATTTCTATGACGCCAAACTGTAGTCAGAAACATTTCTGCAGTCCTCCCAGTTAAAAGTGCTTGCATAGAAAGGTTTAAGAGAGATCCTTGGCTAGGAAAGCTACTAGCTTTGGACACCGACTCTTAAGAGGCAAGAGAGCAGCACTTAAAACTTCAGGCATAAGCCACAGTGAGAAGAGAAAAGCGAGATGGGCGGGGGAAGGAAGAGGGGGTCATAGAATAATACTAGGGGAATACACAAAACCTCTCCTTGTCTGACAGAACCACGCTCGCTTATCCCGTTAGGGCTGAAAGTGACAGGTTAAATGAGTAGTGGAAAGCAGAATCCATGTGGAGCCCTTTTCAAAGTAGGTAAGCATTTTGAAAACAGGCTCAACATTATTCAAAAAAAAAAAAAGTCACTTCATACTGCATGGAGAACATTTTCCCTAAGTGGATAATAGTTTTCTGTAAGACAGGACCGGCCCCACTCGGTGGCCTGCAAAATAGTCAAATTCTAATAGAGTTTTAGCTTCAGCAATTAATGGTTAAAATACTACTATAAATAAAAGATAACACAACATCATAAAAAAAAAACCAAAAAACAAAAAATCCACTAAGGACACATAAGGAATTGGCAAACCCGTGTACTGGGCAGTTTGCTGACCAACACCTATGGACCTCAGTGATGAGTTTGGGCTTTGATATCCTTAGCTGGAAATTCTAAAGTTGACTTTGAATACCCAGGGAGTATCTCAGACTTTGTGACCTTTTCTGTCCCTTCCCAGGTCCCCGGGCTATTACTCATTGTCTTCGATAAGCTTTGCCTCCTCCCTCAGCCTCTGACTACCACAAAACCACACTAGAAAGCCAGACGACTTGCTTACAAGCCAAGATTCAGGTGACTGCAACAGAGAGCGGAGCAGCAGATGACTGTCACCTGTGACAAGGTCAAGGGGACCCGAGAGTCAGCAGAAATGCCCCATTCCCATGATTCCAAGTCTTGCCCCACAAAACTCCGTTTCTCGAGCTATGTTGCTTTTGGTGGTCTGTTATTTGCGGAGGGAGGACAGATGGGTTAGTATAGAATATGCCAGAGTCTCAGGTCTGTTTCACCATACGCACTCTCGTTCCTTCCAAAATTGACGACTCGACATGTCTAATTGATTTCCTAAGCACTTGATTAGAGTCCTTAAGAACTGAAGTAAAATAGACAGCAGGGTCTTCCACACAGAGGTGCGGTACGGGGATGCACAGAGGGAAAGAGGAATGAACAGAGCCTCGAGGGTGCCACAGGGAAGTCAGAGAGGCCTGCTGACCAGTTCCGGCTGGAACGACCAATCCAAATCTCACCTCCAAACTGAGAACAACCGTGCTGCAGAGAAAGCTTAATTTATGCAGAATTCTGTTTGTTCAACTGGGAATCTTTCTCGGAATGAAAACACAGTTAAGATCTAGACAGAACTGTTAACTACTTAACTAGAAAATGCCTGCTCAAGTTGTACACACACAGGAAGAAAAAAAAAACTACAAGGAAATGGAACGATGGGGCCGTTCAGTTCCGATAGACAGGGAGGTGACAGGAAAGTTCATGAAATACCTGGACTTCCATTCCCTGGGTAGGGAGAGGAGAGAGATTGGCTGGCAATGTTTGTTTAACATTCATTTATCTCTAACTAGGAGTGGAAGGACAAGCTCGTGTCGTTCACGGCATCATCAACGTAACGGCAGCTTCTCTGAGAGTTCCACTCAGCATCCCATAGTCTTCACGTGTGCTTTCTGAACCGCTCCAGTCACGTACATCAAGTCACAGGATTTTAGAAACACATTCTTGTTGGCTGTGTTCATCCTATCGTCAGTTTTGTGCCTATGCCTTTTCTAACTCCCATGGCCACCTAAGGCATCTTTACTCACTGCCTCATTACCACAGAAAAAGGAAAGGATTTAATTTAGGGAAGAAAAAAAAAAAAAGAGAGAGACTTATTTCATTTGTCTAATAGCTACTTTTAAAATCATCTTTTAGGACTAACTATAACCACAAAACCCATCTGTATTCGCATAACTGAAATCAGGCAAGAAACAATAGTTTTGTTAAATCAGACCCCCTTTCTCCAAGTGAGGATTGCATAATGTTCGAACCCCCCCCATGGAGCCCCAGTAAGTATTCTATCCCCAAATCAGTAATTTGGTAGGCTTTGGCTCATGAAAAGAGAAAACCACGATCTATAGAAACAAGAAAGGGGAAGCTCACTGGCAATGCATTTTCCCACTCTGTACCAGATCCCAGATTTGGTCCCCCAAAGCATAAATGAAATGAATAAAAATAAATGAACAAATATCAAAGAGGACGCTAACGCAGAAGAGAATTGTGATAGGAGGAATGTAGTGGGGAAGCACCTGATATGTGGAACAAGATGATACAGAGCAACATATTGAGAATGACAGTCGAGGGCAATAAAAGAACAGAGGATTTAATTAGGAACCCAAGGAAACTCAATGAATTCCTTTTGGCTTGCTGTATAAAGCCTGTGCAGATTCACATTAAACCAATCAAGGGAGCCAAGCTTTTTCATCCAAAAGCCATTCCACCCTAGAAAATGAAGCTATGCTGTCCAGCTAGTCACAACCATCCCCCCGCATTCCCATGTTTGCATGTCAAATAAATGTGGAGTGGACAAGATATTTGGTAGACTATGGAGCAGAGGCTGACTGTAGGCAACGTCTCCAGGTAGAAATTAGGCGACCCGTGAAGAGTGAGGCATTGTAAAATCCTTTAAATGAGTGGAAGGAAAAATGAGAGCAGGTTTGAGAGAGAGGAGAGGGGGGAGGGGGAAGGAGGGAGGGAAGGGGAGGGAGGGAGGGGGAAGAGAGGTAGAAGGGGAGAGGGAGGGGAGGGGGAGGGAGGGAGGGGGACAGGAGGGGAGGGAGGGGAGAGGGAGGGAGAGGGAGAGGGAGAGGAGAGGGAGAGGAGAGGAGAGGGGAGAGACGTGAACCATCAAAACAAATTACTTTAGCATAGGACAAAGAAGAAAGAGAACAAACAAAAACAAAGGCAGTACCTGGTTCCTTGTTCAGATCTAGCCAAGCACACTACGAAAATATTTTGGTCAGCAACGCAAGCACCAACCAAGCAGAAGAAAACAATGCTGTAGCTATGATGTCACTCACCGACTGGGTGGATGTCTGTTGTCCAACTCAGCTGCGTGTCCGGGAGTGCTCACCAGCCAAGCCAAGAAACCAAGTTCAGTGGGTTTGACGGTGATGAGCCAGTGTAAACTGTTATAATAAAAGAAAGGAGGTGTGATTCAAACCAGTGCACAAGTCAGTCAGGAAAGCAAAATGGCACACATCTAAGATGTGAGAGAGTTGAAATTGGGCATTAGATGAATTAACGCAGAATATTTTTCAATAGAGAATCTTTAAGTAAAAAAGTTAGGAACTATGTAATAATTGGTGTAGCTGCTTTGATTAGGCTCGCTGCCCTTGTTTGCCTTCCACTGTTGTGATATGCAGCATGGCCAAAAGCAACTTAGAAGGAATGAGTTTATTTGATTACACATCCTGTCCACGGTCAGTTATTGAGAGACCCCAGAACATAAAGTCAAGGCAGAGAACTGGAAGCATGAAATGGTGCAGAGGTCAGGGAGGAATGCTGTTTACTGGCTTATTCCAGTTTGCTCAATTTGTCTCCATAGATATCCCAGGAATACCTGCCAGGGGTGTGGCTGCACCCATATTGGGTGGGGCCCTTCCGTATCCATCAAGAAAACGTACCACAGACTTGCCTAAAAGCCACTCAGATGGAGATAACTTCTCAACTAACTCCTCTTTCCACATGAACTTAGCTTGCTTCAACTTGACAAAAACTATCTAGCACTCTCACTATTTTGTAAATAATACACCAATTTGTGTATAGTTATTACAACAGTACAATGGTCCTCTTCGAAGTGATGCTGTTCATGATGCAAACACTGAAATATATACATATATATAATATGCATAATAATACATAATGTTGCCACCAGGAAATAGCTGAAAATAGTTGTCTATTACTAACAAAGTACACAGACTTGGGTTTATTTTTTATGATGACAAGAGGTTAATTTCATCTTACAACTTAATTTGCTCCCCCACCCCCCAAAAAAATGTAAGCACTACTTTACTTTCAAGTTCAAATATTTGCTAGTTAGGACCACTTTCACTGGTAAGCACATGTGGTGTACCCTCTCACAAAAAGATCTCGGTGACCAAATCAAAGTTGCCCTGGGAAAACCGTCCAACCTCTCTTCAACTAGAGTGAGAGGCACAGCCAGCCTATCACACAGAAATTGTCACAAAGACTGCATTTTAAAATGCTGTCATGGCGCTCAGCGCAATGCCTGGCACATATCCATCCATTAGTGCTTCTCAGTCGTCATCACCTCTGTTCTCACCACCACTGGAATGTTACAGATGTGAAATTTCATCAACAGAAGATTGAGATTCATCTAATGAACAGTATCCCTAAAATATGGAAATACCTGCCCTCCCCCAAAAGCAAAGGACTACAGATTAAGCTACCCCAGCTAGTCTACACTAGGATCTACATGAGTTATTAGGTTTCTTCCTCCTCTGGCCCATAGTTCTGTCCCAGAAAGGAAGTCAAAGATGATTTCTGTTTTTACATTGCTCTATGTTAGCTGTACAAGACAGCACGTTTTAAGAGACTTTCATTCATGTATTTAATTATGTAATTATATTTATCTCTCCATTACTTCTTTCATTCCCCTCCCTACTCCATCTTCTATAATCTCTCTTCTCTTACAGTCCTCACAGTTGATATTTTAAGTCCGTAAAGGAAGTAGTAATGGTGCTAAATCAAAGAGGGCTAAAGGAAATGGTGGTGACAATAACTGGACTCAATAGGTAATTCTCCAGTTCTCCAGTTTTCCTTAACATACTCATTTTTCACAAGCAATATGTATACATACTTACATACACACACATACATATACATATATAATATACACATACACACACACACACACACACACACACACACACAGTGGAACAAGGTCATCCATCCTTGTTCAGCATTGTGAGGTAGGAGCTACAGATACAATATCTTGAAGAGGTGGGGAACCTGCCTCTTAAGAGTCCATCTTAAGTCTATTCAGAGGATGCCACCTTCCTAGTCTTCACTGGGTCAAAATACACTTTCAGATTAATGACTACATTTTCTCTGACAACTCTGCAAAGTCTTAGCTCTTCCTGAAACAGTCCCAGAAACCTAGAGTAACAATTTGAGTGATAGTCTGACAATCTTTCAGAAAGATCCCTCTCGAACTGCACTGGGGAATACAGAAGATAAACTTCTTGATGGTTCCACATTGTGTCTCTTATTGACATTCATATCTGAGGGTCAGGTTCCAGGAACCCACGGATCCTCAGCCTTCTCTGTATTTTGGGATCAAAACACTCATCACATAAAATTGAGTAGTAGTGAGAGCAAATGCCTTGGGCTACACTGTAAACCCAAAGAAGGATTAAGTAGCATCCGTTTCCTCCTTACTAACCTACCATCCAAATGTCAGTACATTTGGGATGTAAGTATAAGGAATCCATAAGGATAGGAAAGTCTAATAAAAGCTGTGTATCTTTAAAAGGCAAACTGCAAGGGCAGGGCAGAATTATAACCCATGTGTGAATCTATCTTGTTTCAATTTTTGTTTGACTTTTCAAAATTCAATTTGGCCATCTCTGTCTGGCAGAACAATATGGTCCTTTGATTTCCTCCTTAAACACTCTGTAGCCTTTACTGTCTTGGTAACACACAACTTTAGTACTTAATTATATCCTATCTTGTAATAATTAGGTGTCCCTATAAGCGAGTCTGTTTACTCACTTGCACCGTTCTGATCCTTTAATCTCTCATGAATATTAGTTTTTAATGCCATTAAGAGCCACAACTTAACAACTTTATTACAAAATAAAATTGCAAGGATAATTTTCAAGAAGAGTCAACATTGGACAGCATGAAAATTCGATGTTTACCAGGCATGAGAGGGCATGTCTGTATTCCCAGCACACTGGAGGCTGAGACAAACAGGATGATCATGAATTGAGACCAGCTTCAGAGAGAGAGAGTGGGGAACGAGCTCCAACTCCTCTGCTTAAAGGCTAACAACAAAAGAAACCCATTACGTTGATAGTTAAATACTACAAATCAGGACATTAGTAGATAGAAACATATGGGACTCTTTCCCTTCCTACCCGATGGCCCTAAGTACATGGAAAATCTCTCACTCTTACTGGGGAGCTACAGTTGAACCATATATTTGTTGCAGTTAGATTACAAGTTTGTTCTAAGCATGAGTTTAGAATCCTCGGAGATGGCAGTGAACATCTCTAAGCCCAGCACAGGAGTGATGGGGGCAGGAGGTGGTGAGTGGAATCTATCTTAAGGTTCATAGCAAGAGCCTATCTCTGAGAGGGAATAAGTACGTGTAACAAAAACACTCTATGTAGCAAGGCAACCCAATTTTAGGGAATAAGGAAATGCAATTGTTTTCGTATTGAATACAGTGGTAAGTGCAAAAGTCGTCTTCTCGAATGTGAGACAGGAGCTCTGAACACATTGTGATGACTAGGGCTCCAGGCCTCAGGTCAACTGCTTGGGCTTTTCAACTGACCGACACACCTAACAGTTATGTGTCCCTGGATAAGACACAATCCTCTGGGCAAGGTAAGGAAAGCTAAGAGCACCAATAATAGGTTTACTGTAATATGACAACTATACCCTAAAGATTAACTATCATTACTGCTTGTTTTCATTAGTGAAATATAATTCTCTAAAAGTGTACTTTTTTCTGCACTGACAAAATCATCCCTTATTTCATTACATGACATAATAACATACCTATTTCAATCCAAAAACAAAAAAATCAAAAAGGGAGCTGAGTATGATGGTGCAAGTCTTTAATTCGGGCACTCGGGAGGCAGAGGCAGGCAGATCCCTGAGTTTGAGGCCAGCCTGGTCTATAGAGTGAGTTCCAGAACATCCAATGCTACACAGAGAAATCCTGTCTTAAAAAAAAAAACAAAAACAAAAAACAAAAACAAAAACGCTAAAAGAAAGAAAGAAAAAAGGTTCTCTTGAACATTAAACGTTCTTAATTAAATATTCAGTAACAATGGCACAGGCTGAGCTGAAACAGTGCAGTCACCAAAGATTGTTATTTGCTGGGTTTCCATCCACAGTAAGATATGTCAGATAAACCCAGACAGGTCTATCACCCAGGACTTGGGAAGATCTGGAACTTGAGCTGTAAATCACCCTGGGCTATTGTAGGAATAATATGACTCAGAAACCAATGAGGGAAAGAAAGAAAAGGAAGGAGGAAGAGGGAAAGAGACAGGGAGGGATGGAGAGACACAGAGAGAAACCAAGAAAAATGTACTACCTAGAAGTCATATGAGAACTGATATGAAATACATTATAAATCATAGGGAGAACAGCAATATCAACCAACCAGATGCTCCCAGAGCTCCCAGGGACTAAACTACCAACAAAAGAGTACACCTGGAGGGACCCATGGCTCCAATTGCATATGTAGCAGAGGATGGCCTTATCCGTGGGAGGGGAGATCCTTGGTCCTGTGAAGGCTCCATGTCTTAGCATGGGGAAATGCTAGGGCAGTGAGGTGGGAGTGAGTGGGCAGGTGGATGGGTGGGGGAGTATCCTCATAGAAGTAGAGGGGAAAGGTGGTATGGGGGGTTGGGGAGGTCAAATAGGAAGGGTGATAACATTTGAAATGTAAATAAATAAAATAAGCAATTAAAAATTTAAATTTTAGCTTTCTGAAACAGATTTCTGTTCCATTTCCTTAGAAGGAGGTTATGTGACTACAGTGCGATCTGATCTCCCTACTTTCAAACTTATTTTAAATATTCTTTTCTAATATCCTAAAGCAGCATCAACGGTTCAGGAAAGTAAAAAGAAAGTAAAATAAACAATAACAAAACCATTTTATTCAGTGATAACTGCTCCTTAGGTTTTGATGAGCATTTTTCTACACTTCCCTTCATAAATGCACCAGGCATAAACAAAACAGTGTATAAATAGGTCAATGCCAACTATCGATCTTTATTCTGAATCTTTTTCTCTAGCAGAAATGTACTTTCTAGTTTGTTGATGGCAGTTAATCTAGGACCATTTCGGAGTCAATCAAATTATTTCAACTTTTTTATTTAATATTTGTAAGAAAATTAAAAAACTGAAATGTCCTGTTTAAAAAAGTCTTATGAAATAAGCAATTGAAAATAATTAAACATTATTGGCTTTAGGGGAATAATTTGAGCATGTCTTGATTTGCAAATTTTTATTGATTTTTCTGCCATTCACTAAACATATAAATTACAGAAATTTAGAAAAACTGAGAGAATACCAGACTACATATTTTACATGAATGCCACAAAAGGAAATGATAAAGACGAGCCTATAAAAAGCCAAACAATAGGAATAAAACTTGCAAGATATTGTTATCTTCATTCAAACTACCAGTTCCCTTAATGGAAATTAAGTTTATAGGCTTAAAAGAAGTATTAACAATTTTCCCTTCAGATATAAAGAGATTGGTATTACAGTGTGAGGAATGGGAGATTAGTGAATGCAAATTAATTGACTTCTTTCTAATGAATAAAAATAAAGATTTCACAGACATAAAAATATGAGCATAAGAATTTCATTGCACAGGGTAGAAGAAAATAAAACAGAAAGCATGAAGGAAGGAATCTCTTAATATATTCAAGCCTTTTTGTCTTGTATCATCCATGTAACTGTTTGAGAACTGCAACTTTATTCAAAACAGAATATACTAAGTTAAAAAGAAAAGGAAACAAATAAACAAACAAACAAACAAACAAACAAAACCCACAGGGTTTTTTTTGTGACCTAACAGACAGGATATTTTATAGTGAGATATTTAGACTCGATGTAAAATAATTTTTAGCTCTGAAAATTAGTTTAGATAGATTGAAACTTGTCAACTGTTATAATTCACTCATTTATTTGACAAACACATAGTGAGTGGTGCACATGCATCTGCCAGAAACTCCTTTCTTGTCCCATGCTTTGTAACACAGTAACCTTCAACAACGTCTATCTGTGGAACACTGAACACCTGGCCACTCTATGTCTGCATTGCAACACGTACCTAATTTCACAATTAAGAAAAATATGTCAGTAACATTTTACTTCCATTGCTCATTGAAGAGATGCAGTTTGGTATTTTCCATGGGATGAAATACATTCAGTGAACTTTAGCAGTTTTCTTCTCACTACTTTCCATGAATCCTAATAGAAAAAAATTAAAACATAATTTGCATTCTATTTCTATGAGTCAGCCCTCCCCTGGACTGGTGCTGAGTAAAGAACGCAGGCTGTGTTTTTGTGAAATTTACAGTCTTACGGCCAGGTTTTCAGACTGTTTAAGGACTTCCTAGGATGCTCAGGTAGGTGAGTTTAAGCTTTAAGCCCACTTCTGAAATGTTAACCGTCAAACAACGGAAATCAACAGCTCCATCACCGGAAGTCTGTCCTAAGAGTGAGGTCGAAGCTACCAAATACCAGCAGTCCTAAATGCACTGTGGCTCTACTAAAACACAAACAAACAAACAAACAAAAAACCCAAACCAAAACAACAAAAACAAAAAGAGAAAACAAAAAAATAGAAAACAAAACAACAACAAAAAACCACTTTACTTTCCACTAAAGCTACGTCCTTAATCATGAGGAGCGTGTGGCCAATGAGCAGTGCAAAGCCTACCCTTGCATTTGTCAACGTGTTGTTAGCTTCCCCTGGCCAATTTTGTACAGTAGAACAAGACAGTGGCCTCATTACAAGTACTGTTTGAAACGCAATCATGTCTCCAAGCTAATCTGTATTTTAGGAGAAGAGAGCCCAGAGAATAGCTTTGAAATCATTCAGAAGCCCTGCAGCTGGCTTCTGTGTCTGTTGGACTATGAATTTGTGACAAACACATTAGAGAACTATCGTGTACACATTAAGGATTAATGAACAGATTCTCATTTGACCAACACTGCAAACAAGTTAAGGATACACAGATTGCAATGGTAAGGTGTGCTAGAGTACATTGAAAATGACGGTAAGTAGAACCTCAAAATAATTAGGCTTGTTCCCTGCAAACCCACTTCAAACTAAAGAAGATGCATCCTCGCCATATGATATCATGGATTTTTTTATTTGTTGTTCCTTAAGATGGCATTTCAATTAATTTGACTCACTCTCTCACATGAAGGCATCTACAATAATCTGTCGAGTGCTGGCACGGTTTTTCTTAGAATGCATGACTTCTATCATAAAGATGCACCAAAAGCAATCAAAACACAATCATAGTTTCAACATTTAAATGCAGGGTCTGTGATCCAAAGCTTATGATCAAAGGCTTCAGGGAAAGGGGAAAAAATTCTACAGAAGTTTTAAAAGATATTCTGTGTAATACCAATTCATTAAGCAATTTTGAAAGGGTCAAATCTTATTTTGCTTAAGGGTTATCTGATACTGAAATTACTGGAGTTGTATAAAATATGCACTCTCTCCCTGCTCATTTTCTGAATGAATAAATATGAGGCCAATTTTATACAGAATCACTTCAACTTGAACTAATAATTGTGTACTGCATGCCTAGAATAATGTTTGTTTCACGGGGGATACATAGGAAAAGGATGCAAAAGAAAACATTAAATCAGTTGCTAATTATAATTAATTCATAGAGAGTGGAGGTTCATTTGTTTTTGCTAAAGCATATAAAATAGTACTTATATGAAGGCCTAAAGTGATATTAGATGACTATTAGATCATACAAGGGCTATTTTTTCTTCACCGAATAATTTAAGAATACTAACTATATTTTTATGAAGTACAAGTTGATATAAGCAGAAGAGATCTGGACGCCTCACCGAGATGCTGCACCTTTCACTCTCATTTCCTTCACCTTGAAAGCTGCACATGAACCACTCTCAGTAAATTTGAAACCATTAACAAGAATAAAGGAGATTTGCCAAAAGATTTACATCAGAACATTCTAGAACATCTCACTCGCTATTGAGGGACTAATAAAAATGATTTTTATTTCATGATACAGAGATGTATGGACTCGTCATTTTTTTTTAAATGAGGACAGATGGGAAACTAGGAAATGAAAAAATGGAAATTTAATTCCATGAAGACATTGACCCTAGTGTGTGGTATCTTCTGCCGGCCCATGGATTCTTTAAAGTAGTAAATTTCATATTTACCCTATGTACACAAGTGGACAGTTTAACTAAATATCACTCACTTTACCTCTCACAGGAACTTCTAGTTATTCCCCAAGCTGACTCACTGTTCTGGGACATAGTCCCACCACTTAGAAGGCAATTCTAGTGGGTGAGGAAAGGGACAAACAGGTCAAAAAGCCATTGCCTTGGGAGAAAGCATGGTGGGATAAACCTTAATGTGAAGACTCACTTTAGTATCTAATAGGATGCTGGGAAAGTTAAAAAGGGGGAGGGGGAGGGGGAGAAGGAGGAGGAGGAGGAGGAGTAACAAATAAGAATTTGGCTTTCAGTTTACTAATCATTTGTTTTCTAAGCAGACAGTGGTAGGGGCTATTCTATAATAAACTCCAGAGGAAGAAATGAAGAAAAATTTAACACGAACATAAATGGGATCAGTGGCACTGTCCAGTTTATCAACACAGGCCTCTGAAGCATATATATTGACTCTATCAGCAAACACTTTGAAATGAACAATTTACTAATAAGTGTATGTGATTCCCATCTGCACAAACTCCCGGGAGACTTTTTACTTATCAACGCATTTTCCACAATTATCAGATTTTACTTGCAGTTAGCAGGGGCAAAAAGAAAAGTGTGTCTCTTTAAAATATAATTAATGTCTCCCTTACTCATTCCCTGTACACCCATGTGTTTTCATACGTACACGCACGACACACGTCTATCTCTCCATCCTACATCCTGATTCAAAACAGACTATCAAAACTGGAAAGGATTTATGTAAAATATTTCAGGGAAAAAAAAAGGGTGGAGGAGGGGGCTGAGAAATCTGAAAAAAAAAAAAAAACTTCACGTATTTGCAGTATTTTGGAAAGTAAAAATGCCATATACCAAATGCCATATAGATATAATTAAACTCTCTTGCTTTCTAAAGCTATAACTAGTATGCTGATCAAGCTGCTAGAATATTAAAATAAAAGGTTATCTTCCGAAGGTTTAAATACAAACACGTACATATTTTAATTGTATTGCTGACAGAATCGAGGGCATCGATAGAAATTAGGAAGACCCATTGGAAGTCATTTCAGAGGTAACGTTCTCATGGTGTAAGGTTCTGCGGAGAAGCCGTGTAAATTTTGCTCCAAGGAAGAAGCAAAAATCGACCTGACTATTTACTGCGTTAGTCTCACCAGTGTGAACTGTACCCTTCAAAATATAAATTCCCCTTTCAGAGTAAATATAACCACGCTTGAACCAAGAAACCCGCATGCCTACATTAAAATAAAATATTTCCAGAAAAATCATTATATTAAGCAGTAAACAAATGCCTCCATCCCTTTTGCTACCTCCCTCTCATTAATTAACAGATTGGCACAGTCTAAGAACTAAATTTATTTTTCAATTAAAATAAGAAGCCCATATGTCATGATAATTTTTCGTTACTATTTCTAATGTGCAAAACAAAGGTTTGCTTTTAGCATTGAACATAGTAATCACAACAAATCCCTTAATTTTCAATCACTGCAAGGATACTCAAGAGCTTTTCTACAGCAAGGTGCTACCTCAATGGCTAATCCTATTAGGAATGAGCCTTGCACAGAGACTAAATCCGCCGGGGAATTCAAGGAATCAAAGGCTTACTGCACACTCAGAAGGCAACGACTTCTGTAAAGGGCTCTATTATATGAGGAACAAAAGAATACCACTTGTGTACTTAAATATCATCTGCTTTTCCTTCCAAAATACTCCATTTTTAAGTAAAGATATGTGATTTAAATGTATTTAGAGTTGAGCTTTTGGCACGGCTCTCGGTTCTGAGGAGAAGAGCCATCTGCGGGCCCCACGGCTCGCGCATAATGATATGCTTACAAGCTGCTTCCCTTTTCTGCACAATGTACCCTTTTCACTTTAACATACACTTTCCATAAATTTTTGAATAACAAATTGGGCTGTGGAAGTTTGTTGAAATGGGGCAAGGAGAATGCCTGTAGGCTAGCGAACCGAGGTTTATTTATTTATTTATTTATTTTAAATGAAAGGGCTGGTGGTGCCTTTGGAAAACACCCGCTCTACCTACCCTGCCCTCTCTTGGCCCCGCACCCACGGATCCTGAGCTGTGGTTCTTCAAAGGCTGCAGAGATGTCTCTCCTCCATAGGTTAAGTCTGTACATTAACTTGGGCAAAGAGCCCACATGCCTGCTATCCATTACACCTGCTGGGTGACAAACAGATGAGAGTCATCATGCAGACTCCCAACGTTTGATCTCCTGATATCGCCAGATGTCCCCATTTACATTCAAACATAACCGTGGTCATTAATGCAACTTGCCCGGCTGGCATTTAATAGGGAAAAAAAAAAGTTGAATTCTAATCTAAAATTGCAAAAATGCAAAACTCTCAGTGTATGAACACAGTAAACTATTAAACACGTTGCAATGTGCATAACTCTATGACTGTTATCAGAACCGATTCATTGGTCAGAGTGGAGACTAGCCCACAAGGAGCGGATGTTAATAGATCTCTAAAGGAAAGGCACTTTCGTGGCACAGTTTCCTTCTGAGTTTGAGTTTGGGGCACAAAACTTACGTTGACATTCTCTCTTACATGGTAAGCACGGTAAGAATAATCGTGATGTCTAGGTCGAGTTCAAATATATCAATAATTAGCGTACGAATAGATAAGGTCAAGGAAGACAGGAGGAGAAAAACAAAGCGGAATAAGAACAAAAACCCAAGTCCTCAAAAACCTATGTCCCTTCTTGATCTATGATCTTTCTTCAAGCCCAAGAACGTTGACATGACTCATGCAGAGAATTCAACAATTCCAAGCATGGGTCTTATGGAGCAAGCATTCCCAAGAGTGAGGGCTATATATTTTAATGATTTTGAGACCAATTTTTAAAACTTCAATCTGGCAGGTCTGGGCACTGTTTGTAAGATCACAACTTAGCAGCAAGGCTTGTGGGAGGGCTAGTCTTATTATTTTTCCCCTGATTCATGAACATTTCCTAGTCTATGCTTTCTTACTGCCTGGTGCTAGGCATGTGGCTTGCAGGAAATAAGTAAGGCATGAGTCTATTTCTAGAGAGCTGATAGGAGCAGACATACACACGATACTCAATGTTGTTAACACAGAAAGGCCTTAAGGGAACAAAAAAGACCTGGCAAATACTTTACAGGGATTTCAGCTCTTTCTACCAGCTGGCAATCCTAGCATTGGAAAGGAAGAAACCGCTAGGCTAACCATCGACCTTCCCAACTTCTATGCCTGTAAGAAGCTCCTATGAGATGTTTAGGACAGAATATCATGTATTTCAGCATGAAGCAAACCAGAATGACTGTTCTATTCAGACTCCTTTCCATTCAAATCAACTTCATTTGACTTCCTCTTTTGAGCTGGAAGCATTTTTTTTTTCTATAGAGACACTGCCAATGATCAGAGTCCTTGATGTCTCTCCACTCTGCCATGGTGATCTCATGTTCTTCATTCCACTTCCTGCTTTGTGAAACTACACTATTCATTTCCAAACAGCAGCAACAACAAAAACGACAGAAAACTCAATCTCTTGTCTGTCTCCCTACACCTGAGCAGAGGTCTCTACTGCTTTGTTCATCTGCTTTGAGGATCAAGAAGAAACAGCCTGGGTTAAGTGATTACTCACAAAACACGTTGGAAATAAATTAATGAATCAATGATCATTATACTGGGTGAACATCTCTATTCTAAAATCCAAACTGTCCGTACATCAGAATGTTTCTCAGTAACGTGGCGTCAGAAGTACAGACTTTACAACATGAAACTTCCCAACATGCAGTTAGCTAAATGGTTTTAAAAAAATTAATGTTCTGGTTTGAGTTTCATCCCCAAACTATCTCCTGCATTTGCAGGTATTGCAAAATGGAAAATAAAATAAATACTGTGATCACGATCTTTTCAGATGAAGGACACTTGATCTGTAGTACAACTCGTTAATGTCATCTCTAAACAGACATGGGGGTTTCTCAGTGTTATGTTCGTGGATGACAGTTTAGCAAGTTTCTCATTTGAGAATCACCCTGAATGTTTTCTATTTCCTTTTGGCTGGGCTCGTGTTCAAGTTTTATCTACTGGGGACCTGCATTTCAGCTCTGGCCAGCAGCAACTCACTTTTATCTAAACTCCCAATCTCCTGTTGATGCTTCTGGAATATATAAAAACACCTTCATTATCTCTCAAAAGGGATAGAAATCTAAATCTTATTCAAACCTTATACTCCATACCGAGAAATAATAGCAACAAAACAAAATATTAACCAGGTGGGGAGGAAATGCCAGAAGGATTTGTTTCAAAGTCAAGGTAACAGAAAAGAAACCCATTGACCCATGAACAGAATCGGAATTAAACATTGAAATCCCTGCTTTAAAGCTTTGGTAACAGTGACAAAGACTAAATCAGGCTTTAAAATACTAATGTCACAGAGCCCCTTTTAGTTCAGTGTTGTCTCTGGTTGTTCTGCACAGCCCTGCAATTTCATAGCATCCACTAATGGAAAGTGAGCTGGGGTTCTATTGACACGCTCATGACAAGTCATACTTCAACTTCCATTGTCCAGACTCCTTAGCTGTTCATTATCTGCACTGCTGTGCCTACGAGATAATGATACAGTGCCTCTACCCCTGACTGTAACACAGTTTTGCTCCAGGGTTCTTTTTAATTGAAACACACTACCTGTGCTACTGGTTTGGGTGCAAAAGTAAACACGTTTAAACACAAAAATTCAGTTTGTATTTGCTTCACCAGCAGGACATGTGCAAAGTCACCTGCCTTCAGAAGGATTGAGAATCCTTTTGAAACAACACAGTTTATTCTTTCTTCTTAGAGTATCGTTACAACTTCTCACATCTGTCGAAGTGATAATCCATTGCCTCAATGAGAGGAAACTGCTGTGGGTATCCGGGCTACTTCCCTCTGTGTTCCACACTTAAGAATGTTTCACCAATGCCTGGGCATAGAACTTACGGAACTGCTAAATAAATCGCGTCTGTGAAACTGTCTTTGCCAGTTGTAAATTGTGTTAAGTATTCACCAACCAGTCTAAAGGAATGGCCTGACTTCAGGGTGTTGGTAGATGAGCATGTGCCAGAATGCTATCGCCCTGACCTGGAACATGTTCTCAGCTTCAACTCAGTAAATATAACTAAGTAATTTCTGCTCACAGATACTTTGTAATACACACACACACACACACACACACACACACACACACACACACACACACGGTACACTAGGCTGTGTTGAGGTCACAGAAAATGATGGTAGGAAAACCTACTCTCCTAGGCATAACTGGGTTTAGTTTATTTTACAGATAATTTCTCTACTGGCATGTGGAAATTAAGCGTATTCATTTTACTAATATTTTTTTACAATTTTTATGCTACTTTTAATTTTGATTGTGGCTAATAAAAATTTTAAGTCTACAATATAACTTGTATTTTGATTTGTTCTAGACATTCTATGTTTACTGCAGTTATTTTTCTATTGGACAGCTCTGATGAACACTAATTCTAAAGTCAGGGTTGTAAAAGGATTCTATTCATAAAAAAACATGATTAAAAACATATAGTAAAAATTTTTACTATATGTTTTTAGATACTTCCGCAACACTTGGCCAAAATAATTTCATTGACAAAATTCCCAGATAAGGACATTTCTATGAAAAAAAATATTCTGTTAGCTTATGAATAAAAGTGAGAAAAAATAATCAGGACACTTCAACGACCCCAATCATTTTTGAATTCATGCATGAAAGACATTAAATCTCACACGTAGGTACTGTTAATTCCAACTCTGTATTTTTTCTTGTTGTGAAAGATGTATGTTTTTGTATATAAGTTTATACATTTGGACACTGTTCATACTATTTACTATAAAGTATGCTTTTACCTACCCTCCTGCAGTGTAACAAAAAAAGTCAACATGGGGACTTTCAGTGCCAACCACTAAGTGCCACTACTCATGTAATGGTATTAATAGGTGTAAGGTTGATACCATGCTTATCAATTTCCCTTTTATTAAAAAGTACACTATGGCTTCCAAAGAATATCTGTAATCAGGTATTTTTATAATCAACGTATTTGAAAATACTTACCCTCAGTTGTCTACTATATATTTCAAATGAGATACATTTTTCAGATTATGTTTGATTAGTAATGACAAAATTCCAATCGTGATTGCTGGACTAGCATGCACTCATATTTAGGTGATGCTATAAATCAGATGCTTGCACAATTTCTGATTTACAATACCCTGATTGTGCTACTGAAATCGCACAATGCCTCTTAAACAAGAGAATTTCCCAAGAACGTTGTTTATTGTGCAGTTGGGCTCACATAACAGCAGTCACAGTTTTGGCAGAAGTTCTTACCTATCATTTGTGCAGTTAAAATATCCTCTGGTTTCTTTGGCCTAAATGGTGGTCTATAAGATTACATGGTTTTAAGTGGTCTAGAAAGAAAGATAGCACAGAGTGCTTAAGGACAGAGCATACTTAAGGCCAGTAACTCTTTAAATATTTGTTTCTGTTAATGAATTTCAATTACTATAGCTTAAAAGGTCATATTTTGTACTATTTGTACTATTTGACAACTATTTGCAGACTCTCAGCCTGGAAAACAAGTTCAACAACTGGCCAGTTCATAGATTATTTACATAATTTCTTTTATATATACTAAGGTTTTATTTTACACGTACTTAAACAGCTTACATCTTAAGATTCAACCCCAAAAGTATCTTGGTTTCACATTTCTCCATGTTTTCTGCATCAAGAGCATCCACATGACTCTCAGAAGAAGACCCAAGTATTGCTGTCAGCTCTATTATGCTCATTGTTTTGTTGACCTATGTCTTAGAATTTCGGGATAAGTCATGTGAAAATCAAAATGAAATGAATGCACTGCTGTTGTTATACCTTTCACTGCTTAGTGAAAGGTAATCTATCACCCATAGGCTTAATAAACTCTTTAAATAGATGCTCTTTTTCTGTTCTTCCACATAAAGAATACAGAAATAAAGGTGGAGTGAGCTGCAAAAGCACCAACTTTTTATAGATGAGAAATGTGAGGCCAGGAGGCAAACCATTGTCCCTGAACAATTTAAAGATGGGTAAATACAGAATATCTAGACTCAGTGGAGCTGGAATCTCTGAGCAAGGAACGCTGAGGTGAGAATCCTTGAGGGGCAACAGATGAACTTCTGGTCAGGCTTAAACAGCTCCAAGCCTTAGCAACTTCAGGGGGGCCCAAGTGGGAACAGCTTCAGTTTTTCATTTCAGGTCTGCCAATTCTTAACAAAGTAAACTACCCAGGACTTCTGCCAGGGGACTGAAAAGGAGAAGCAGTTTGAAACATACCAGAGCAGGAGGTTAGCAAGATCTGCCCTCCAGAGAAACCATTTATACAAAGTCTCACCTGTGGAGAGTTTATCAGAAGCTGATCCACCTGTGGGAGAAGAAGCATCCACTCCAGTTCCCTCTACCTTTTCATATGAAGAAGGAAGAGCCCCAAGTCCAGTCCCCTCTAGCCTGACAGGAAAGGATACCCAAGAAGCAAGGTCAAGTTTGAGCCCAAGTATACAAGACTAACTTTTCTCCTACTCTTGACTACTTTTTCCCACTCCCCACTGCATTACTGAAAGGCCAGTTACGTCAGGTTTTTTTTCATCCAGGATGTCTTGCTGGCCTTTAAACCAAAACCTTAACGAGGCACATTAATAGTTGGAAGATGTTGGAAGGACCAGGGTAGGATTCTTCAACACTGTGACATATAGTTTCAAGGAATCAATAGGAAGAGGAGAAACTTGTAGATAGAGGTGGGTAATATAAGCAGAAAGATTCAAAACTAAGAAAGAATGTGAAAGAATTGAGAGAGGTCTATTATCATGTAAGAAAAGCGACAAGGCCACTGGGATGGAAAGTACTGGAGCACCTAATTGGAACAGAAGTTCAAAGCCTATGCAGCTAATAATACAGATCTAACATGTGTGGTGTGTCTGCCAGAAGGGCCTGAGAGCATTTGAAGAAATTGTGACCAATTTCTTCAAATAATAACGAACCAATAATAGACACCAAACTACTTGGAAACTTAGAAGACAACACTGAGAATAAATGGAAATCAACAGAAGTTAAGACATACATCCAGGCATACCATATTCAGACGTCAGAGCAAAAAAGTGCTCTACTGTAAAACTTGGGGTTGTCCTGTTGCTCTGTGAAGCAGGACTTGACATGTGGTAGCCCTAGGGCAAGACATCAACACCAAAACCCAACCACCCAAGCATCCAAAGAAAGAAAGAATAAACCATATTGAACAAAGCCAGAGAATTTTGTTTATAATTATGGACAAAGGGCAAGCAAGGTGAGATTTACAGCCAACATAACGCGTCTTCAAGACTTCGTCTGTCCAAGTTTGCTTCAAAAACCTACTCCTTACTTGCTGTCCTATGGTTGCTCAACCCACTTCCTTATATTCCTCAGGATGGTCTGCCCAAAGTTGGCACAGCTGTCAGTGGGTTAGGCTTTCCCACGTCAATCGCCAATCAAGAAAATGCCATACAGGCCAATGTAATAAAAGCATTTCATTCATTGTTGCTCCCTCCTCTCAAGTGACCTTAAATTCTGTTAAATTGACAAAGAACTAACCAGCAGGCCATCCAGCAACAACGAAGGAGATTGAACTATAAAGCTTTGTGAGAAAGAAACCCACCAACCTACAACTCTCCACACTGTGAAATTATCCATCAAAGTCAAAAAGAAATGCAGAGTTCATCAGATAAACAAAATTTATGGCTTCCCATCACCCCCAGAAAGTGACTTGTAAGAGATTCTAGCATAAATTCACCAGAGAGGTAAGAAGACATCAGTCAGCAGGCAGATTACATAAGGAAAGCACACATCAGTGTATGAACAAGGAAGGGTAAAATACAATATTGTACTTCTTATTCTATATCGGTTTAACACCGAACATTCATGCAATTATACTCAAATGTCTATGTTGATACACAGAAGGATATTTTATTTAACTACTGGGGTATTTTGCTTGCATTTTTTAATAAGACATATGCAGAGCAGTGTTACTTAAAATGAACTTGGGTTAATTGTAAATACATACTTGATGTTCAGGGCAGCTACTTGAGAAGAAAGGGGAATTTAAATATAACAACAGAGATGAAAGAAATCATACAAAATGTTCAGTTAAACCTTCAAAGAAAAGAGTGGATGGAGACCAAGATGTCAATGATAAGACAGCAGGAAGGGTGGTTCCCCAACTCATCAGTAATCATCTTAAAAGTCAAAAGTCTAAATACACCAGTTAGGAGATAGCGTCAGATTACACCCGCAATGGAGACCCAGGAGGGACAAAAGTCGGTGAAAGCACAGTTGAGTTCAATGGCACATCCATCAGCTGATGTGAATGGTGCCAACAAACTGCTTCAGGTAATGGGAGTGGTTTTCACATTTTTCTCAAACTTTGGTGGAGTGTTCTCTTGCTCAGGCTGCACTAGGGACCTTGAAACACCTCTGAACCAAATTAAGACAAGAGACATCACTAATCCCTTCACTCAGAACAGAACAATTAAAGTGGAAATCAGTAATAGAATGTTGGCTGGAAATTTCTAAAGTTACAGTTTATGGGATCTAGAGAAATCTGGACTTAAAGCAAAGTAAGAAGCATTGGCTGTTTATATTAGGAGACATGAGAGCTAATCATGCAGTCTTTTTTGGAAATCAGCGAAAGAGAAGGATGAATAAATTCAAAATCAGCAGGAACATGTGAAGACAGGACATTGCGAGTGAGACAGTTATCAATAGAGAAACTCAGAAAAATAAAAGTTGTCCCCCTTGCTAAAATAATCATTAAAATCAATTAGCCTGTGGCCTTAATGATGAAGGAATAGTGTTGGAAAGACTGGGTACAAATTGCTGATATCAGAACAGAAAGACAGAACATCACTACAGATCATTTAAAACTAAAAAGACAAAAGTACAGATACACAAAAGCCAGACAGTCTGATGGAATGGGCCATTCCCCTAAAGACAATCTATCAAAACTCAAAAGGGAAGGAAGAAAGAATTTTTAATGACCTGCATTCATTTAAGGGATTAAACGACTAACTATTTACATGTTCACTGGTAAATTCTACCAATTATATGGGGGGATATATATGCTCTCCACCGGCTCTTTAGGGATATAAACACAGATGACAGGGCTTGGTTTTTAGGTCAGCATTATCCTCATAATCAAAATGCCAAAAACCACAAGAAGTGGGATCTGGCTTGGATCTGAGACAGAGCACCTGTCACACATGCAGGAGACCTTGTATAAAAGGAAGCCACCCACACAAACAGGTGCAAAACCCCTCTTGAGGTATTAGCAGATCGATTTAAGGACTGTGTGAGCTCTTTCCAGGAATGAAGAGTAGCTTACTATCTGCAAATCAGTGAATGAGTAGAATCCACCACAAGCTCAAAAAGGCTTAAACTGCTCTAAATAATAATTACTTTTATTAATTAAAGACACACATAACTGTTTTAAAATGAAGGACTGAGTGTATCAGAGATTGATTATACAAGCTTTCAAAAACAACAGAGCTAAAGCATGCAAGATAAACAAAGAACATGCTGTGTTCAATGGTTGGAAAAATTGGTAATTCTAACCCAACAGCAGAGGCTCCTGAAGAAAGTGGTTCTGGATAAGCTCTGCCAGGTTTGTTACACATAATATATTGGGGCTAAAAGCAGGATACATGGAAGAACCAAGTTAAATATATTCATGGGCAAAGGGGTGTGATCACTTAATCAGTACATGTAAACACCTACTCTACAATTTCAACCTATCTATTCATGTCACCAACACCCAACTGCCACTGAGGTGCTGACCATGCAGACGAGACCATGTCAACTCTGTATCGGACATGTGGCAGGTAAGCACCTTAGCAAGAAGCTGTTAGAAAACTAGGGTTAGTTAATAGTTAACAAACCTTCATGCCAAATGTTTAAAGAAGAAGAAGGAGGAGGAGGAGGAGGAGGAGAAAGAAAGGAGGAGGGGGGGGAGGGGGGGGAGGAGGAGGAGGAGGAGGAGGAGGAGGAGGAGGAGGAGGAGGAGGAGGAGGAGGAGGAGGAGGAGGAAGAGGAGGAAGAAGAAGAAGAAGAAGAAGAAGAAGAAGAAGAAGAAGAAGAAGAAGAAGAAGAAGAAGAAGAAGAAGAAGAAGAAGAAGAAGAAGAAAGAAGATCACAAAAGCAACACATGCTGGAGAACCCGTTTCTTGTCTTTCTCAAAAATAACATGAAAGTCAATCTTGAACCCTCACAAACTCACTGGGGTACAAACAATAGAAAATGGAGAATCTCACTCAAAGAACTAGCCTGAAGCAGGGATAATATAGTGAAGAGGTTGATGTGAGTCTTGGAATTGGGGTGAGACACAAGTGCACAAAATTATATGTACAGCACACAACCTGAAATATTGCAATGGACAGTTTCTCTCTCTCTCTCTCTCTCTCTCTCTCTCTCTCTC
Organism: Rattus rattus; assembly: GCF_011064425.1. NCBI lineage: Eukaryota > Metazoa > Chordata > Mammalia > Rodentia > Muridae > Rattus > Rattus rattus. The sequence goes on from NC_046162.1 coordinate 20,351,471, forward strand.
TCTCTCTCTCTCTCTGTGTGTGTGTGTGTGTGTGTGTGTGTGCGTGTGTTGCATGCATGTACACACATATGTGAGCATATGAGTTCAAAGTCTTGTTCTACCACTCCTCTTATTTCTACGAGATGGTATCATTCTATGGACCTGAAGCTTGTCATCCAAGAAGCTCCCGGTACCAATGCCTAGGATGTTGGCACCTGTGCCCATGCCACGCTTCTGAAATGGATGCTAGAAATTTGAAGTCAGGCCCTCATGTTTACATAGCATGTGCCCTCACCCATGTTACCCTACCTCCGCAGTCCTTCGGTGGGCATTTTAGACAGTGTTGACTCTGAAGGAAGAGGATCTGAGTAATTATAAATGAAGGACTATATAACTGACATGATCTAATCATTTTGCGATATATAAAGAATTATGAAAATGATTGTGAACTTTATCTCCAAAAGTACCCAAGAGAAGGAAATACTTGCTTAGGAACAAAATGTCAGAAAACTCATGTGTTGGCTTACAATATAAGCTTTATCTTCTCAGTTTATATTATAACAACATCAACATAGCTGGTTGGTGAGGAAGAAATACTTTTTAATGTTAGGAATCTAGGAACTTAGGAATTAAGTCAACTTTAACTAGAGTGTATTCTCTCTATGAGGAGTGAAGTATAATGTGAACAATTAATTGTTTTCCAAGGAGAATTTTAGACGCAGTGCACTTAGGATATTTTAGGACACAATGATCATTCAAAGGACCATTTAAAAGGTGCCATCGCTGAATCCTCCCTCCGTGTGGAACACTGTTTAACTCCACCCGTGCATCTAGCATAAATAAGTACTTTTAACACCATGAAATTTTATTAAATTACGGTGTTTGGAGAGAAATGTAGATTTGTCTTCCAAAATAGTGTTGGCATTTCAATGTTTCTTTTTGTTCTTGTTCTTGTTCTTTGTCTTTGCCTCCTGAATATCATGAATGGCAAAAGTTCAGAGGAGAAGAGGTCCATATAAGATGCCACCCCATGATAAATGCTAGTGCAACGTCACTTCCAGCCATTCTCCAGCTCCCTTCTTCTCTGTTTGCTCAACACCCTTGAACGACAGAGTTTATAAGTGTGAAAGAAGAGGCAAGGTTGGGTGACAAAGCAAAATCTCATCTTTAGGTGAGCTTGATATCTTATGACAGATGAGAAAAACAAATGGCCTTACCTATCGGTTGTTTACATTACAAACCATTTTTTTAAAGTGTAAGCACTAGAAGTGCAAGCTATCAACTCAAATGAAGAAGCGCAAAGAAAGGCAGCAAAGGGGTACACACTTCTCACACGAAGGAAAAGAAAGGAATCTATTCAAGTTTTAGTGGATTCGGGATATGAAATGAATATGATTGTAGTTGATCTGCCACAGGTGATGAACATGAACTGAAATCGGGAGTTCAATTATTTGATGAGTATACATGACTATGTTGAAGAATAACAATTCACCCACTAACTTGGGAGGGGACAGTGTACCCTAATAGAGAAGCCTTTTCTTTATAGAAGCAGAGAAAGCTGACTTGCTGTCCCACAGTCCCTTGTACCCTGATCCAAGAAAGTGTCAATGCAAATGTTTCCAGGGAAATCTATATTTGATGGCCTTCCTTGAGTGACTGAAGATCTGTCCCAGGAGTTTCCCTTATGGGTCACATAAAGATTCTTCAAAAGGAAAAGGTTAGGCCACACCAGCCTGTGCTTTATACTGAGATTTTGGCTGGAGTTCTCATAGAGAATTATATACTACGAGGCAATTGGGAATTTTTAAAATTATCTCTCTCCAACACACCACTTATTCCAAATAAGATTACAGCCTCAAGGAAAATCACACCTTCGAAATAAATCATTTGTCTTGGCTCTTCCCTGAAAGAGGTTGAGTTTTCCTGGAAAGTTAACGCTCCTTGTCAGAGAAGAAATAAAAATAAACGTGGTACAGGCGAAGATGACATTTGAATCCAAACAAAAGTTTGCCTTTTGCAATTTTTTTTCTTTGCTTTCCTCCTTGATCATACGAACTGATGTGCTAAGGAAAAAAAATCTCAACTTAGCTAAATTTTAAATAGTTCATACCTAGAGTCCCTAATAGGAAAACTCACTAGCAAACTTTTTATCCACAGGACAAACATACCACTTGAGAACTGCATCCGTTAGGGGTTGGAGAGCGCAACAATAGAAAAGCCACTGGGGGAACAATACCAGTGCCTTCTCTAGTGAATGATTCAGTGTTTTAGAGAGAGAGATTGAAATATGAATTTTCATGAGCTGAAATCACCTTTAGGCTGTCAAACTTCTTCCTATAAGACTTAATATCATTTTGTTTTGCCTGTGATATTAAAGATCCCATTAGAAGCTTCATTGCTAACCCTTGACCACTTAACCACTCTCAACTGTTTCCCTTGGTGCAACTGTTCTGTCTTCCTTATGTGTACACTAGAATCTAGCACCAAATTAATACGGAGAGGCATTGATCCCTCTAGAACATTCCATGCAGGCTCTCACCCATGCACCTTTCTAGGTTCTATGTTGTTTTGCTATCATTCACAATAGACCTTGAAACTTTTTTTGTTTTTGCATTTATACTTAAACTTTTCACTGTTTACATGGTGTAGCGCCAGTAGGTATGCAGCTCTGCTCTACTGATAACTTCATCCTGAGGTCACATGGCTTGGTGATCATCTTATGAAACCTGGGCTTCTCATAAATGCTCTTTATCAGACTGGAAACCCTGTTGAAAGGACTCCCTGAGAATCTCGTCAGCCGGGGAGTATTAGCCTGAGTCTCATGAGAAGATACTCTGCCATGTCAAAACTGATTCTGCCACCCACACACAAATCCATCATTGCTCAGACCCATTCTGAGACCACCATTTATTAGCCTGTTACTTAAGAAGCTTTAGTTGCATAACCTGACAATGAGTGTTCACCCTACAATCCCTTCTCTTCCTTTAAAATATGCTGCCGTTCCCCACAAGCATCAAGTCTCTGTTTTCTGTGGCTCATGATGTTACAACAAGCTTCAACCTGCCTGCCATTTTGTTTCTCATGTAGGACACCCCATGTAACTCATAAATCTTTTATTAATTATTTTAGTTAGGTGTTTAGTTGGTTTTGGGAGACTCTGTATCTAGCCAAGTATCTTATGCCCTATATCATCACAAGGCCATTCAGAATACTGTCTTCTGTGGGCCCAGATCAGATTTTAAGCAGCTAGCAGTCATGGTTTCTTGCTTCCTGTTATGTCTTTTATCCCTAGGCCTTTTCATACCCTGTCTCCTCACCAAGAAACATCTGTCAGCATTCCTCCTGTGTCCTCCTTACCAGATAACTTCAGTTTAGTCCTACTCTATCCTGTGAAGAGTATACTATTTTGACTGAAGAGATTGAAGAGAATTGCTCAGTTGCCTCTCACAGGAAAGGAGTGGTCATACTCCACATTCTCTTTCCCCAGGGCAGTGTCTGACATGGTGGAGAGAATGCAAAAATATAGTTTTGAAGGGAAAAATTACTTGAATCCTCACCACTTCTTCATTAAAAAAATCATGTTGTCACAAAAGGAACTGTATTTTGAAATCCACATTTGAGCAGACCCAGCAAGATTGGAGCTTAATCAGCATAAGTCCTGGAGCTTAATCGTCTCCCAATAAGGATTAATTTGACCATTGTTGTTTATACTAAAAAATAATTTGTATCTAAAGAAATTCTTTCCAACTTCCTGCTACAATATATAATGATTTCCACTTAACACCTTACTGAAATATGGTTTGGTGTATATATAGTTACTCCCTCTGTGGCCTTGTAAGGTGAAATTATCCTATAAGGACAAGAGGACTCCCAGCTAAGAAACCTGAGTGCATATTATTATAATGAAAAGTAATTATCAGTAAAAATAAGTCACTCATAGCAGTGTATAGGAACCAGACATTTAAAAGAAAAGGTGGTGACAGACAGCTCCTAATGTCCCAAACATGTTCAGACATGAGACTCATATATCAGTTAATAAAAACGCCTGCAGGCACCGAGCAGCCTCATTTCTGTGGTTCTGTGTAACAGCTTCACATATGGGTGGGTATTACTTATGGCTAAGCACTATTTACTCTACAAATAAATTACTATGTAGCTTACATTGTTAGGGTCACATGGTAGCCCTATAGCTTAAAAGACTGAAATAACCATGCATTTATCTTGTCACTACAGGTACTTACAGTGTAATTACAAGGTCAACAGTTACCATGTAATTCCCTAGTTTCAACATTGTGCTTCTTAAACAAGAGAAAAGTATACTGTCTTCCCAGTACCTTCCAGAAGCGCTACCCATGTTCTACCATCCCACTTGACATATGAAACAGATGCATTGATATTTTTAAAGGAAAACAAATCAAAACATATTCATTGGGGGAAAAAAAATCACTCAAGTTGTCAGACTCGTTCAGAGATTCCATTCCTTGGATTTCTCAAAGTTATTTCATTGTAGTATCACATCTAATTTAGGCAGCGACTCAAAACAAAACATAACACAAAATGCCACTTTGCTTAGCAGTGATAATTTTATAATAGTGCCAGTCATATAGAATAGTGAGAAGCAGCACATATTTAAAGTGAGAGATTTCCTGAACAAATCAGGACCAAATGGCAATGGCATCTTAACTCATGTCACACAGGAAAGTATTGTTCCCTTGTATCGTGCATCTAAGTTATTTTCTCTAGGCCCATATAACATGGTAACACTGTATATAATCTTGTGGTTAGCTGCATGTTGTATGATCTACCTAAATCTCAAATACACATTCCTTCCTGTATGAAGTGACTCTGAAATTATGAATTTACTACAGTCTTCTAAAATTCTTCAAATCCTCCCTCCTTCATGTAGAGAAGCAGGACACTGCTTCGATAGTCAAGATTTGAACAACTCATTCCAAATTTATTATAGGTTACTATCATACAGAGAATAATAAAGAATTTTTTTAATTACTTTAGCTCATAAGAATGGGCTGATAGATATTCCATCAATGTTATGATTCCCTTGGATGAAGAAATGCTAAATGCTAACCCAAACAGATTTTAAAACCATAATTACTTGGTAAACAAGGGAATAATAGACAAATAATTATTCATGAGTACAGATTAAAGTCTTCTAACTTTTTTTCTAAATCCCTTTTTGCATTCCTCTCTCTGTGGCAAAGTCACCAGGCAGAGCACCATCAAAATGCTCTTGCTTTTCCAAAATGTTTTGCACAAAGAGAGCAAGCTGTATGGTCGGTCTTGGTAGAGCTTCTCTGTTCCTTGTCTGGTGGTGAGACATAGATAAGTTAGCCACCAACGATACAGCATTTGATAAAAGCTCTTTTAGAAAAACCAAAGGCAAGCGATCTCAAAAGGATCCTATAATCAGTTTTCATATTTAATGATTACGGAAAGTAACAAAGAAACTGTAGGCTACTTAGACAAGTGGAGAAATGTCCTCCTCAAAATAGACTCTCAGGGTGACTCTCTAGGAGGAACCCTAGCAAACCTCTTTTAATTATTATCTAATGAGTTCATGAAGCTCCCTTATGGACCATTTTTTGGAATGCCAGGTCATAATTAACTTATATGTATTTTAAATCTGCTTGTGTTTTTTGCATTTTATGAACTAATTTGGACCTTTCACTATAAATATTAATTTACAAAGTAAACCAAAAAGAATGGGGTCTACCTATAACGGGTGCTTTTGTATTTCAAAAGGACAAAGGTCGTGTAGAGTGGAAGATGATCTAAAATGCTTGCAGGATATTCTGGAGGGCACAATGGACAACAGATCCAATAACTGTAAATCATTCATCCCTATAGATTATTTTATTCTTATCTCTTTTTTAAAGAAGGACTCAGGTATCCCAAACCAGTCTCCAATTCTCTATGTAGCTGGAGATAATTTTGAACATATGATCCTCCTCCCCGCTACACATCAATTTGCCCATTCAACTAGAAATATATTCACATATTAGCATGTAAAAATGAAGAAAGCACAGATATTAAAGGAAAAAAAGGTAGAGCATGCATAAATACAAACAATATTTAGCCAAACCATTTAAAATTGTTTGGTAGAAGAGAGATAGCAACATGCACGAGTTTGCAGAAATAGGACTGCAAGGAGAAAAAAAACCAGCTTTGGCCAGCTCACTGTTGAAATTCATGGAGGAAACTGTGACTGGGACACTCACAGTGACCTTGTAGTTGTTGGAAGTAAGAAAAATGTACATTATTAGTGGTGTACTGACCCATAGGATCTGACCAGTAAATGATTCACACCATGTTTATCCCACACTTTCACAAGCATGCATTTCAACGACTGTTTCCATTCTGTTCTTTTGTAGTAATTTTCAGACTGGAGAGGCACCGTACCTTTAAGTTTTAAATATAAAAAATGACACTGATTAACCTTTAAAATGGTGCCATTTAATCAAAGCAAGTAGATCTTTAATGGGTTTTAAATGGACTAATAAATCACATGCTTTTTTTTTCTAACATGAAAATAAACGAAATATTTTGGGGAGAAAAATGTAGCATTTTACTTCTTGGAATGTTTGCATAAATGCAGACATGGAGACAGGTGACAGTGACCCAGAGGGACTATGATTTGGAAGGGGACCACTTTGCCTCCATCTCGGAATGCTCATAATTTCTGTGCCTTTTTCTTTGCCTGCTTGGGAGCAAGCCTTACAGGTTGCTTGGTAGCATTTCCGCACCCTTGACAGGTTTTGAGACTTAGGTCTAAGGAACACACTCGAGTACCATGAAGAAGGCAATTGATCTTCCCCTCTAGGAGAAACTGACCAGAGAAAATGAGTATGTTTTCTGCTCATCCCCCTGCCATTACTAATCCTCCTCAAGGCACAAAGGAAGAACGGAGCAACCAGCAATCTCTGAAAATATAGGCTGGACTCCCTGTTTTCAGCACTGAGTGTTTGGACAGATTCCTGAAGACTAGCGCATGCGTGCTCTCTGAGGAGGGGCAGGTTCCTTTGTGATATCACAGAGCATCTTGCCTTGTGCCTATCTTAGCGTTGTTTCATGTAAACCATGTGACTAAAGGAACTGGACAAAAAAGAAAAAAAATACACCTGATTAGTTTGAACTAATTTACTTATCTGGACCACACACAGACCCAGGCATGGGGGAAGGAGCCAGTCACAGTAAACTGAGGCTCAGCTCTGAATAGCAATCCCAGGGGTATGCCTGAGGATCGACAAGGTGGAAGCATGAGGAAGGAATGGGTCGCTTGTTAATATGTACGGGGTAAACGGCACCTGACCAGAATTTACCAGCATCTTCTAGTATCTGGTGCTTACGCTATGTTAGGTACTTAAAGTGAAAATTTTACAAGCACTGCTCCACTTTATTCAATGACTCAATTAGGGTCTAGATGATTGACGTTGCAATTTTATAGGTGTGGAAAGTAAAATCCAGGTGACTGTAAAACTTGCCCAAGGTCACAGGGCTATTGAGTATAAGGGGTTCCTAATATAGCACCTTGGGGACTGTTCTCATGTCATTTCTTCTCCACCAATAAAATCTCTATCTAAATGTTCCCTTTCTGTGGTATGGGGGAGCCCATGCCTTCTTTCTTTTATTTTTTTATGGAGCTGAGGACCGAACCCAGGGCTTTGGGCTTGCTAGGCAAGCGCTAGACCACTGAGCCAAATCCCCAACCCCAAGCCAAATCCCCAACCCCTACCTTCTTTCTTATCAAAGGCAGCAACCTGTCTTGATCACACAGCATCCAGAAATTTCTCTCTTTTAATTATATCCTCCTGCTTGTCTTCTAGGTCCAGTCATTCTATTCTGATATGTCTTTCCCATCAGGTTTGACAATGCTTGAACCCATGTCAACATACCCAATACTCCATCACTTTGTGTGAAAGAAGCCTTGGGTTTGTCTGTCTGCAGTCTTGCTTTATGATGGGAAACTGCAGAACCTGGGTCCATGCAGAACCTGCCTTTTTTAGTTACCTAAAGTAGGGCTAGTGACAAGGACACATTTTATCATGACTCATGTCTTTCGGCTTCAGTGACCAATCCATACTGGTCTTCTGAAATCCCCTGCTACTTCTCCACTCCTTTGAAGCTTTCCTTGAAAGGCCGCAGAGGTCTTAGTGGCAACGAGCTCCATTGAGGTCTTCCTTCTCAGCTAAATCACCAGTATGGTAGCTGAGGCTTAAATAACCTTACGTACACTGATTATTATTGTCCTTAAAATTGCCAACCCAGGTTTCTTGTCTGCCCATCAGATCTGTACATTTCACCGTGCACTCAGCACCCCGGCCATGTGGATCCACATCATAAAGCCAGTCCTAGTTTAGCTTAGCCTCTGCTCATCATCTTCTTTCTCCTCTTTCTCATTTGAAAACAACTGTTTTCTGTGTTCCTTTCATATAATGCAAATTTCTGAAATCTTGATTCTTCAATGTCTATTAGACTTTGTTTATCTCCCAAATAACTCACCAGACTTCTAAGTTTCCTCTGATGGCTCAGTTCATCAGAAGGCATAGGCCATACGTGATAGTCTAGACCTCTGAATCCCATACTGTATCTGCCTCTGTGGTGAATCCTTCTCATTGTCCTTAGTGTGGTTTCTTTAAAACCCCAATCGGATCACACTTTGCATCCACTTCCAGATTTCCCACTTCAGATTTCCTTATCCCAGCTATACAAAGCTTGGCTAGAACTTCCCTTGTCACTCAGCAACTGCAACGTTGCTATCATTCCCACAATTCTAGCACAATCCACTGTCCTTGGCATGGTTGTCTTTTCCATCTCTAGATAATTGGCCACCCTACTTTTCTTGCACCTCGAATGTCATTTTCTGCCAAGCAAAAACTTCACTTCATCTCAATATCCAACATGGATAAGAATCATCTTCTTACTGTGATACATCTTTGGTGCCTGCCAAAAGAAAGGAAACTCTCGCCTCCTTGGTTTTATCTTCAAACTGTAAATAGGTTTTAGCTGTTATCCTCCATACTTCTCAGTATACCTTTACATGGTCTATCTATCACCCACAAGTCATTGATTTCAAAGGCAATTTTGAAATTCTGGTATTTCGTTCTATCACCCCCATGGGACCTACCAGCCAGGAGATACTTCCTAAAGAATGCTGAACTAAAATTGACATTTGACAGATAAGGACCTTTCCTTTTAAGCTTAAGCAAATTAACATGCAACCTTTATTATTTTGAAAACAACTAGTAGGATTTATGGACTATTTAGCCATAGAACAAACGAGATTTATTTTGCAGATCAATTAATTAGAAGTCAGAAGCACATATCCAAACACTCTGTTATCACTAGACAACTAGGCAAGTCCTTAAATAAGGAATTTATCTCTGTTTAATCTAGGTATCTCATCTGTAAACGGAGACGAAAAGAGTGTTCTCAAAATCTTACTACTTTTTCAAATATCTATTCTTAATGAGGACATAATTAACCACACAGAGAAGACAGACAAGGATTAGAGAAATGTTACTCAACAACTGAATTATCCCAAAGTTAAAACAAACAAACACACAAACTAACTATGTAAATCTCACTTGCTATAAATAACCAGGGGTAGCTATTTAATCGAAGAGCAGAAAACATTGTCTTCAGACATCTGCCTAAGATTTTATATGGTTGAGGCTTTTCAGCTAGAACTCTGAAAACTACCCCCAAAATGTGTCATGAAAAATTACCATTTGGCTACAAAACAGATATCTTTATAAATACATCAAAGGGCCCTCTCTGCCTTCTCCAACATATTTTCAAATCAAGTACACAATAATTTTATTTGTGGTTCTAACTTCCCCAGACACTCCCCACCCCATATATATATATATATACCTTTCAAGTCCTGTAGTTTGTTGAAGAAAGATCACAGATCAGTCACCTCTATTAAATATTAAATATTTTTCTGGAAATGCAGAACAGGTGCACAGCCCTGTGATCATAACCTCCAGAGACAGGTCTCGGTACTCTCTCCCATACCTATTTGTTTGCAAAGATTTAAAAAAATTAACAAAATTAACGAAAAATTAACAAAAAAAGCAAAAACAAAAACGCTGTGCTAAAAGAAAACTAGCTTAGATAACACACTGAACAATAATGTGGTGTTAAGATGAAATGTGTTTGAAGTTGCATATTACATCCAAAAGAGCACTGCCATAATTCATAGTGATTAATGTTAATGTCAAAAATATTAAAGAAAGTAATAATGATTTGTATCTTCATGTAATGGGCTACCCTTTCTTTGATCTTTTATTCTCTTTGATCAATGAAATTAAGGGGCAATAAATTTCAAACCAATAAAGAGGAATTCATCTTCACCCAGTGTATTGGTCAGCCTGTGGGAATAACTGCCATGGGAGGTCAGAGAGACAAATGCTAAGGCTGGTGTTAAAAAGGGATCAGATAATTTTACGGCCATTAATAACGTTTGTCATGCTGCAAGCTCACACACTGATAAGGGGAAGCTAGCTATCCTCCCGGGCCCAGACTAATTACCTTTTGGGTCACAAAGACATTGCTTGGCCAGCACACAGTATGGGTGACTACCACCTTTCAGAGGGGACTGTGGCAATGGAGTTGAAGAACCAGAGGTCACTGAAGACCCTCAAAGGGTCTAAGACTTGAACAGCTTGGCAATGTTCTCCTTGCTTATATTTATTAATGGTTAAGAGAAACCATTGAACACATACTGGACTGAATGTGTACCTCTGAAAATTCTAGGTTTCTTTGTTTACAGAAAAGATCTTTTAAACTGAATTGTCCAAAATCTTTTAGTCTCCCTGATTGCCCAGTATTGTGAATCCCTTCATAGACTGTCCATTAGTTGACTGGACTCTTGGTAAGCAGGATACAGGTAAGTCCTTCCTATAGTCAGGTGTGTTTCCCCCGCTGTATCCCAATAGGAGCTGACTCTCTTCCGGGCACTCTGCTTCTCAAGGCTTTGATCCCTGTTGTAGATTTCTGAGGCCTTTATTTAGATCATTAGCAAAAATTAGTATCCAGTAGCACAGCTTGCTTACAAAAGGTTTTATTGAGAAACTTCTTATGTTCTATCCCAATCTTTCTAATGAGATCCATGTTGTCACTGATCTTAATGATGAGTGACAACAACTGCTAAACACACGATACCTCTGGGGAATACACCGACTAAGTGCTGAACTGTCACCGCTTCTATGTCACAGCCAAGGGAATGTATAGTGTTCCCATGATCCAGCATCCCTTACATACATATAGCCCAAGTTGTTTGCTGTGTCCTGCGCTCTTTCTAGCATGCCCGATGTGTCATGGGAGATAGAATGCATTTATTAGCCTCTAACGTCCTCCAGGTTACTGAAAACTGACCACGATGTTTCTAAATCATGCCATTCACAGCTCTCAGCAGCAGGACCTCATGAGTTTCTAATAGACTTATAATAAACAGACTCCATTTACCTCCATAAAACTGCAGGGGTAAAACTCAGGTTGGCTGTGGTGGGAAAAAATCTCACAGTCACCAGTAATTTATTTCAAAGACTCAGTATTTAGACTCCATGCGTTTGCAGACTGGTAACTACAGTAGAGTAAGATTAATAACTGTAGTAAGTGTCTGATAACATCTACACTCACTGAAGTTCATTCCACGAAACAATACTCTTTCTTTGAATAGTAGCACATTTGGACACTTAAAGAAGTGCCAGAAAAGGAACGAGTTTCATTAGCAGCATCCAGACACCATGATCATAATACTTAAGTGTGGATTAAGTAAATATTTATAACACCAAGTAGCTCTCTTACACATTTGTTAATGTGTACTTTTTCCAGGAACTTTCATGCCAGCTTGTGTATTTCCTCCTAAATCTTTTATGGGCTTCTGTGTTCCTGACCCTAATCTTGCAGTTAATCGATGCAAGCATGTCACTTCAGAGTCTAAGGAAAGTCGTCCCATCAGGGGACACCATTGATAGCCTTCCAGGACTTGCAACTTCTACGAAAGAGTTGACTTCAACGTTAAGATGTAAGAACCATATCTCAGTACTGATTTTGTCAGGGAGAAAGACTGGGGATAATAATGTAAACCCTAATTTTAGGCTTCTTCATCATTAGATCTCCGTGTTGCTTGAGTTGACAAAAGAATGGGGTGGGAAGAACTGAAGGCAAAGAGCATTCAAATCCCTGGGAAACTCTTAGTGTAATGAGTCGCCAAGAGGTTTACAGTTTTAGTATAGTTTTTAATAGGGCATCGTGTTTGACTATTTTTAGATAAATATCTCTGCTGCCAACGGGAAAGCAGAGTCCTTACAATGAGGAGAAACTCTCATTTTAAGTGCGAGAAACGAGATGAGTAGAGTCCAGTTTGAGTACTAGACCCCCCAGAAAGCATACAAAATGGGACTGTGCCTTCCCACACATCCCCTGTGGATGTATGCTGGCAAGGTGTTAACTGAAGTGAGCACTCGTACTTTGCACTGCTCAGTTATGCTAATACAAACTTCACATCCTTCTACGGAATATTCATTTCAGAACCTTTGGTTCCGTTGGGCTATAGATAAGCTTTGAGAATGTACAAATCTTTAAAGTGAAATGAATTCTACAACCGCCAATGTGAGTCTTCACACATAGGAGCACAGCTGTTTTTGGGAGCACCAAATCAAAATTCAATGCTGCCTCAACCTTCTATTTTTGTAATAGATATTGCATTTATGTTCTCTTTCATTTCCATTTGCTCCCACTACCAGACTGCAAAATGAACTGCATTACTACCAGTGAAGTTAGAAGGAAACCATGCTGCTCTTGGATAAAAAGATACGTTACCACCAGTGCGTTTCTGTGAGCATAGGTGCTGAAACTGAACCTTGCAGTACTAATGGCAGAGGTCAGCTAGTTTGAATTTCTAGCCAGTGACTCTCAGAGGACACAATTATCTGGAATGTGCATCCTGGAAAGGAATCCTAAACTTGTATGATCCAAGATTGTCCCCTAATTCAGGCTCTACCTGAATGTCTTTGCCTTTGTCCAGAAGTTTCTACTTGACATGTGACTGATGACATCAACTCCCTCTCCTAGAAATACACAATTACAAGATTGAAAAGCAGCTCTGGACATATTCAAGTTGTTATGTGGGTCGGCAGATAATCCCCCATCCTAAAATGCTTTTGATTTGATGTCATAAAGACTTACCACATTGAATACAGACTCATTCACAATAGCAGGAGATAGGTACCAAGCCCCCTCTCCCATCACTCTATCACCTTCTCCAGATGTTTACATTTCCTCCTTAATGTTGTGCAGCTAGAGAAGGTTTCCCTTCTACAGACCAGAAAAGACAGAGAACTCAACTAAAATCTGAGTAAACTAACCCCAAGGAGATCCCAAGCTGTTTTGATGAAGATGTCTTTTCGGACTTTATAAGCCTCATCATGTTTAGCAGCTACTCTCAGTGATATCTAGAAGCAGAAAACAAATGTTAAGTTGCAAACTTAGAATTCCATAATACGGGAACAGCAAAAACATGAGTCTTAAAGATTATGTTTATATAGGGGTCTCTGTCCTTAGGGGACAACCAAGCCCAATCAAAGGACATATACATATACATACATACATATACATACACACACACACACACACACACACACACACACACACACACACATATATATATATATATATATATATATATATATATATATATATATATGATGATGAGAAAAGTCCTTAAGTGACTTGTAGTTAACAAAATGCATTCTTCAACAATTAAAATGTCTAGGCCAAGATAGTAACCAAAACCCTGAAGTTCATTTCAAGTTAAATCATTGCATCTCTCCTTCCTCTGCTGGATTCACACTGAAAATACATGATCAGAAAGGAGGGCCATGGTTCTGGGTCACTGGCAATTGCTTCTTCACTCTCTTCTTTCTCTTTGTTCCCTGTCTTAGTTCTGCTGCCTTGGCTTCTGATCCTTCTGGGTGAGGCAAGGAAGCCGAGAAAGGATAAGGGTAAAAGGAACAAAAGAAATTACTTGACTAGCAGCCATGCAAGCTGGGCTTGGAGTGCTAGGTCAAGGAAAAGCCCAATGCCTATTTTTCAAGTGTTTCTTCTGTGGCCTCTGTAGGATGAGCGTCTCAGATGCTGATACCTTGGGTCCCACCACTGTCTGCTTTGTTTGATGTGAGGGATGTACCACCCCACACAGCTCTCAAGTCTCTAGTAAGAGACTCCTCTTGCTTGACTTTTGAGGTGCCTCTGCTGCACGACTTTCACCTACAGAACCCCAAGAAATACTCATGCTATCTTCCCTCAGGATCTGAAAATCCTTAGCCACGCCTAGAGAAATCCCTGGCTTGACTGCTTCTCTGGGCCCTGTTGACCTATGTTCTCCTCAGGAATGAGTGTTGAGGTACATGGCTGTATGTGCCTCAGGGAGTGTGGAGAATCAGAGTCCATCACTCTCCGAATGCTTAAGGCACTGAATCAGGGGAGGAGTCCAACTGTGACCTTTACAAGATACTGCAAACTCTCTGAGAAATTTCTCCTTCCGTGGCAAGTTCCCTCAGCCTCCCTAACCTCTTCAGAAAGGAGGTTCACGCTCAGTCAAGTGCAGAAAAGCGTGGCAGTTGAAACGGGCAGTTCACAAGCCACACGGCACCTGCCTGGCAAGTTTGGCTCTGGTGGCTTAAGACCTTGTGGCACAATGGAAGGAAATGGAGGCCAAGATGGAAAAGAGTCAGACATGGTCCTGATACCATTGGCTGCCGTTGTTAAAAATAAAAATGCACCTTTGATAGGCCCATGACACAGCCATGTGATAGGGTGATGTAGATGAACAGGAAACCAACTGGAAATCTTCACAACCAGTGTCTCTCAGCCACATCGACCAATGAAAGCAACGCTAATAATCAGAAATGATCTATTGGACTTCTAGCAATCAGGTAAATTCTTCTCCTCAACGATCACATGACTGCTTTCAGGAATGAAATGATCATAAGACAATTTAAAGATTGCATCACAGTGATACAGGGCCTAGGGCTTCTACAGAGTGGAAAGCTGGGAGGTGTTTAGCTAAAAGTCCCTCAGAGGATCCAATGAGCACTAACTGGAGAAATAAGCACTTCCGTTAATTAACTATGGGTAGAGTTTAAAGGCAAGAACTTAAAGATTAGATAATAAAAAATAAAAAAATGAAGCACAGATGAGAGTCACAAGTTCTTATCTCTACCCCAGATGGAGTTTAAATAGAGGGATTTTGTTGAAAATAGGATTGAAAAAGCCAAAGAAGACTAGGGCTGAAATGGCAAGTTATATTCAGTATAGGATGGTCTTTCAAGTCTCACTAAACATCTTCATTATGATCTAGACCATAGAAATAAACAGCAAGTTAATTAAAGCTACAGGTAGTATTAATTTAGTGTAAGGGGCAAAGATTAGAGAGATAATAAAAACGCCTTTGGAGGTTAGGAACAGCAGCAGCAAACAGAGAGAAATTTGAGGAAGTACATGTATTGAGCAGAATGAAACCCTTAGAAAATAGGACAGCTAACAGCAAATTTAACTGATTGTGTCAACAATTAAGTATATCCTAGATGCAATGGTTTGAGAAAATAATTACCAGCATCATTTGGCTTCCCTACTCTGGAAAAAAAAATAATGGTGGATTCAGGGAACCACCATTTATAAAATTATACCTGTGCCCTGGAGGAAAAGAATTTGCCTCTGCTACAATATAGTATATTTGATAAAAGTTGAGAATCCATGAGGAAACATAAACGGAAAAGACAATATCTTACCTATATGACTGTGCTAATTCTCTCTTTTCGAACTGCTCCGAAAGCTAGGTTTTGAAAGGATATAGCTTATGAATGAGCTATCTGGCAAAGCTTACGGATTATGAAAGCAAAGCGAATGGGAAACAGTGAAGCAGATGTAACATGTAGCCCCTGACCCCCAAGTGCCTGCTGCACTTCCTGTCTTTCCAGCTCTATCTGTGTGATTGTTAGAGCAACTCTTCACACTTGGCTCCTCCCTAGGGCCTTTGCCCGTTCCCCCTTCAGCCTAGGTCATTCTTCTTCTCCAGGACTTGTCAACATCAACAGTTCTCTCCTCACAGTGCCCACGGAGCTTCATAGCTGAGGTAGGTCCTCCTGCAGAGTTGCTGTCTCGTGTTGTGCAACTTTGTTATAGGACTAACCATTATTATTCCCTCAAACCATCTCCGTAGTGACTTACTGTTTCTTTCATTACTAAATTTCTGTCTTTCTCATCCTTAGCTATAAGATCTGTGACAGCACAGTTGCTTTCTCCCATGCTACTGTTTTCTATGCTTTAATACTAGCTCTTGGCAATTGCCCAATATGTAAATATATGTATACTTTACGTGTGACTTCTATGTGATGTATATGTAACATATATGAGTCTGCAGAATACTCATGTAATAGATAACTTATGTATGTATGTCATAAAGGAGATTGTGAGCACACTATAGAAGAAAGGAGCCACACTATAGAAAATATTGTCACTGTCAGTAGATAGAACCAATGAATCAAAATCTGGGACTCTTTTTTTGTTAAATAAGCAGTTGCATTAAGTTAAAATCTTCAGAGTGGTTAAGCTTACCAATTCTGTAATAATGTATTTGGTCATATTAGTCCCCGATAATGAAATTCCAAGGATCACTTCAGCAGTTGCTTCAAACCGATGTGTATATTTACTCATAAAAATTCATAGGAAGTTAACTACCGTGCGGTTCCTTCCAGTTTCTCTTTTTTTCTCCAATAGAGTGAAATTAATGTGTGCAATCTAATGAGATATGCTGCAATTAGAGAACGGCTATGCTCAGTGATATCTCTGCTTGTATATGTTTCAAATGAAACAGAGTCTGTGCTGACATTTCAGGAATCGAAAGAACGAAAAGCAAAATTAAATTGCTATTAGATTTCAAATTGCAGCAGGGTACCTGAATACAAAGTCAATCTGTGAGAGGCTGATTTTTTTTTTTTAATGGACCTCCGCCCATATTAAAATAATTTGATATTTGTGTAGGTTTAATGTATATTCATGAGGGAGTATAGACTAGCTGAACGAACCAAGAAATATTAAAATCCTGTCACTTATAGCAGGAAACCCACTAAAAGTCGTAATGTGTATATATCTATTTCTGGGACCCGTTTACCGTTTGAAGAGAGATGCTTGAAGAAAGTATTAATCCTGACTGTAGCTAAGGTTCCTGTGAGCCAAGCTTATAATAAGTGAAACAGAGTCCAATAACTCCAGGACTTACAGATTCAAAAGGGCTCAGTATTGCTATATAGGGAAGTAGTTGGAGGAATATAAAAATAACAAAACCAAGCCACTTGTGAAAGTTTTACATCTATCTATTTCTTTCTGAACTATGTGTTTTCTGTTTTTTTGTTTGTTTGTTTGTTTTTTTCTTTTATTACCAGATGAAAAGTGGATAGTACAATCTCAGATGTTAATGTAAAGGCATTAGTTATATCTAATTCTAGCCTCTTTTGTGTGACATTGGGTGTTAAACCCAGGTTTCTGTATATACTCAGCAAGCACCTCTGTCACCAAGCCACATTCACAGGCTTCCTTTTACCTTTCAGTGTGAGACAGTGTCTCACTAAGTTACCCAGGCTTCCCTTTTGCACACTCTGTAACTCAGGCTGGCCATGAAATTGTGATCGTCCTTTCTCAATGTCCCCATTACCTAGGATTCATCACAGGTCTCTGATCTGGGCTGTCTTAGCTCTAACATCTATAAGTTAAGTGAACCTAGGAAATGATGAAGCCCCCTTGGCCTCTGCATTCTCAGGCTGTGACAGCCAAGCGCCATTGACAGTAAGCTGAGCACCGTGAGTAGTCTCTAGAGAAGCAACCACCTGTAGATACGTCATACACTGCTTCTGCTTCCCTGAGATAGTTGACGGCTTTTTTTGATGTTCCTCAGTTATCTCTCCTTCCTGCATCTCCTACAATTTATCAATCACCAACTACTCTACTCAACTGTGATGTTAGAAATTTTATAAAACCTCCAGTCTCACAGAGGCAAATCATCATTTTCATTGTTAATTTAAGGATTAAAAAAAGAAAAGCAAAGACACATGTATAGTAAACAATACTTAAATGTTTCCATGCAGAATATCCATGGGGCATGCTTTATACAAAAATCTTTAATTTGATTTCTTTCTATACTTTTTTTTTAAATTGCCAAGAGTAAAAATAAAAATCCTACTACATGATGTAAGACACTTACAGATGGACTGAAAATTTAGCCCATGGGTTAAAGTGTTTCTTGCATGTTCAAGGTCTTGTGTTCAAACCCCAGATTCATCACAAAGTAAAAGACTCTTCTTCGGTTATGATAGCAGTTCCTGAATCTGAAAAATGTGAATTCCAAATTTCCTTCCTACAAAAAATACACCGAGTCATAAACATTGAATGGTAGGTGAGGAGTTGCAGTGTGTGTAGTTTTACTTACTAGAGACAAAGGCTTCCTCTAATGAGTATCAGCGTTACAGAGGAAACTGTAGCTAAATTACTCCTGTCTGTATGCTTGCCTCATTTCAACTGAGGCCATTATGGAAGCTCCATGGCCCTCTCTTTTTAGAATTAGGAACAAAAACGCCCATAATATATTTTCATATGAAAGACAAGAAGAAAATGTACAAAATCAGCGCAAAGTAAACCTAAACTGATTAGCTGTCTTTCACTTTTTAAACGGCACCTCCAACAAAAAGGAGTATCGCGTGAGATTGCCAACAAGCTGTTGAAAGGCCACTCATCAGCGTTAAAGAGCACAATCAGCTTGTCATAATTAACTTCGTATCTAAGAAAGACAAACACAAGCAACAATTCAATGCCCAAGCCTCTAGCTTGAAAGATGGAGTTCAAATGGGTAGAAATTGAACTTGGGCCAAACTACTTTATCCTGCTCACCTTGTTCTATAAATCAAGCAGAAAAAAATAACTGTACATCAGCAGTGTGGTATATTAGTTCAGTTTTATTGGACTGAATTTCATTATTTCATAAAGTGAATTTCTCCACAAAATAGCATGAATACAAAGATATGAATTATATATGTGCTTCATCACAATATACTCTTGCCTGTAACTTTACTGCTGTTCCTGCAGATATTGGTCTCACAGACACACACACACATACACACACACACACACACACACACACATGTATGCACACACACATACGCATGCATGCACACACACTCAGGCACACATGCATATACACATGCATGCATACATACAGGCATGAATGAATACAAGCATGCATGAATACACACACACTCACATAAACGCCTACTCATACACACATGCACATACACATGTATACACACACACACACACACACACACACACACACACACACACTTTTCTTTCGAGCCAACACTTCTGTGTCTTATCTTCCATACTGTGGACACTGTTCCACAAAGCCTCTGTGGAAGCTTTCTGTGTTTGGCATCTCTACCTTTCTGATGGTTTCCTACTGCACTGCTTCCGTGAACTTACTTGTTGTGGATGTCAGCTTAAAGTTTGTGCTGGAAAAAAAAAAGTCCTTAAGACAAACATTTTTGCCTGTGGTATCCCTGTATCGCACTACAGAGAAACCTGACGAGAAATGGATGGAACTGACAAGGATGACAGTGAAAAATTCCTCTGGCTGAATTAGAAAGCAAATAAGCAAATGTTTAAATGGCTCTGTAGGGCCCCCATGATTTCTACAATTAGGAAATACTGAAAAAGGAGCAGGAGTACAGTACTCATAGTTTCAAAGCAGTTGGAGTTTGCTGCCCCTGGGTGAAGGCAGAAAAGGGGGGGAGAGGGGAAGGAATCCAATTCAACTTTTCATTGCTCGATTCATAAACATATATACCAGAACAGTTCTCTTGGCCAAGTATTTATTAAAAATCCTCACCCTGTCTGCTTATAAACAATTTGAGAAGTCAGACACTACAATATGCATAGCACTGTTCAAGCAGTGACCTTCTCAGCTGACTTTATTATGAGCTATGAAAATCACTAGCTAATAAAACACAAGGGTGTTTATTTTATTTCAAAGATTTTATTTTCCAGGGGTTTCTGTTCCTTCACAAAGCCTTCCTACCAATGACCCTAACTCTTTATGAGTCCCCCACCCCCCTGACAAAACAAAAACCGAAAGCAAAGGCTCTAGGAACATGGGTCCCAGTAAATCTTGAGGGACAGTATTCAACTAAAATTCAAGGGCAGGATTTCCAGTCGTACCACTTGGCATCTCCACTGTGGTTTATTTGTTGTTCAATTATATACATGCAATTTCTTGCTGGTTTCACCCTTGAGTATATATTCTACGAAAGCTCATAAAGTTCTTAAAATTAGCTATACCTGTAATCTTATAATATTCCCCAGACTGTGAGTAAAATTGTACTTATTCACTTAAAATTAATATCCTTTTCTTGGTTCTCTGCGGAATTCTGACAAAACATTGAATTTAATGTTCACGTACCTGGGTATTTTAATCTAACAATCATGGCTATCTATCTTCGAACTAAGGCAAAGCAAGATTGGACCATGCCCTGCTGTTCAGAAGCCTGATCCTGGGAAACAGACCTTCCTGGAGGTCATTTCAGTTGGAAGTAGACCGGAAGACACAGGAAGCTCTTTAACAGGCTTCACTATAGCCAACAAGATGCAGTGAGGCAGACGGAAGAAGGGTCTCTGGTCTGAGAAACTCATTCATTTTGTCCTTGCTGTAACTTTAGTTACTTCTATCTGAAAAGATATTTCCCAATCAGGCCAAAACTCAAGCATGCAAACAACTGCACATTTACTATTTCAAGCGGTGCATGGGAATCATGGCCCAAGATCGCCATTTATCAAAATTCTGAACTTTTAAAATCTGTACCCTTGAACATCCTTCGTAGCTTTTGTGGAAGTCAAAGCTTCCTCAAATTAGTCATTGAACCGAAAAACAAATACTCTTGGATACCTGAGATGGATGGTTTTTATGAGGCGCATGTCTGGTATTCTGGGGATAAACCCTACTGCGGAAGGAAGGCACCTTTCAGAAAATCTTACCCTTTTCCTGGGGCTGAACTTTTCCATATTTAAACGGCAGTTTTAGTGGGTACGGAGAACCCCTCTCTAGAGATGAGCTCCTTAAGTTCTGGATGACTTCTAAAGGCTACATGTCCCTGGGTTCCAATTCGAGTTTACAGAGTTAGACTTGTCAGAGTGATGGCACGCGGGTTTCTGCATGGTAGACAATGCCAGAGCAGAGGCTGGCGCAAAGCTAGTAGACGGCCATCCACAAGGCTGGATGACCAGGGATAATGACCGTCAGTTCTAACATCTTATTCCACCCCAGAGGACACTGCAGGAAGCGGTCCTCTAAGCAAGAGGAAAGAGAAGGTGAAGGATGGGGAAGAAAGGTACTCAGCGGGCATCAGCAATCATTCACACATTAAGATGGGATCTCTGGCTTTCTGCAAAGCTCCTTCCCTGTTCTTCTCGGGACTCTCCTGCCCCCTGCTGATAGAACCCAGCATTTCTTGCTTCTCCATTAGGTTTTTGTTACTATAGAGACAGAAGCCAGGGGAGAGGCAAAGATGTAAACAAGGGGCTGGTTCTTCAATGTGCAGGGGAGAGAGAAATGTCAGGAAGACGAGACAGACAAATGGGAAGGAAGAGGAAAAGAGTGAATCCAAAGAGGGCACAGCCCACAGCAATTGGCTTCGGGATCTGGGCATGATAGAAAAGTAAAGCTGGGTACCTGGAAAAGACAGAGGCCATGACGTGTGAGCTAGGCAAGGGCCAACCCATGGCAGGTAGATGGGAAGAAAATGCAGGAAGAAACTGGCTTCTCTTTCATTGCTTTCCATTTTCGAAACTTCACCACCGAGGGGTGTAAACTAATTAATACAGTTTTGCAGACTCCGAGAACCAAGCTAAATTCTACCTTGCACTGGTTCAGCACTCGGAGGTGTGAGATTTTTGAGACAGCAATGAGTAGGAAGAAATGGTCATGAGCAAAAGGGCAATCCGTCATGTGAGGTGGACTTGGTTTGTCCAGATCCTGGAACATGGGATTAGAACATCGTTTTCTATACAGGATGTTCAGTGGATCTCTTGGAAATCTCAAATTTCACTGCTTTGATTTTGAGAAGCTACTGGCTGTCTTTCTCAAAATCTAGAACAGGGTAACTCACCCAGGTGGCTGTTTGTTACTGGCAACACTGAAGAGAGAAAGCAAAGGGATGAGAGGCTTTAGTGACTTAATAAGGTCTAGCCAGGTCCCTGAATGGCGCCTGCCTTACACTCATCTTAGGTAGAAGCTTAAGCAAACTGACTGAAAATACAGATCGTTGATCAGACATTGGAGAGGCATTTGTAAAGATGATAAACCTGGTGCTGGGTGAACGAGGGTTGTGAGAATGAGCAAGGGCCCTGGCCACAGGATCCGACAAACATTCTGCAACGGTGGCCATCTCAGTTGGCTGTGATAACCTTGTCATGAACATAGAAATAACCCGACTTTAGAGATGAACAGACTGGGGCTTAGACAGCAGAACAAGAAGTCTGCCAGGTATCAGGGCGGCGAAGAAAGGTTTCGGAGTTGTTGATTAGTTCTTTGGATTCCGGGACGGAATGTGGATCTGAGGTGGGTGGGTAGACATTAGATAGTAGGGGTAAGGAATTACCTGCCCCCTACCTGCCAGAATGGTTCAGATAAAGTAAAATCTTAATGTGACCATGTGGACTCATCAGAGGGCAAAAGGGGACATCTAAATCCCGGAGTTGTTCCCGACTAACTTCTATAAGAAAAACATGTTAGGTATGACTAATAGTTAAGGCCAAGGGTTCATATGACTAGATAGACCCTTTAAGAGGAAGGGAATACTTCAGCTCTATTTCTCATACTAGAATTTACCACATCACAGCGGGATTCACTCAATCGAATCTCACGATACCACAAACGCCCCGAGCATGTATGACAAACAACGGAAAAGAATTTGCTGTCTGAGGTAGAATAGACGATGCCGAAATAAAATTCTGCTTAATTAAAGTGAGGAGCTGTAATTGTCATTCTTTACTGTTCAGAAGTTTAAGAATTGTTTTTCAAATCTCTAGTGATAACACCAGAAAAATGCCCAAACATGAATACAGATTTAAAAACAATAAACTTGAAAGGGTTCTGCTGGGTATTTTCATAAAAGTGTTCTCATGTGGTAAGTTACAAGATGTAGATCTAGGAGGAGGCAGCGTGCACTCCCCAACGATGTACTGCATGGCCCCGTTAGTGGTAGACTTTAGTCTGGCGGAGATAGATACCCCTGAGCAAACCAGGAGGAATGCATGGGTGTATGTAGGGAGAGGTTGTGGGGGTGGAGAATTAGTATATTTAATGTTTAACACAGAACAAAGATTGTACCATTCAGAATTCAAGAGAATAATGGTAACCTATGGTCAAGGAAGAAAAAGTGAAGTTGTATAAGATAAAATACCTAATTTCGTGTGCAAACTTTTATATCGTATGCCTAGATCATACAATAACACATATTTGCTTGCATAATTTTTGATATTTATTATATTCCTTATGCATTCGCAAGTCCTTTAAATCAATTATAATATTATAATGAGTGTGTACTATGCTTAGGGCACAGTGTCAACAAATATAATTTAGTTTATTTTTATCCTGAAATCCAATATTATAAAATAAAATAATAGAAATAAGAAAAGATATATATGAAAGGAGATATAATAGACATATATGAATAATAGTTATATATTTTGTATATATATTACCCATATACACATATATCTGGCAAATAGCTCTATACACACAGAGATTCTTTCAGTTTTTATACATAGAACATTTGGCAAATCTATTATATTGATTTCCTACACATTTATAAGAAAAATTCTGGTGCTTTCCTATACTTCCTTATCTAAAGAAATTTAGAAAGGAAAAGGAAATATTAATCAGAAATATGAAAATCAAATATACCCTTTTGTGTGGTTCGGTTAAGCATAAACCATGTTAGTGAAGTCATAGGTAAATCAATACAAAGTGTTCTGTAGGGAAAAATCTCACAGTATCTACTGCAATGTCGATGAACAATGCCTTTTCATAAGCAGAGACTCAATAACTCCAATATTAGGAACTGACTTCAACCAAACAGTGTACAGAGTTCCCTAACAAGGCATGAATGAGAAGCTAGCTTTAATGTCTCATAAAAAATAGAAGTACACATGACATATTGATGAAATAAACTATAGCATATTCATTCTATGGAATTTTAATGCCAGCATAAAGATTGTATCACTCTGTAGTCAAGAAAATAACGCCAACCTATGGCAAAGAAAGACAAGTGAAAATGATAAAATAAAAATGTACAGCTCCATATGAAAACTTCTATGTACGTAAATTTGCATGCTTAGAACAAACGGTAGCAATATTTGTCTGCCAGATTTTTGATATTTCTTGACTTACTTATACATTCGCAAGTCCTTCAAATCAACTATAATATTATAGTTAACATATATTATACTCGGAGTAAAATGTCAGCAAGTATAACTTGGTTTGTTTTTCCTGAAAATCATTTTCTAAATATATATTATATATTATATATATTAGAAATATTTATTATATATATATATCCCAAATAACCTTCATATATAACATTGATAGGGCAAATAGAATTGTCTTTATAATTTTAATATGCTTGTATATAAGAATAAGCATGATCTATACACATCTCTATAGCTTCAGTGTTGAGTTCAGGTAGACCTGTCATGGCTAACTCGTTCAATGAACTGGGTTGAGCCAGGGAACGTTCCTTAGTCCTTTTTTTCATAAAGCCTTAAACAAGAGGCTTAAGCTTCATGACCTCCAAAGGCATTTCCACTTTAAAAAGGAAAATAAATGCTGAAAATTGAAAATGGAAAAGAATTCCTTACAGAGAACAAAATCGTACTTCAAAGTTTCCCAACAGGTAATGAGAATCTTGAAGTCAGAAAGTTACTATAGAACTGAACAACATATTAAACTCTTCTGAACTTTGTTTTTCTTTTATTGGGGGGGTTCATCTAATTTTCATTGTCTTTTTATGGGATATTTTATGTGTTTATATTTCAAATGTTATCCCCTTTCCCAGTCCCCACCTCTCCCACCCCCTTCCCCTTCTATGAGGGTGCTCCCCAACCCACCAACCCACTCCCACCTCAACACCCTGGCATTCCCCTACACTGGGGAATCTATCCTTCACAGGACTAAAGGCTCCTCCTCCCATTGATGCCAGACAATGCCATCCTCTGCTACATACATGGCTAGAGCCATGGGTCCCTCCATGTGTACTCTTTACTTGGTGGTTTAGTCCCTGGGAGCTCGGGAGGATCTGGTTGGTTGATACTGTTATTCTTCCTATGGGGTTGCCAACCTATTCAGCTCCTTCAGTCCTTTCTCTAACTCCTCCATTGGGGTCCCTGTGCTCAGTGCTTTGCTACAAGCATCCTCATCTGTATCTGCAGTGGTAAGGCAGTAAGGCTCTGGCAGAGCCTCTCTGGAGACATCCATATTAGGCTCCTGTCAGCAAGCACTTTTTTCTTAACCAAAAAGAAGTTGATACATGATAATTTCTTTTTGCCTAGCATCTTAGAAGCAACCCTGTCACTAAAATGTTGACTGGTCTATTTAGAAGAGTAACAGTGGCCTCTACTCCCAGAAGCTCATTCACTGCATTACTACTACAGTCTAGGAAATTCACTGCATTACTACTACAGTCTAGGAAATTCACTGCATTACTACTATAGCCTAGTAAATTCACTGCATTAGTACTAGTCTACAAAAAAAAATGTGTTCTGAGTTTTGAATATGACCTAAACTTGAGGAGGAAAAGGAAACGTCTCAGACATATCTAAGTCAAAAAATCACATTGTTGGACATCCATTTTTCCTTGTCCCTATGCCACTTCTAACTCCTAAAACAAGTAGACAGCTTTGGCAATCAGAAGGAAGTGACCTTTTGTCTGTTTAGGTTAGGGAGCCTTAGGTTTTTTGAACACAGACTGGGGATTTAAAGTTTAGATTTAATGTTAAAATAGACCAGAATTCATACACTCTTGGGTCTACTTTGGATAGAGAAGTTGTGTCTATGGATATGAATGGATACAATGAAGCTGTTAGTGCAGGGTGATAAAAAGTAACCGCCGATGAACAATAGAGACAGTTACAAAGTAGAAAGGAAGGACTTGCATACCTCGGAGCACAGGAACAATGAAAGGAACAGTGTCTGCTCAGCGTCCTATCCTGATATGGAAAGGAGGTTTGTTATATAATGTTCCTTTCACTTTCCATTAGAAGAAACTACACATCTAAGTGCTAACCCCTTACACACAGAACTGCATTTGGCACAATAAAACAACAGGATAATGGACTGGGTTGTCTCTGTCCTCAACCAACCAACAACTGCCAACTTGGACAAAGAATATGATGTGTGTGTGTGTGTGTGTGTGTGTGTGTGTGTGTCTGTGTGTGTGTGTGTGTGTTATTGTCACCAAGACAACATCCTGTATTCAGTGTATTCAGGTGGGTCATGTTTGATGTGTGACAAGAGAAGAGCACGACATAATAAAATTTAGACAGATGTTCATAAGCAAGGGATACAAACAGGGGTGTCTTGGTCATTTCCACTTCATTTTTTATTTTAATATAGAGAGTAGAATAGATGTGCTGCTTAGTTAGGAGACAGGAAGAGGGTAGAAGGGTTGGAAAAAGATCTACCTACCCAAAAGCCTACTCTATAATCCTGGCAAGTACTTGATCAATTTCTTCATATTTAATTCTATTGGTAATTCTGTAGCAACGCTATGATTATTTAAATGATATGGAAATACAAACCACTCTACTACAACTGCAAAGAGCTTGATTTTGAAATTTTACTTTTCCCCTCAAACCTTCCCACATATCCTTTCTTGCTGTCTTCCAAAACCATGGTCTTCTCCTTTCTCTTTTTTCATTACTATTATTATATGCAACACTCTACTACATATATATTTACATTCCTATTATAGGAAGCGCAAAGCCCTGGGTTCGGTCCCCAGCCCCAAAAAAAAAAAAGAACCAAAAAAAAAAATATGAACTGCTTAGTCTGTAAAATGTTACCTGTTTGTATATTCTCAGGGCTATTTGGTATTTGATAACCAATTGGTCTACTCTTCCTTGGGAAAGACAAAATCTCCCACTCTCCCACTCTCAGCATCTCTTAGTTGCCTGAGGTTGAGACCGTGTGGACATTCCTCATGTCATAGACACGGCATGTCTATCGTTGTTGTCCTTGTTCATTTCCTAGTTAGGCAGCCATGTGGCTGACACAGTTTTATGGTAACCCCCTTGATTCTTCCAAGTTTTCTATTCCACAGTGTTCTCAGTGATAACCAACAACTCTCTAATTGGATGAATAATCACCTAGCAAGAGGGAATCCATACCTGATACTGGAAACCTTGCCAACTACTCATGGCTAGAGAAGTCATGGGTCTTAGAAAAGAATACACACCATTTACTGAACCACTAACATCACTCAAAATATTTGCCCTTATATTGTGAAATAATTGTATTCCTCACCCCTCACAGGAAAGATAACACTAGTAATAAAAAAAGAAAGGCTAAGGCCATGGTTTTGAAAAAGAGCAAGAAAGGATATGTCGGGGGCTTTGGAGGGAGGAAAGAGAAGAGGGAATGATGTGGTTTTCTGTACTGGCTAAAATGCAGAGTGGCGGGGCCCAGTCCTAAAGGATCTAAAAAACAACTCTCATACTTAAGGTTTGACTATAAGTTTTATGTACTCCAAACATAATTCAATTTCTTCTCATGAACATTTAACATTGAAGTTAAAACATGCTCTAAGTTTAAAAAGCACCCAGTGCATTCCAAAAACTTATTATGAATAATAATGCAAAAGTATTTTCAATAATTTTATATTCACTTTACATTAAGTGAATATATTAAATATATTATTAAAATTATACTTCAATTTACTTGTTGAATGTAGCCAGAGGACAATGTGTGGTTACCTTTTCTTGGTTTGTCTAAGTGTAATCTAGTGTTTCTCAACATTAGCAGTTGTGGGAAGCTTGGTATACATATCAATACCAGCCAAGTCCATGAGGTCGTCTACTAGGGTGCACCTCTGTACACTTGGATTTTCAAAGAAGCTCCATCGATTCTAAGCTGTAGCCAGAATTGAGTTTTAATGCCACAGAGAATAACGTTTCTTGTCTACAGTGAGGAGATATTGAGGAGAGTAAGTGGCAGAAAGCTATGGGATGATCCTTAACTGCAATCTTCTGTTTTTTCTAATTTCAAGTCTCTACTACAATGTAACCTCTGAGAAAAAAAGAGAAGCGTTTTAATTTACAATACCCATTGCTATGTTCCACACCTAGAACAAGGACCAGAAAATTCACAAAAGAGCATAATAACTCCTTTTCTGAGTAAAGTAACACACTTATAATACTTAACAAGCATATATAACCACGACACCTTAATTTCCTGATGGTTTACCAGAAACTTGAGGTAAGTTTTTAAACTCTTAGAGCTAATGACTAAATTCATAAGAAATAGTTAGAGCATTGATTCACAGTTACTTTGGTAAATCTCTGTTCTTAAAGTTAATTGGATTGGTACTATCCTATTAAGAATGTAGACACATTAAAATTTATCTAATCATTTCTTCCTTGAGTGCTAGACTTGTGATTTTTCTTAAAAAAAATAATCAATTTATATGTATTTATTTGCTTTTGATACTTCTCACCAGCCTGCTTGAATAATTTGCATTTATAAGTATAAAACGTTTGACCTGAGGACAAGTCACTATGCAAATACTGTTCTCTGGACCAAGAGTGAAGCAGAAAAGTACAGTTAAATCCAGGTTCTACACACAATTAAAATGTGGGTCAATTATTCCCAGATAATAACTTGGATGCTTTCACAAGGCACTTTCTACTTCGGACATGTGGGTACACTACCACAGAGCATGCTGGCTTGGGGGTGCTTACCACAAAGATGATAACAGAGAGTGGTTTTGAAAAAGAGATTATTTTAATTCATTGACTCTTGGGTCTTTTTTTTTCTGTAATTCTGGTCAACAATGCAAATATATACAGTCATCCTTAAGGGACACAAGGACAAAAGAATGACATTTTTATTAAATGCATATTTGCTTTGAAAATTATCTACACTTTTGCACTCACGCTGAGTTTATAATATTAATATCACATCTAATTTCTTTGGGTCTCAAAAGATTTTCAAATAACCCTCTGATGGTTTGTGTCCACACAAACCAATAAAAGGATTATATTCATCCAAGCATATCGCTTCCTCATCTGTGTCAGGTATAATGCGAGTAGGACTCTTCATATTTTAGTCAAGCATAATTCTGGAATTTACTAGTGTAAGTTAATATCCTCCCCTTGATTTTAACCACTGCGTAATGTCAGGCATTAAAATATCGGAAGCTGCAAATTGCTAATGAAGTTTAGAAGGGAGAGTAAGAATTCTTGTTATTGTCCTTGGATTAGACTCTATAGAGCAGAATGCTAAAATTACTCTTTTAGGATTAGGAGAAAAGGCTCAGTGGATAAACTGCTGTGTTTTATGAAGACCTGAATTAGCGTCACCTGAAGACACAATGCTCTATGCCTGTGATATTAGCATTACTGTGAAGATATGGAAGTTTGAGACCGGGGAATGCCTGGGAGCTTATGAGCCTGCTAGCCCGGCATTCACAGTGGTCAGTGAGTCACCCTATCTCAAGACATTGACTGGTAGGGGCTTGAAGGACCAGAGGATACACACCCCATAGCACGACGGGAATTAGAATAGCTGCTACCTGTTCAGTTTGCTCTTTACAGACTAGAACAGCTGCACTAGACAGTTGAGTCTTTCAAGATGAAAATGTATGTTTCTAACGCAAGACCTCCTGAAATTTAGGGGACGACACCTACACACTTGTATAAAACCATTACATAAAGCGAGTGGCCACTGCCCAAATGGAAACATGAAGATATTCACTTGAATTTAAATTGCTAATACTTCAGTTCAAATATGTCCTGGATATAATAGGGGCCACTTTACATTGAAAACTTTTCGCTATTTACAAAGCTATTTGGATGCGATCGCCCTTTCCTTCCTGTGGTTGAGCATCACTGTATGTGGCTCTCAGCTTTGTGAGTCACATTAAAGGTCAGCATCTCTCTCTATCTCCTTGACTAAGATGTGCCCAGATGCTCAAGTCAGTCTTCAATGTGAGTCCATATGACTTAGAGCCCCATACTCAGTTCCCGTTAGGGTCTTGCTTGAACAAGTACCAATTAAAGTCTCCTTCTCTGTCTATGATAAGTACACCCACAGAAGTAAAACCAAAACAGGTTAAGGGTGAGAGAAAGATTCTTGTACATCCCAGTGTTGAAGGACATAAAATAAATAAACCCCAAGGTATGAGATAATTCAGACTAACTTGTACAGCACCGATGACTAACATCGTTTTAGCATGAACTACGCTTTGGGTTTGGATCTGAGTGTAGTGTACAAGTCCAGGGCTGTTGAATGTTTTGCCACACAGCTTGGGGCATACACTTAGTAGGACAGAACCAGAATTCTAACTTGTGCTTTTGATTCCAAAGGGTGTTTGCCGTATTATCTTTTAAGAAAATGCTGAAATTCAGAGATCAAGAGTCTCTCAGAGGTAAGCAACTCTGGGCATTTTTATAAAGACATGATTAAGACATTCGATTCAGGCCGGAATCCATAACCAAAAAAATTACCAGATGTAGTAAGACCATCAGTGATGGTGAGGGGGGTTGAACAAGTAAAGGAACCTTTAGAACAATCTGGAAAAGTCTGGTTTCAGCCCATGCAACACACATGCAAACCTCAGAGAGCATCAACTGTACAAACTTGTCCTCTGGTACCCATACATGTGCTTTGCCACACATACCAACAAAATCATACCACACACACACACACACACACACACACACACACACACACACACACACACACACAATTAATACTTTCAAAAGAATTTGGGCAGGGTAGGTAGTACTGCTGTTTTGACACGCTCAAAATAAAAATAAATATGCTCTCAAAATGATTTCTCCTTTAAAATCGGAGACAGCTCAAAGGTGACCACGTAGCCTTTCCAGTCAGAATAAAGTACACCCCTGGCTTTATGGGTCATTCTGTAAGGGTTTATGTTCTGTGCATTCTACGAAGCAATGGGTAATTAAATTAACACAGTTGTTTATGGCATTTTAAAATTTTACCTTAATGAACACCCTGTATTTTGGTTCTGCGGGCATTATTTAAATAAATTTACCACAGGTGCATGATTCATTCCCCCAATCAAAGCCAGTCGCTTTTCCGGACTTGACCTATGACAACCCGCCTCTCTGCTGTTTTTTATGTGAAAAATTACATCACGCAAACAGTTTTTCCTCTTCAAAGTTGGACTGAAATCAAATGGTGTTCTCTACCTTGAGTACCTCTCTCCAGAAAATATCTTTCACTTTAATTTTTAGTATGTTTATAATGAATAGCATACATCAGACACAGGACATATATCAACTTCTACCTCTTCTTGGTAGGTATCCAGAAGGAAGCAGCCCTCAGCAAACACTGGTAACACTAGGGGGACGTGGGAAATGGCTCACTTTACTTCCTTCTCAAACTAACAGACACAGTTCCTCCAAGAAAGAAGCCTCAAGCTGTTCCACAGAGAGGCCTCTTATGACCCATCTGCTCCACGTTCTTAATTTTATCGAAAAGAACCTGAAGTCCAAGTCGTTAGGTAACCTCATAAATGCTCATCTAAATTGAAAAAGCTCCTTGAGGTTTCATTGTCCATCTCAGCCGGGCACAATTTGTCCATGGGCTTAAGCGGGAAGTTCCTTGGGCAAGCACATCTGGGAACTTGCCTTTCTTTAGCGATGAAGCCTGAAAAAGGAGGGAAGGGTATTTCACGGGTTTCTTCCTAGACATTTTAGCACTTGGAGACTTCGAAAATCCCAACAATTCAAGGCAGCAAGTGCAGGGTGACTTACACACTCTGGTGCAGAAAGCAAAATCCACTTGGACCCCGGAGCTGACAAGCTGCTGGCAATTATGAGGGGTTTCCAAAGTGTTTTTGAGCAAGCTTTTACTGGGAATAATTTGCTCAAAGAAAATGGACTCCCCGTGCAATTGTCAGGACAGACAGGGAGATAAAGAACTCTAGCACAGAGGGACTATCTGGTTCTAGGAAAAAGGGTGTCTCTGTAATGCTCACTTACGGATTCTTTCTGGTGATGTTTTATTGTTCTACATCAATCCCTCACCACTCTCTTTTTCCAAGTTAAACCACTTCCATCATAAGAAGACCAGGATCTCATAAACTATTCGCTAAATGTTTGTCTTAAACAGAATTATTATCCTGTGCTTGTCCATTAGTTGAGCCTAGTTTAGAAGCCAGAAGCCCCAGTCGTACTAGAAATTGTCTACGTTTTCACAATCCATAATATTTTCTTCCTGAGAAAGTCAAAAAGCTTAGTTATCACAAACCTATCTGGCAATTCTGTTAACCTAAGACGGGGTTTGTCAGCTAAAAAACATTGCTCTTGTGTTCATAAAGACGAGTCCAGAGAGGTACTAAGGAAGGAAGACCTACTCAGAATGTGGGAAGAACACTCTATAGGGTCCTGGACTGAATAAAAAGAGGTAAGGAGAAAGCCACCATTTATCACTCCGTGCCCCCTGGCTGTGCACACAAGGGAGCTTGCTTTCCCCCTGCAACGAAGGACTCTTTCCACAAGTTCTGAACCAAAGGTAATCTTTCTTTCCTAAACTTGCTTTTGCTTCATTGCAGAACAAGAAATGTGACAAATACCAGGGTATTCCTCAACCCCTACACGTCTGACTCACTTTGTCATCTCACCAGGTGATCTACTCTTACCAGTGGCTTACTGTTCCAGTCCCCTTGTGATCTCACCTGTGCCTGCTCCCCTAGGGAAATCCCTCTGTATCTGATACACTCATCAAGGTTGTGAAACAACCAGTTCTATCTTCGAGATTCACTCTAATGCCTCTGAAGCACAGGAAGTGCTTCTGCAGTGAATGAATGGATTTGAGGGTTGCTTGGTCCATAAACAAATGTGGTATCCCTTACCAAGTCACCAGTTTGTGGTACTCAGGCATGGTAAGTCACAAGGAAAGAGTCAGCACTTAGGGCTAGAGGAGCAATGAGAAAGAAGCAGGGCAGAGCAGAGCTTAAAGAGAATCTATTCAGGCAAGAATTTAAAGTCCTACATTTCTGTACCATCATAATTTATTACAGAGTGCATTCAGAGGAGGCCTCTACTTTGATTTTTGTGATCTTTTGAAGTTTCCTAGGTGGAGTTTATTCTTTGTTACAGGATGGTCATGGCGGTTAGGATTAGAGGCCACCTAGATTTCCTGGGCCTGATTGTCTTCTTATAAGTTTATATACTGCTGGCCTGAAAGGGTTGAGGGGGCGGGCGTTGACTCTAATAAAGCATTTGCCTAGCATTCCTGAATCCTTGAGTTCTATTATCCAAATCCCGGGATCAAAAGTTTTTCTAAATCATCAATTCTTGTTTAAAATTTTTTTCACTTGTTTATTTTAGTCAGTGGTCTGATCCCCCCTTCTCTAAGATTTGTATACTCTTGCTGTCTCCAGGAGCTCTGGGGATCTCACTGAGAAAGTCTCAGTGTCTTCAAAAATTGGTTTCAATTTCCTACACACGGACACATGAATGACCAGTTACCAACCTATAATTAAATTCTTTATTTCTCGTGATTTATTGTCTTTGATGGAAGCAAACGAATATAGCGTGATGAGAAAGAGAAGTTATTAATTTTCATAATTTATGACACAGAGGTGATATCCGATTTGCATTTCCTACTCTTTCCTAGAGTTTTTTTTCTTTCTCTCTCTCTCTCTCTTTTTTTTTTGAACAAGTGAGATGCCTTCTAGCTTTCAATGAATCTGATTCGTTTTACTGTGGTCTGCAGAGCAGTACTGAGTGCCTGCCTCTTTGTTGTGGATACAACAACGATACATTGCAAGGAAAAACGGACAATGATTTAGTTTACTTCTAGAATGACAGGGAGTGTTAGAGAATTTCAAGGGAAATCAACACTACGCGTCTCCTCAGGTGCACCGTTTAAGGTTAATGAAGGTGATTGAGTGGATGGTTATACCTTTAATCTACCTACACATTTCATAATTAAGGAAAGAATATATTATGAGCAGACTAAGAGCCTTAAAGGATTTTCCAGTGTTTTATTCCCGCCTACAGTTTTTGCTTCTTTGTGGAAAATAATAATCATATGTTGGTCAGTTGCTAGTGACCGATCTTTTTGCTGTTTTCTCAGATTCTTTCTTCTACCATTATTCCATTGCTATGCCTCCTAACTTAAGAAGTTTCTAGAATGCTGTGAAATCACAAAAGACAAATTCCTTATATGCATCCATATAACCTTTAAATGACAGAGTAAGACATGTCTAGTCTAATCATTTAAAATCACGGCTTCTAAGATCTCGGAGCTGTGATATATCGAGTATAGGAGTTTCACTATTGTTTGGGAACTCAGCTATTTCAAGGGCTTTGGGTCGAACAGGAGCATTCATATGCACAGAGGGATATAATGTCAAGCTAAAGATCTTCAGGGATTGGCCAGCTAGAGCCAGGTGAGCACCTTGCTCAGGGTGGAGCTCTGCCACATTCCCGAATTCCTCATCCAGACCTACAGGCCCAGGAAACAAAGCTGAGGAAGAATGTATTTAACTCTGGCCCAACTGTGTGACTCTATGATAAGTGATCTTTATCACAGGTCCTTGTTGGTATCCACAGCCTAACCATGTAGCTCCTCCCTTCTTTTTTTTTTTTTTTTGGTTCTTTTTTTTCGGAGCTGGGGACCGAACCCAGGGCCTTGCGCTTCCTAGGCAAGCACTCTATCACTGAGCTAAATCCCCAACCCCTTTTTAAAGATTTTATTTATTTTATTTATATGAGTATACTATAGGTATCTTCATACATACCAGAAGAGGGCATCAGATCCCATTACAGATGGTTGAGCCACCATGTGGTTGCTGGGATTTGAACTCAGGACCTCTGGAAGAGCAGTCAGTGCTCTTAACCACTGAGCCATCTCTCCAGCCCTCCTCCCTTCTTTCTATACATGGGGACTGAAAGACCAAGACAAAATCTCCTGTCCGCAGTTATAGAGATGATCTTAAAACTTCATTTAAAATACATTCTTTCCAATTGAACCCTGACACTTAGATCAGAGATAACCTATCTGGCTGGCTCTTGAACTAAGAGAAGTTAGAAATGAATCTGAGGACCACCATTAAGCATATCAAGGCCTTAAGTAAATGACAATTCCTTGCATGGTGAATGAGATATTTACCCCCAAACCAGGCCCTTTCTCCTCCTTTTCCTGAGTCTCAACTGAGTTCCTTTTATTCCCCTCTGAGCACAGACTGCGAGTGAGACACCAACAACTCCCTATCTATAACTAGGTCTAAGTAGAGAGGATTTAGTCCCAACTATTTGTAAAGTAGGAACAATCGTCTGAGGACCAAGTGGAAGTAGGAAGCTTGATCAGAGAATAGAAGGGGACAAACATCAGACTAGCTAGGAAGCACTATGCCTAAATCCACCTTGTGAAGTGTCAAAGTTCACACAGTTGCTATCTCTATTGCAGAATTTCCTCTTCTTCAAGCTTGAATACCATTCAACTCTGTGTATATTCGGCATTTTCAGAAAGAAGCAGCTTAAATAAATCTACCATCGTTCAGCATAAAAGTTAGGGAGAGACAAACTATCACACTGTAAGGTCGGTCAATCTGCTCGATCTCATTTTATTCAGAGGATAGGGAGTTCTCTGTGTTTGGGGTTCAGTCCCTTTTCTATTGAAACAGCAACAAGATAGACAAGAACAGGAAGAGGCTCTGGTCACTATGACTAGCTGTGTACACTGAGGATACCCTAGAAAAGGCAGAAGATGGCATACTCTTCTAACCCTGCAATTCTCCTCTTAGGATTTGTCACCTCAAAGAAAGGAAAAGAAACTGGTACCAAAAATGACAGAACAGTAAATGCACCGAGAATGCATGGAATGAGCACTTGGAAGACCCAGCACCCAGCACCCAGCACCCAGCACCTAGCACCTAGCACCCAGCACCCAGCACTAGCAAATCACCTGAAGGCAAAGGCAAGCATTTTACATTTTATCCATGCAGCTCAAGGATTCCATGAAGCCAGTGGGAAGCAGTTTACCCCATATTCTCTAGCTTTTTGTTCAACCAGACAAAGACCAGTGAAAGGCACATTGTGGGATGCCCAACAGACAATCAAATGCCTCTGTAGATAGAGAGATAATTTATACAAGGTAGAAAAGGTGGCTCTGTGGGTAAAGTCTTTGACATTCAAGCAGAAGCTGATGATTTGACCATGGGAACCTATGTAAATACTAGGCATGGGTATACCTGTCTATAATCCCAGTACTGGGTTGGGTAGAGATAGGCCAGCACTGGGGCTTACTGGACAGCCAGTCTAGCAGCAAGCTCCAGATTAGCAGGAGAGTCTGTCTTAATAAATCAATGGTATAGTTCCTGAGAAATAACAGCTAATGTTACTGCAGGCCTCTATGCACATGCGTGAGCACACACACACACACACACACACACACACACACGTATCCGATATAATTAAAATTTTCTGATCATTTAAAATAAACTTTCTGATTTATTTTGTAGATGACTCATGACTGTAAAGACTTTCAGCTATGCTGGAATACACATGAATATTTCCTAAACCTCATAGAACTGTACTCAGGAATTTGCATTTTACTGTAAAAAAAAAAAAAGTGCTGGTGTTTAAAAGCGATTTCCAGATTGCAACCTCAGCCAAACCCCCACATGCTAAAATTATCATTATGGAAAGAATTTTTACTACTCCTAGTAAAATATAAAGATGATCGTAAAGTGTCCTTCCTCAAAGCCAAGACTGAAAAGGAATTACTATATCCCCCACACAGCCACCACATTTTAGAAGAGTGTTAAATTTTACAGGAAAAAAAACTGTAAGCAGAAATATTTGGATTTTTCAGAATGTAATGGGAAACCAATAGGATGAATTAGTTGTTCACTCTTTAATTAAAAATGATGGTTGGGAGTCTCGTGTGTGCTAGGAAATATTTCAACTCTCTTCTCCCTCTAAATTCACTGAGCTGCACCCAGGAATGGCTTGTGTTAAAGCAGAAGAAATTTGTAGAGTGGCTTATACAAAATCTTAGACCCTTTTAGCAGACAGCCTGATCACAGAGCAAAGCCACAAGAGTTCTTAGGTATCCTTTATAAAAGGGGATCCATTTAGGCTGACATGGCAGGCGCATTTACTGGGAGCAGACTATGTAAGTCAGTTCTGAGATTGCTCGAGCTCAGCTTCCCCCTAGTCTTGGGTGTTAGCTCTCAGCGTAGGAGCAGCATCGGATGCTCAGATGTTTGGTGTAATGAAATGGACCAGGTTTAATTCCCATAATCGGCTGGTAAGGGCAGCTGAATTAGGCAGCCACATCTGTTCCCACTGGAGGGCCTGCTCTATGGGCCTCCTTTTCTATGACAAGCTCTCTGGAGTGAGAGCTGCACTGTGTAGGCTTTTCTCATTTTCCAGGGTCCTCATCAGAGATGGGGATAGGGTTAAAGAGGATGAGAATCCGTAAGGTTTTGAACACATCACTATTACTGGGGTAGGTCTTTACAATATGGTTAGAGAAACCAGAAAGGAAGTGTAAAACTGGATGTGTGGGTGGATGAAGCCATCCTAATTTAACGAGGGTAGGTTTTGTTCTTTTCTGATTTGTCCTTTGTTTTCCTTTGCTTTCCTTCCCTTTCCTCAAGCCTAGGAGCAGACCACTGATATTTTCCTCTATTTTTAACCTAAATTCTACCTGGCTTACCAACCCGAACCATGAAATTTTAAGGCCCCAAAACATGCATTATTTCCCAAATGGTCCTCATGATCCTGCTAACTGCTTTCTCTTCACAAAATAAACCTTTCCACTGTGCTTGCATATTGGTCATAACGGTGACGACAAGGGTCTAGCTCTCATTCAGGTGGCCCTGGCATCCCTGGTCTTTCACAGGACATCTTGGCTGTCCCGAGAACCTAGTCACCATCTCCTTCCATGTGTCAGTGAGGTGGAAGGCTTTAGCAGGCACTCACCACCACAAGACTGCCATGTCTCAAATGAGGAATCCTAGGACACACAAACAGAGCTCGACATGGCCTCTAGATAGTGCTCAACTGCCACTTCCCTCCGGTCGCTGTCTCAGCTTGTCAGTGTGGCTGAGTTTCCATCCAACCAGAACCCTGCTGTCCAAGGAACGAGTTGCACATCTGGGCACTGGGTGGAAGGGGGGCAAACAGATGTTTTCTCCAGACTCTCTGTCACTTTCACCTGTTGTTGACAGGTTATATCACAGACTTTACTTATACTATTTGGATTGTTTCTGGACAAGTTATGGTCATTGAAATTAATCATCAGAAACCTTTCAAGTCAGAATAAAAAGAGGGCAGATGAGGGTTTTGAATGTAAAAAAAAAATTACCTTGATTTTCCCCTCCTTTCTATTTTTAATTTGTGGTTTAGGTAAGATTCTCTCTACCTCACACGCCAGAATAACCTTTCTATAGCATTATAATGGTTACAGAAAGTTATATAACATTTCCCCTCCAAACACTCTTCATTAGATTCTGCTGACTGTCATTTAGTCAGGCTTCTTAGGAAAAGGCTAGCCCTTCCTCGTCCATGTCTATAATGTGCGTCAAGATATTTTTTTTAACTTCCATATATTTTTCCTGCTTCTCAAACATACCAACAATAAATATTAAATTTACTTCATGTAAATAATAGTCTATAGTTACTTTAGCGCACTTGTATGTGCGCACGAACACACACACACACACACACACACACACACACACACACACACACACACACACAAAACCCAAGCCATATATACCCCTGCTGATGGACACAAAACTCCAAGAGAAATGGTAAGGCAAAAGCATTGGCCTAAGTCCTTTTTCTGAGACAATGTACCCATGTCTCTGAGAGAAGGCACATCCAGGCAACTTCGTACAATGCAAGCACCACACAACCATTGGCTGCTGCCTGAGTCCCTGTGCCCATAAACTCTCTCTCCAGAATTCCTGCTTCCGGCTCTTATCAGTTACATAGCAAGTTAGACTTTGCTCCCTCAGAGGCGGTCTCACTGACTATAATGGACTCTTTCTCCACTGCCGCTACTCAAACATATTGGGTTTTTATTATATCTGAACCAGTACTACCAGATGGATCATCTGAACATGTATGAGGATCCCTATTTATTATCTGTAGCCTCCATAGACTATGGATTCCAGCAGTGAGGGGATGTGCCGCTATAGGTATTTCATAGATATGGGTGGACATGACAGGTAAATGCAGACAATGGACAATGTGGATGGAGAATTGTGGCAGAATAGGGGACATGGAAAGGTCAGTAGAACCTCTCTGGGCTCTGTTCCCCTCCAGCAGGTAAGAATTTGTGGGGGTCAGAAAATAAATGACATGGAAGGATTTGGTAGGTGTATGTGTCCAGAAGTAGGGGGTAAGTTAGCTTAAACCTTCAGCTAGCTAATAACCAATAGAAAAATGCCAATAGCTTGTTCTTCTACCAAGCATGCGTGTCACCTGATCAGTGAGGTCATTAAAGAAATCACCAGAATACAAGTCACAATTCCTAATAGGCAGAAGAAGCCTCTGGGTGACTTCAGATTTACTTGTTCACAGGACCAGGATTCTCTAACCCTCAGTGCCAAGACTAGTGTGTAAAATAAGCCATAGACACACACACACACACACACACACACACACTTACTACACACATACACACAATATACACAAACACACCACACATATACAATACACACGCAGACACACACATGATACACATACACACAATACACATATACACACACACAATACACATACACACACGTGCACACACACAACACACACAATACACACATAATACACACACATGCACACACACAGCACACACACACAATACACACACACATAACACACACACACACACACAGACACTCACACACACACACAGAAAGAGGGCCACTCTGTCATTTAAAACAACTTAAAAGAGGAACATGAAATATTTGGATAATTTTCATAGTAAGATATATTTGTCAGAACCAAATGCTAAATTCACCAACAAGTGGCCCTAAGAGGTACTTTTATTAGATCTCCAAGGAAGACATCTTTTGGAATAAGAAATTACTTTTCAAAGGTAGCCTTCTGCTTGTTCTCACATAGCACCACCACTCTCTCTTACATTCCAGAGGGTGCCCAATAAAGTCCCACATGGCCAGCATCTTAGCTGCCTGATAAAACTCTACCGTGGTTTTGACCACAACTTATGCCACATTCTTTACTCGCTATGGTTCATGTCTGAACTGAACTGCTAAGAACTATCTTCTAAAACCAATAAAAAATTCAATTACATTTTGGGATAAATTCCAGTGATATCTTTAATACTATGTTGCCCATTTAAGAAGTGTAGTAGAAATCTCTATGAAAAATGCTCCCAATTCAGATAGTTTTCTGGCTGACATTACCAGCAACCTAAAAACCAGTGTGATGGATGGAAAAAGTTAAAAATATTTCACTCTGTGGTTCCAACATTTCAGAAGGGTAATTGCAGGGAACAAGATTTAAGCTTTAATTAGGAAACATATATATCATCAGGTCGCTCCTTCCGTGTGATCAGGGGAATATTTTTTTTTTATGTGCATGAGTTGAAATGCAGAGATCAATAAAAAGCAAGTTTGACAACCTCGGGGCTACAGAAGCTTTGAGGAATTCAGAGATTAAAAAGATTATCTTCATAAACCTGGGACCGTTCCATACAATTATTCTATTGCCTGGCTAAAATCTAGATTTGAAAATCCTCTTCCTAAATATTATTAATTGGGCATGTAATACCTTACTCTGAAGAGGAAAGTGTACGTCATAATAGTCTGTTAATTATGCAGTCCTTGGTTTGTTTTTAGCAGTAAATACTCCATGCTTGCGATGATTAAATACTGTCCAGGAGGCGTAGTACTATGGGAAGAACAATATTTCAGAAAGAGAGAGAAAGATGAAGAGGACAAGTGGAAGAGAGGGTGCTACTAATTCTTTGCCTCAGATGAACCACAAGAGAGGACGGAGAAGGGTTATGATGGTGTGTGAGTGTATGTATATATGTGTGTGAGGGGGGCTCATTGGATCAATGTAAATCATCATGATGGATAACTCAAGTCCACGTTTCGACTTTGAATCTCATATCTATTCTGAAGGGCTGGAAGGCACGGCCGCGAAGCCAGTCCTCTCTCGTTTCCAGAGGGCGGTCCCTTCTCTCACAAGTGCTTCCTAACCATGCACCTGGACGGCCAGGCTTCTGATGCATTTCCCCCTTTCATTTACTGCTCTGGAACGTGGAGCTGTAAGTGGGACAGCCGGCAGGTTCGATGCTAACAGCTTTGTTGTGGGGATCCCTGAAGCACAGGCCTATAAATAGGACTCCACTCTAGTTGTGCACATTGACCCAAATAAGAGAGATGCATGTGATGATTTACAAATGTGTATCACAATACACTGGGAGCTGCTCGGGCTGCTTAGTCTGTGCAGGGCTACTTGGGAGCCACCTCAGTACTTCTATATGCCTGTCCTCCTGGGCAACCATGACATTATCTGTAAAAGTCCAAATGAAGTACAACTGAAAGAGAGTGCTTTTTAGCGTGCATGCAGATACACAAGTCAGGGTCCCAACATAAACATACTCTACGACTTCGTTAGAAGTGGCCTCCCACCCAACAGAAATAAAAATGGGCAAATGAAATAAATGGCCTATTTACAACTTTACCACAAACGCCTAAAGCTAGCGCTCACAACAAAACACACAGTCCACAGCGGAGTGGAAAGTACTACTCTAGCAATCAGGTAAACCCAAGTAACAGGGAAAATGCTAATAATCGCAGCGATGATAACGTTGTAAGAAAGCAGACTCATCTGTCCATTTCTGAATGAGTACAGATTATGACTATATTTTTTTGTATCTAGTATTCGAAAACGGCATCAGCTGTCCCCCCATACGCTGACTTCAAGAAAACATTTCTCTGCTTGGTGGTGGTGGTGGCGCACACCTTTAATCCCACCCAGTCCTTGGGAGGCAGAGACGGGTTCATCTGTGAGTTCGAGGCCAGCCTGGTCTACCAAACTCCAGGATCCCCTAAAAGAGGGTAGGCAGGTGCACATGTGGGCCTACACGTTTAGAGCTTGGAGGAGAGGTTGCAAGAGCATAGACTGTGAACTACGGCAAGATGTGTGTTGGGGAATGGCATTCTAGGCTGCTCTGAGACTGGGTGTTGCAGGGATGGGCCCTGATAGAGGATTTCTATGAAAACGATTCATTTAGGAGTGCCACTGGGAAAACCGTACAGGAAGGTAGGAGGGCAGGCATGGGAGGAAGGTCCACTGAATACATAGTAGCTAATTGAGATGCCCATGATCAGACTCAGTGCTTTCCCTCGAAGTCCCTGCCTATGTCAGTCCTCCATTGCGGGTTATTCCTGAGCGATTACAGAGCAAGTTCCCACAGCTGGAAGCTTATGCATCTTTGGGTGAGGGGAGCAGAGGAGACAGAGCACCCCAAAGCCGTGAAACCAAAAATGGTAGGAACATCCGTCTGCACCAGAATGTGATAGGGTATTGTACCCTGAAGGAAGTGTGAAACAGACACGTGACTGCCTGTCACTTGGACTGGGGACGCTAAAAGTTGGCACAAGCACACTGGGGAACTGTCTGAATAAGACCTTCAA
Source organism: Rattus rattus (assembly GCF_011064425.1). Taxonomy (NCBI): domain Eukaryota; kingdom Metazoa; phylum Chordata; class Mammalia; order Rodentia; family Muridae; genus Rattus; species Rattus rattus. The sequence goes on from NC_046162.1 coordinate 20,394,454, forward strand.
CTCGGGAGCAGGCTTAGGCAGGGAGTCTCATTTATTTACCCAAGCCTGTACTTATATGTCAACTTACATATTTGCCATATTTATATAGGTTTGGGTTGCTCAGACAGGGTTCCGTAGGGTGCTAGACAAGGGAGCAGCAACGAGAAAGTGAACAGAGAACATGGGCACCTTTTTCCTTTGTCACTTCTGTGCTTTTGTGGGCCTATGCACACATGGCATCACAAATTAAGGAATAAATCTAATAAAGCAGAAATTAAATACGTCCTACCAAGAATCAACTTCACAAGCTCTCTTCCTAAGATTGGTTAAAACTTGGCGTAATGTGGTCCCTCCAAGTCAACAGAGTTACCCTTTTAGCTGTGTCCTGCAAAATGCCTCTGGGAACGAATCTCTCTTTGAGTCATCCAAAACCCAACAGGTGACCACAGTGATCCTGGGCAGTGGCTGAATAAGTGGATAGCAGAAGATGGAAAAGTGTGTTATGGCATTGCAAAGATGATATTGGAAACGCGAGCATTTCCATTTCTTATAAAACTGGAAGCCATCGCTAGTGGTGGAATGGGCAAGGGAACTCAAATACGCCAGAGAGGATTAGGTGCTACGAGAGTATTAAAAGATGGCTTTGAAATTTTATTGAGTTAAACGAGAAGCCTGAGATAATGTTATTTTTTTTTAAAGAATGAAATGTGTACTCCTGCATAAATAAGCAATTTTTATCACACAAAGTTAAATACATCATGTGTATATCCCTGTATACACATATACCCACATGCTCAGAAAACGCATTCTTCGGGGTGAATGGATAACTAAATATTACTAGTTGTTGAAGTTAGGTTAGAAGACCAAGCCTTATTCAAAAGACTTTACTTTCCTCTCCTATGTTGTTTTACTCACTGACAGTATCATTCTTTAGTCTTTTCTTTTGGGTGAGACAGCCCTATCTGATAACCAAACGACCTGCCCTGGGGGCGACTGGTTCCTCTTTTCTTAATGAGTGTGACAGATGGATATTGGAAAACAATACTCAACTCTTTTTCTAACGAGCTGACTAAAGCGAATTTCCTAAAAACTATCTGGTGCTTAGTTACTACATGCTAGCAAAAATAAATAAATAAATAAAATCACACGAGGAGGTGACAGAATGTGGAGGATTTGAACGGACAATGTCAGGGCTGCTAAGCTGTTTACAAAGACATATTGGATAGCAGACCCAAAGGTACAGACCCTTCGGTGGGGGGGGTGAGAAGGCCAGTTTAAGATCAGAGATCGGCATTTGCATTCTTCATGCCATGTCCTGTCACAATTATCCTAAAGTCTTGGCAGCTAAAGAGAAAACAAGCATTTGCTGTTGCCAGTGACATCTATAGACATCAAAATAAGAAAGAATTCCTTTATGAAAAAAAAATTAAGCATCTCAGATACTGGAGTTAAAAGTTCGCCAGAGCACACATCTTTCATAGCAACTGATTACTTCCTTTTCTTTACCACCGGAAATAAAGAAACCAATTAAAACAAACAAACAAACAAACAAACAAACAAACCAGTCCAAGATGTTAAAACAACTGAAGTCCATTATCATGGTTAAAACTTAGCTGACTCTCTATAGTCTGTTCTGATAGGTCTCCGTCCAGTGGTACCATTCCCTTTACCGGCAGGCTAGTGAAATGCAATAATTTGGTACCCAGGTTGAGGGGGCGAGCTGATGTCTTCTCTACACTGGCTATCCTGAAACTGCCATTCAGAGAATTCCAGGAATCTTCTGCGAATGGTAGGCAGTAATACTGAGGGACAGAGAAGAAGGAAGACCCCTGTAGCCACCATGTTGTATTGCTGCGTTGCCTTGGGGACAGTAATATAATAAAGAGACTCTGATTTCTAAAAGAATAATAATTATAAAAACATCCTTACTAGGCCTTTGGTTTTGTTTAAAAAAAATGTCCCTTGATTTATTTTTTTTTCCTAATGACTTGCCTTGCAGACATTTTCTTGACCTTCAGAGTTGACTTATGTATTCATTCAATTCGCTCATTTATTTATCTATTCACTCATTCATTTATTTATGCTGACTCGGTATTCCGACCTCCTCGAGGAAAGAGCAGCAAAGAAAACTCAGTTCAACGGTAAAATCTGAGTGAAGAACACGGTTCGAGGGAATTCTCTATATGTCAGCCAGAAGTACATCTAACGGGCTTCCCTGCCCACCGTCTTCTCTATATGCCCACTGTGCAGCTGAGGAACAGCTCTTCTGGGACATTCAACAGTGGAGAGCCCCTCGAACAGGGCTCAGCACATGTATCTAAAGTGCGCACATTGTAAACTCAAAGACCATTAAAAAATCTTTCAGAAAATCACATCTTCCTTCATCACTAACTAGCCCACGTGTACCAAAACGATAAGCCACATACACCGTTCACTCAGTGAGCCTGTTTCCTTTCTCTAGCTTTCATACCGAAAGGTGCCTGGAAAGTAAGCCAGTGAATCTAGCTACTACATTAAAAATCTGCAGATAGCATCTTTTGCTAGCTTCCTTTCCACGGCCCCACCACACGGGAGATGAAACTAACAGATTACTTAACACTGCCACAGGTAAATAATTTTTCTGTGGGACAGTTTCTGTCTATACTGTAAAACAAGGCTTTGCTGAAGGGTACTGAATGGCCAGCTTAAAGCCCGTAAGGTAGGGTTCCAATAGAATACTGCGTTTATAACACATCAGAACCAAAGACTATCCCTGCACTTTGTCAAAATATATAATGCAGTTTTGTGTTTCGTCTTATGACATAGAAACAAGCACGTTCTCAATAAGAAAAAAAGAAAGAAAGAAAAAACCAGAAATCAAATGCTTTCTTGAGAAATACTTCCGTGACTAAGCTTCAACTCATCTTCCCATGCATCAAACTTGATCTATTATAAGGGGAAAGCACAGTGTTGTGAATTACCCATTATGTTGGAGAATCCAGAAGTTGTTTTAATTGGTTTTGAATGAAGGCATTATTCTGCATTTCTAATCATGTTTCCACCCCTCAGGCTAATATTAAAAATGAATTACAATTCCCGAGCAAAGGAATTGACTCAAAAATCATGGTTGGGATTAACACTGTGATACAGATAATCTGAAAACAAGAGGGCCCAGAAGTTGAGCGTGTTTATAAGGAGCTAAAACACTCATTAGACACACTCCCTGTGAATAATGAACCATCTGATCAAGTTCACGAGTGTGTGTGTGTGAAGCATTTTACATTTTTCTGAACAAGGAGTTCCTCTTCCAAGATCATCAGTGAAAGCATTCAATAGTTACTCAATTTGCCTGTTCCCAGAAATAAGACATATGCAGATTTATCAACTGTCTTTCCCTGGAGTTCAACGCACCTTCAGACAGCTCTTCCAATTTTAAGACACAAAATTGAAATTTCCTCTCTACCCATGGGTGGTAAGTGGTGATTGTCCCCAACACAAACACCCGAGAGTTGCAAGCAAGCCTGATCTCCGGGTCACAATAAATTAAGCCAATGTTACAAGATAGAAGCTTGTCACTTGTGCTATGAAGTGGTTTCTACAAAAACTTCAAATATTAATGAGGAAATACAAACTGACCTATTCACTGACAATTAAGCAACTCTGACTGGAGTACCAGGAATCATTTGCATAATGGAAATACCCTTCCCCCAATTATTCAAATTATAGTTTGAAAGGGAAAGAACACTCAAGAAGAGGTTTTTATTGGTAGGGACATTTTAATGAGGTGATAGGTATCTTAATAAGTGTTCTTGGGTGCCGACACCTGGATTATTAAGCAGCAATTCTGCTGTGTCCTATATTAATTCACAGCGAGATCTTATCACGTCTGTTTAATTTATTAGCGACTTGAAGGACTTGGTATCACTTGCATGGTTTAAAGTAAACCAATTTAAACAAAAGATGAAATAATAAATGGTACGTTTTGAAGAGTGGAGGTTTTCAGGTATTTTTCTTTCAGGTTAACAATAATTCGGCAAGAATACAAATGAGAGAAATTTGAAATTAACTTCAAAGCAGATTTTCAAATGAGTCCTAGAGGATTTATTGTGTGGGTGGGGAGGGGGGTCACCAAACAGAAAGAATTTTAAATATATCCATTTTATTGAACTATATTTTATGTACAGGGACATTGAATGGAGGGCATAGTTTACAATGACCTCTTAATCCACAGAAAAGCCAATACTATCTGGCATAATAAGACATTTGTATTATTGATAACTAACGGATTTCAAATGCTTTGAATGTCTTAACTTCAGAGTGCCAGAACTCACCAGCATTTATATATTTACTCAGAATAAGATTTTACAATATAGTGTTAGTTTTCTACTTCAAAATAAAAAAAAAGAAGAAGAATGAATCGAATACCTCATGATTTATTTGGATAAGTTTAAGTTTTATAGATTTTTTTTTTGTTCACATTTCTTCACTTCTTCAGACCCAAACTTCATTTTTATACTAAGTGTTCTCCTAAGTGATTTAGAGTTCTGAAATGGCTAAGTTTCCCTAGTGATATTTTTCTGAAAAAAAAAAAAAAAAAGACCATTTTTACTAGTTCTTTTTCACATGAACTAGAGACCATCCAAAAATAGCCCTTGTCATTTTACTGTTATAGGAAGGATAGAATATTATTGTGAATAATAGAATCAATTTGACATAAGTGCAAAAAGGAATTTTTATATGATATGAATTAAGTCAACTCAACCAAGTAACTCTTTGTGTAAGTGACTCACTGAATACATAAAGGCAGGGGCAGAAGAATGCAGCCTTTGGAGACTCCGGAGAGATTTGTCTACAGGAAGTAAAGGGTACGAAAAGAGCGACTGATGTCCAGCTATCAACACGTTCGTCCTGTGCACTTTCTGTTGGAAACAGTCATCACTGCAGATGTGATGATATTATTTCTCTGGTCAAATGGACTGTTCTTATGGTAACACAGAAAGCAGCATCCACAATCGGATGTGACAGGAAGGACAGTGAGGCTAGATGTGCAGCCAGCCTCAGAAAGGCCTCGAATTTAATTCTCTTGGCCAGAGACTGTATAAAACGGTAAAGAACTATTAACCTGGTTTTTGTCAATTTTAAAAAACAAATTCTATCTGGGTAAGTCCTTGGCCATGCTCTTGGTACACAGTGGAGTCTAGTGGTGGCTGCTCATGGCTGACATCAAGTCTCCTTCAGAAGCATAGGTCTTGACCTTCCTGGTGCACAAAGAAATCAAGGGCAAAGGTCAGTGCCGACATTACTACTAATAAGAACATGATAGATGAACGTCTCGAGAGTGGAGTCCCCCTCCATCAGAACTAAGAGAGTAACTGATAGTATTTAGCATTAAGACCTAATTTCTTTTCTTTTATTCAACATCAGTAATTTTAATCAAGGCTCATCCACAAACACAAGAAAGTCTTCCCATTAAAAATGTACAGCTGTAGCATTGGGCTTAAGGGTCTTTCGTCAAATCAGGGGTGGGCCGAATTGTGCCGTTTCTGTATTTGTGAAGAGCGTGGAGGTATCTTTTATAATATCTTATTTTGCCATCTCTAAATTTCAGCTGAACAAAACCCAAATCTGTCAATAGTTAGTAGTCTTGCAAATAAGACAATGTATTGGTTAAATGAACAAACTATTAACTAATACCAGGAAAAACAGAAATCATGGGAGATCTTTAAAAAACACATTATGTAAAAAGCAACCAAAAACAAACAGACAGACAGACAGACAGACACCCACAGTGACTTGCCTGCCTTCAAAAGAGTCTGGTGCCCAGAGAAGTTTTATGTGAATGAATTCCAAAATTGTTTCAAATCACCTAGTCAAATTTTGGAAGCGGATATCTGTGAATAGAACTAGTAGATCAAAAAAGCACTTATCTGATGGGCAATCACACATCCTACCATTTAGTTATTCTTCAAATTAAGTTCTGCACAGGCCCCTGGGGTAGAACTGTGTGAAGAAGCATTTCTTTAGAGTTTTCAGATATGTTTACTCCCATTTATTGCTTCGTTCCTCGCTAAAACGTCAGATCAGAACAATTTTGATATCCTCAAAGAGCGAGACTGTATTGAGATCCAAACATCTATTATTTTCTTCACACAGAATACTTTGCCGATTACAGTCTTGTCAAGTTTTCCTTTCAGCCACAAACACACAGGAAAAACGTCGAAGTTAGGAGACGAGTTTTGCATTATAAGGGTCTCGCCACAGAGTTCTCTTAAACACAACCTCAATTTCAAATTCTAATGTGTGATTTTATGACATAAAGCTTCTGGCGAATAATATGATAGAGAGAGCAAATGAAAATAGAATTTCTGAGCATTAATTGTGTGAGAGGGAGAGTCCTAATATGTAAAATGTATATATTTAGTAAAACCTCTTTCTTTATAACCTGTCTAATGCATAGTCCTTATCCAAGTGATGCAGCCGCTTTCTCACTTTGGAACGAATTACTCCAAACGAACTGTGCCTTCCAAAGAATGGCTCTTGCTCAAATGCAATGGTGTCCTGATGGTCAAATCATCTATGTACATCTGCAGAGTATAAACCAGTGGGATGCCCTGCTTTACTGAAACCCTTTTCTGCCCCATTGTGAATTCATCACTCTCCCTGCTTTCCTGAGCCTGCCCTGGAAGTGTTGATATCGCTCAGTGTTCCACCTCCAGCCCTGTTCTTTATCATTTTATAATTTCAGTTGAGAATTTTGTCCACACTCAGAATAGGAACAGGCCTCATTCTTAAGCTCCACACTCACAACTGGACTCTTCGTCCTGCCCCACTCTTTTGCCCTGCTACAGCCTGTCTGTCATCCACCACAAACTCCATACAACCCCTTCGTATTGCTTCTTTCCCTTCCTGCTTCCTCCCTCTGAAAGTTGTAATATCCCCAATCTCCCCCACTGTTCTAGCTTTCAAAACTTACATCGACATGCTCACTACCCCTCTCCATATGCACCCTGCTCTCGGACCACAGACTCTCTGCCTCCACTGTACATCTTCTGTAATCCCACGTCAGATAATCTGCCTGCAGCAGATGCTCTGGACTGTGTAGTTCTGACTTTGCCCTTCCCCGCTTATTTCTTCTTGGGAAATGTGATCACTACTTATTTAACAATCAAGTTACAACCCTCAAATTCACCCTTGCTGTCCACCCAGTTTTTAATTTTCCTATCCAATGTATCAGCAAGAGCTATGGAATTTACTGACCATTGCCTCCCATGGTACTGGTAAGACTGGTAAGTGGGTAAAGACGCTTGCTACCATTTTGATTGCCTAAGTTGTATCACTGGACCCACATGATGGAAGGAGGAAAGTGACATCTGAATGCTGTTCTTTGGCCTCTGTATGAGTACCATGTTATTGCATGCACATAGATATATGTATGTATGTATATATATATGTGTATATATATATGTATATACACACACATATATATGTATATATATGTATATATATCCCAATATTTCTAACCCTTTCCCCATTCAATCTTGCCATCTCTCCTTGAAAAACCATATTCTACATTCTCAGTGTAGAAGTTTTTAATGTAAAGTTAAGGAAACTACAGAGAGAAAGAGAGAGAGAGAGAGAGAGAGAGAGAGAGAGAGAGAGAGAACAATCTTCAATATAGTACATATAACATACCAGAAATATGATGGCATTATGAGTATTTTATGTCATTAAGCACTTTCAACATGGCCAGACCTGCCTTCTCTATAATCTTACCTCCTCGATTCTCATTTTACTTTGAAGCAAAGCAGCAAACTATGGAGATATTTCATCCCCAAAGATTTGGCATGGATTCTCCAAAATGGAGGATTCTACTTTTGAGCAGATCGCCCATGCTGTTTTCAAAACAATGATGTCTTAATATTACACTAATCTGTGTCATATTTCTTTAGTTTACTAATTTGTTTATTTGCTTCTAAGGAATGAATGAATTATTTTAAGAATTTGGATAAAAACCTAAGCATCTATGACAGATATTCAGCTCTTGGGTCTATTTTTTTCTTCACTTTTGTTGGAAAAGCAGGTACTTGGTCTTGCAGTTCTGGGCAAAGACAGCACTGTGCCATTTACATCCCAACGTACTATTTCAGTGAACTTCTTTTTCCACATTTCCTGCCATTGATTATTGTAGGTAGAAGTGTGATAGATGTTCTTTTAAAGTCAGGTTCAAAGAACTATAGTTTAGACTTAAAGAAAGGTGATTAGCTTTAAAAAAAATTGCCACAGTATTAGCCTAAAATCTTTCAGTATTTTATTTCTATGATGAAAGTAAAATTTAAACATTCTTTCTCATGGACAATAGGGATATCATGATGTGGTCATTGGACACCTTCTTGCTCCACTGAACTCCTCTCACTTAAAATGAATCAATGTCTAAATACATGATTTGATTCTGGAGCTCTTACCCACTGACCTTGTATTCTTCCTCATTCTTCTTTTGTTTATACCTATGGGCCCAGGGATTCCTATACCACATACTCCCAACCGTAGTGGACAGGCTTAAAAGTAATAGCAATGGGAGGATTGACCACAGAAACATCCAGAATGATAAATGGAGATATTTTCACTTTCATGGATCCATTGGCATTCCTGGGTTTTGGTTCATTTGCATAGGACATATAGTATAGCATTAGGATCCATTATTTACATTTTAGTTAAAAATAATGGGTACCTACTTATGCCTTCTCAGTAGCATGTTGTACATATAAATTACACTGTATATGTTTCTATGGGACCCAGGGAACAGTGCTCAGTAGAAGATTTTGTTGACACATTCCTGGAACCTATTCTCAATATCCAGATAGATAATATGAAATACGTTTCCTTTATTTTGCCTCTTACAAAGTATGAGGATAAGAAAATAACTTCCTTGCCCTCTGTAATGGTTTAGATAGGTGTCCCTCAAGCTCACATGAGATGAAGACATGTTTCCCAGCCGCTGATGGAAGGTTCCATTTACTGGGGGCAATGGCCTCAAAGAGGTCACTAAGACTCTGGCTTCTTTCCTGTTTAGCTTTTGGTTCTAGCTATGAAATGAGAGCTTCCTCAAGATTATACTCCTGACTGTGATGTTCAAGCACAGGCCTAGAGGCAATGGGCTTAATAAGCAAGGAATGAACATCCCCAGCCAGGAGCAAGATTGAACGTCTGTTTGTAAGTGGATTGTCTCATGCATTTCTTGCCATCATAGGAAGCCAGTGCAGACTCCCACTAAGAAGTGGAGAGGAGAGTACTTAGAAAATTCTTAAAATGTTAGACCAGCACATAACATTGGTTCTTGTTGGTGCCTGTTATGTACTCATATTAAAGGGATTTGGGTTATCTCTGTGTCTTAGTACTAGATGAAATTGTACTAATTTCATTTTCTCTGGCCACAGGCATGCACTGATACTCCACAGTAACCCATGCTTGCTTCTGAATCAGAAGTCAAGCTTTTTCCTCTGGGAAAGATGGGCCTTGAATATGTGAGCTGAGGATTAGCATGACTGACTTATGAATGAAGACTAAGACTGCCAGTATATACCTTGGAAATTCAGAATGAATGACAAATAATTCACAAGTAACTGTCTGTATGTGTATGTTTTTTAGAAGCTCTGTGTATATTCTCAGAAGGGTGGAGGAAGCTGGCTCGACTTGCACCTACATATCAAGAAGTAATAGAAAGTTCGAGTCACAACCAAAGCTGCCTTCTTCATATGCCTCCTTCCTACCTCAGAGGATAACACCTGTTCCATAAAAGAACTAAGGTTAGGAGCCTTTCACTCAAGTGAACAATCATTCTTGGCTTTATATACTCTCTCCTATATCAACTCTAACACCAAAAGGCAGGTCAAATACAATAGCATCTTAAAATACAGAATGAGGAGGATAGGGTTTGTAACATTACCTTTGAACCACCACAAATCATACATTAGATGGATTGTAGCAAAACTTTTCTGTCAAGGCCCAAATAACACTTTCTTTTTATTTTTATATTTATATTTTATTTTATTTTTATTTTCAACCATTTGAAACTATTTTCTTAAGAAATGACTTATATTGGGGTTGGGGATTTAGCTCAGTGGTAGAGTGCTTGCCTAGGAAGCGTAAGGCCCTGGGTTCGGTCCCCAGCTCCGAAAAAAAGAACCAAAAAAAAAATTACTTATATCATATAAAAATAGGTACCAGGTCAATTCTGGCCCACAGGGTGACCTTTTATGCTAAACTAAAATGTAAAACATTGAAATGCCATCTCCAACACTAAACTAATTGTAATTGATATGATCCTATTTTCTAAGACATGAGATTTTCTTTGAAACTGCCAAGTAGGAAAAAGAATGGAATGTTCAAAATCCAATCCAAAGCCTACTCTTTTCATCACAACTTCCCACCTCAGAGGGAAGTGATTTCCTCATTTGTGAAATAGAGAACACAACTATAAACTTACAGTACAGGAACTGTACAACTTCTCTGGAAACCAGGAATGCCAATTCAAATCAGTCACACACTGTAAAACCCCCACTACACACAGACACATACTTACACATATATGTTTTACACACATAATTATATATATATATATATATCACAGATATATGTAGTGTGTATGTGTGTGTATGTGTGCATGTGTGTGTGTGTGTGTGTGTGTGAAAGAGAGACAGACAGACAGACAGACAGACAGAAGGGACACTTTTTCATGTCCTCAATGGTAAAGAACAACATATTGAGTTCACTCAACATAAGTTTATACAACACATACTCTATCTGTGTAAGACAAAGGAACTGAACCACTGGCAATTGAACGAACGAGAGGCATCTGCCTGTTTTGTCCATTCACAAGTAAGTGTCTGAAGCAGTTAAATGACTTTTTTTTTAAGAAGGAACATCATTATTTTGATAAGCCTCAGAATAAATGCAAGCACCTTCGCTGCACGATCAATAGGACCCAGGGTTTCAAGATTCAAGTTCTTCAGGGCGTCGCTACAAATTAACAGCCAGTCTCTTTAGCACTCGACTTGACATGAGACAGAGTGAAAGACGCGCAGACCTTAGAGTGGAGAACTTCACCTCAAACAGTTCTCTAACGGCCAGACAAGCACGGGGGCTCGAGAAGGCAAGCCTGCTCATCCCCAAGTCAATTGTGAATTACTCTCTCTAAACCGGCTCTGCAGCTGTGGTCTCCAAGGGCTGGAGCACCCTCCAAATCACTCACTGAGCATGTGCGCAGGGAGAACAGACGCCCGCTTTCCCCACAAACACACACCTTTTGGCTCGCTGCCACGTCAACTTATGGAGACATGCAGATCTAAAAGGACCACTTCTGCAACCCTATCAGAAAAATGTCACGTCCAGAGTTTGGCATAGGAGTTGCCGGCCGGTACTCAGACATAACTTATTCCAGGCCTGAGATCTACAAAGGAGATTGATAAAATAACTCGGTTCCGAAGCAGCCTAAAGTTCTCAGTCTCCTTCCCCCCAACGGCGGGAATCGGGGAAACTGTGTCACAACTTATTTATTTTCAAAAGAAATAAGGGCCTCTTGTTTTGAAGAAAAATGAAGGAAGCCGCCGAAAAGCCCGCACTATCAGCCCCTTCCTTAAGGTTTTAAGGAAGCCTACAATCTGGCAATAGATACAAGTTACAAAAACTCTATTTCACTCCCTCTCCCACAGGAGATATGCCACTTTTATCTCATCAACGTAGCTTCAGATTTAGATGTGGAAGAGGATGAAAAATGCAGCTGGAAGCTGATATGATAGGGCACAGCAACCACCCTTGCTTCTGGTGACCTGGCGTGAAAGTATGATACATGTATATGTCTCTCATATATATATGTGTGTGTGTGTGTGTGTGTGTGTGTGTGTGTGTGTATACACACACAGACACACATGCACAAGCACGTGCATGTGGACAGGAGACAGGCAAGTAAAAAAAGGGAACGGAAGTCGTCTTTGATAGACAAGTGTTACACATAAACTCACAGAGGCATAGAAAGAAAGAAGAGCATACACCATCGTCACAGAGAGATGACTCTTGCCCCTTCTGTCCTTAGAAGTATGCTTCCTAAGCCCGGATCATTGAGAAATCCCTGCCTTCCTATTTTACACAGATATCCTTGGGAAAATGTGTCAATCATTTTATCAGCAGGTTAAAAGTAACACCGTTGTCACCTGGCATAAGCTCGAAGCTCTGTACCTGTCTTCACAACTCTTCTGGTTCGGGCCAAGTTCCCTGGCTTGACATTTACAACCATGGCGAAATCCTAAAGAGGGCTTAATACAAAGATTAATTTACTCTTCCTTTCTCCCCATTCTTAGTCTCTCTCCGGTTTCTCCCATGAGTCATGGTTGGCCATCTACAAGAACAAAATATCTAACTGAAGAATACTGTCTTCCAACTGCAGCATCTGTCTCCCTGGCAGGCTCTACCGACAGTTGGGGTCTGGCTCTGGAGCTGTTCCTTCAAGAAGCTCTGTGGGGCTGAGCTATTAGTGGGCTCTTGTCTTCCTAGGTGCTATTTCCTACTGGTTCCTCCCAACTGGAAAGAGGGACTTGTATATATTTATCCTTCTGAGAATCTGCTATTGTGTAAATATCTCCAATTGATACCCCCGTGGGAGGCCACACAGGACACAAGAGCTCCTCCATTTCTCTTCCTGCACAACATCCATCAAATAGCTTAGCAATTCCCAAGGGTCTGCTCCTGGGTATTATGTAAGCAGTTTCTCCTTCAGAGAAAGAAAAGAGATGCTTGGAGACGGAGAAATAAAAATGCCCACAGCTCTCTAAGGGAATTTCAAAATAGCAAGTTTCTTAAATACCAAGGAAAGTACCTGGTTCTTCTCCAAATCCAAAGATAGCCTATGGTAGATGGTGAACTAGATGTTGGGGTGGGGGAGGGAAAGGAGGCACAAGGGACCATGAATGATAGGAGGGAAATATATTCACGATACCAAGTAGCGCGGAGAGCTACAACTGAGGAAGTTCTGTCACCTCGGAAATTTAGTGAAAAGTATTTAGATAAAGCCCTTGTGCATTTGGTTTGGAGAATGTCTCAGGTGGGGGCATGTTCGCAGAGCTACGGTATTCTAGTCATGGCACATCTGTCTTGTTCTAATTTGGAGCCTAAAATACTTCTGTCAGGCTCTCCCTCTCCTTCAAAATTTCTTCTCAAAAAAAAAAAATTTTTTTTTTTCCCTTTTCAAACAATGACTCAAGCCTCAGAACCTCTGGAGGCAGTGGATTCTTAACAAAAATCAGGGACCATTTTAGTCTGTTTGCAAGACAAGACCCCTTACCGTCCTGAAGGAAGCAGGGAGCAGCCAGAGAGGCCAGCTCCCTAGTCAGGGAGGCCTGAGTTGTATTTGAAAGGCTCCCCATGTAACAGCCGGAAACACATGGCACACCTCTGACAAAGAAATAAAAAAAAGTCTTTGGGATCAATTATCAATCACGTTCTCATGGAAAGCGAAAGTCGCTGAAACTCCCCTGAAGACCTAAAGCATTTAAGAGAATCCAGTAGTTCCTTGCATTCACCGTTTTCTAAGAATAAACACAGAGCGAAAGATTAAACCTTCAAAGATCCCACTTATGTAAGTCAGAAAACAACACAAGCTACACAGTGGAAGGATTAATCTCAAACAAAATGGGGAAGTGAGGATTTTGCTCAAAACTGCTCCTCTGGCCAGACCGCTTTCGCTTACAACAAGAAGTCGAATTTAGAGCCATTATACATTCCTTCTTATGTTTTCCTTGTGAGTTGAGGTTGTTAAAGTAACATTGTAATTATCTTTTATCTATGGCATGATTTATTTAGAATAGGAGCTCCCCTTTTGCATTTCTAAAGTCATAATAATTCGGGGTTCCCCTAAATAGTCAAAAATAATGTTAAAATATGGGACAAATACTCATTTCACCATTTCTTCTCAAGCAATCTCTGATTATGCTTTGATAATAAATATCACATATGTGATGTATAATATATACATATATGATGTGTAATATATACATATATACACATTTTGTTTTAAAGATTTAAAGTTTTTTTTTCCAGTTTTAAAGGTCATATTTCGAGTGGATCCAACTATGAATATGAATGAGTTGGAGGCTATGCCTAAAGCTGGTGCCTTTTCAAGTTAAAAAAAAAAAAAAAAGACTTACTAATAGTTCCATTTGTTTTCCATTAAAAATCTCTTCATTGTATTCACAGCGATCCACATGGCAGTATCTGAGCTGGCTCGGACAAAGCGTTTGCTTTGTGTGTATCAGATGCAAAATTTACTTAAATTCCAGATAATTGCAAGTGCATCTGCTAGGCTTTGTCCCTGGTCTATACGAACGTTTCCACAGTGTATACAAAGAACAGTTACCCAACAACGAAAGAAAAAGAAACAGTGATTTCTGCAAATTATAGCCAGCTCCTTTATCAAGGAGTAAGTTTGAGCTAAAAGAATACAACCCCAAAACACTTTTTTTTTCCTTTTACGAACGCTTTCAATCACACCACATACATTATCTGCAAAGAACAAAAACCGAGCTTTTCAACTGTTAAATTACTAGGTATGAAACAAGGATAACTGCAATTTCAAATAAAATCATCTCTCAAAACACTAAAGTTCCCAGCCCCCCCCCGAAAGTGGAGGGGGCACTGAAAAAAAAATCCCCAACAACACAAATATTCTATTTAAAGCAATTTGATGCAATGGTAAAATGGTCTTACTCTCTGCTCATGACAAAGTGTTGCAAGAGTAGTAACTTCCCCTGTTTCTCATCAGTTTTGAGTTCCCTAATTTGAAATATTAGTTCACGAAATTGGGAATGTCTAAACAGAGAAAATTTGAAAATAAAATGGAAAAGGATTGGCCTTATGCATTTCAATTCCAGTCCTGTCTAAGGGCTCCAACTGGGCCATTTGATCAACAACGCCTTCTCTCTTTCCTTCCCCCACCCCTTCTACCTCTTTGCTTTCTTTTAACTTCATGCACAATCCCATTTCAGCTGTCACACTCTACACAGCTTCCCTTCCTTCAAAGCCCAATCCAATTTTCAGACTTTTACACCTCGTGCCAGCTAAACAACATCAACGGCAACTCCTGTGCAAGGGCCTAATAGAGTAGATCTGTTCTCTTTGTTTTTTAAAGAAACTCTCAAAGCTATCTACAGTGGTCAAAATAGTAGGAATAGCTTCAGAGAGAGAGAGAGAGGGAGAGGAAGAGAGGAGAGATATGGAGAGGAGAGAGAGAGAGAGGGGAGGAGAGAGAGAGAGCTGAAAGAGAGAGAGAGAGAGAGAGAGAGAGAGAGAGAGAGAGAGAGAGAGAGAGAGAGAGAGAGAGAGAGAGAGAGAGAGAGAGAGAGCATACTACTCAACACTAACAAATTTTTGTGACCTTTGTCTTTTATGGAATCCATCAGTTTCCTGGTCACTTATTTCCTCTTCCGTCTTTATTTCAATATCTTCATTATCATTCTGCAAAATGTATTATGTTACCGGACAGAGCTATTCATCAGTAAAAAGCTATCTCCATATTCCCCAAACTGGAAAATCATCATTATCATTAATATTTCATAGAACTGCATTAAATGAGACAATATTCAATATTTAACTATCTAATCCTACAGTAATTTATATTAGAAAATACCAACCATGTGAGAATTCAGCCAGTCAGATTATTTTATTGGATGAACCTTTGTCTTTATTAATAACACTTCAGTGTCTCATATTTTTTCAGCAGAGTGTAACATCCAAGGACTGAAAGTGATTTTGTTTCTAATTAATTCTCAAAATCCTTAGGAGACAGTGATGGAAGGATAAATATATTAATTCAGAATTGAAGAATTAAAGGCTGAGCCTTCAGATGCAAAAGTTCTGTCTGTGATACGGATTACTTGTGTGGGCCCTGCACCTCACCGGGTTTACTAATAATTTAGTAAGAGGCACAGTGCTTTAAACCCCAGAGAATCTGAAAATATGAATAAAAAGAAATGTAGTTTTATCCCTTTCAAATGCTACAATTACTCTTATTCCAAGTTGACAAGTCGATTTATAAAGTTCTGATATTTCATGCTGAAAACATGTTGTTAATTTGTTTATTGGCCATTATCAGGCCATACAGATAATCCCTCTATGCTCTGAATGATGTCTACCTTCTGTCTACCTGTTTGTGAACTTCGAGTGGTTATAACAGATCAAAGATGGTTTAATTGTAGGTAAATTATATTTAATTTGGGGATAAACAGAGTTTAAGTGAATAGCATTTTGGTATTTTGGTATTTTGGCTCTTGGTAGTGAGAAAATAATTTTATAAGTTACATATGATAGATTTGTGTGTATTTGAAAGTCAAAAGCATTGTGCCTAATACTTTTATAATCAGGAGTTGCCTCTGACTCTTTTTAGGGAAAAAAAAAAAGGATCTCATGTGGTCATAGACCTTTCAAGTGCACGCTGAGGTCCTTGTTATACACCGCCTAAGATCCCATTGCTCGATATAAAGAATAATAAAAAAAATATTGGAGGCTTTCTGTTTATGTGTTTTATTGACTCCTCTCTTTCAGATTGAAGAAATTCTGTTTATCTCTTACAGACCATCAGCTGTTGTCTCACTGAGCAGAACACAAAAGAGTTAGCTACTCTGTCTGGGAGTTCTAATAATAGGACGAGTGTGAGCGCCACATACAGACCAACATCCATCAAATGGCAAGGCACCATCCTAGAATTCTGAGTAGAGAACCCGGAAGCCAGAAGCAAAGGCAGAGTGATTTTCCTGTTTGCACGTGATTGGTACAAACCCGTACATTTAAAGTCCTAATACCAATGGGAGTTCAAGGGGAGTAGCTAGTGTGAGAGACACGAAGGGATTTTGCTGGGCAACCTGACCCCAGTCTCAGAAGCAGCCAGCCTGGCTACCTTTCTAATCCAAAGTTCTTGAGATTCTCAACAGCCTTATACCTTTCCACTAAACCAAGATTACTCTCTCTTTACTGTACAATGAGAACATGGCCTGGTCCTGAATTATTTTTTAAATCAACTTGTTTCAGTTAATTATATAACACAGTGGAGAGAGAAAGACTTTAAAATATTCTGAATTAAAAAAAATGTCTCCTATCAAAACGGCTTGCATCCAGAAGAACCCAGCAGCCACTGGCGAACTGTCCCAAACATCCTCAGGTGTTCTCAACCCAGAAGAAAGGAGCCAAGCGCCAACGTTTAAAGGAAGAGCCGATCCCCAATGGTTCTACATATTTTTTTTTCACCCGTTGCTCCTCCAATTCAAACAGACAAGGAACAGACGATGGAAGAGAAATTTGGATGGTTTAGCGACTATTTGCTGGAAATGAGATATGAACATCTTGAAAGTCACAGTCAAAATGAGCATTAATCAAGAAGCTGACAGGGGATATCAAAAGTCGGAGCAGACGGTCCAAAGTCCAGGAAGCTATTACCTGGGGCCGTGGAAAGGGTCAGCGCCTTCAGGCGCCCTTCCTTTACCATCTACTTTCTGAGCCATTCACCTCATGCTTTTCAAGAATATTACCCTTCCCGTAAATGCCTGATAAGAGATAAATTTATGAGAGCATGGACATGTGAAAAGGAAACCCCAGAACTTGAAAATTAACCCTGTCCTTTCATGGTTCCTGAGGAGAGAATTCCTGAAGAGACAAATTCTCCCCCTTGGGATGTGAAGAATGAGTTAACATTTTTCTCCTCTTTTCAGCTCCTGGAATTTGCAAAAATTATCTCCTTTACCTCCCTTTTAATTTCAGAGGAAATAATAAGCATACATATCACTTAGGAACGATGTAAATGGGGAGCTTGGGCTAGGAGGTGATCTGGCCAGTCACACAGGCAGCAGGCACACATGGGGAAAAGCTTCAGCACTGGGCTATTTTATTCCAAAACCCAGAAGTTAAGAACAACCTAAGCTCTGCTGCCAGAGACACACAGTTTAATACTCACCTTCCGGCTTCACCCTTTAGGTAAACATGCCCGTTACTAGATATCTGAAATTTTTTTTTAATACAGAAATAAAAAAAAGAAAGAAAGCTGACACATTAGATTCCTGACCTCGCCTAAAGCCATGGTTTTCACAAAATACATTTGAAGTTGCCAGGAAAGACTGCAAAAATGCGCCAAGATGAATAGGTAAATGAAAAGAGGGTAGCAACATGGTGACAAATTTTTCTGAATGTCTTTAGCTAAAATCTTATTTTAAGCATATAGATATGCATCTGCATAATATTCTTTTACCTATATAAACTCTAAGCTTCTAGAGCACAGAGCAGTAATCCTCATACACCCATTCCCTAAACTGTGTGTGATTCTGTGTACACCCCATGGGGACTTAATAACACTTATGAATTGAGTGACAAGAGAAAAACCAAGAAATGACAACCTTCGGGGTAGCGGTAACACAATTTTAACTTGAAAATTGCCCAGAAATAGACTTCACAATCTATGGGAACATACACAAATCATATAAAAAGAAGTGGTGCCCCTCATATACCTAGACTGGCCTTAGGGAATAGCGTAGTGAAAAAAATCACTGCTGTGGGAAAGAGCGTTCAGCCTCTATATCTATTCACTATGTGGCTTCTGCAGCGAATCCAACTACAAGCAATGTTTATTCTGCAATAAAAGGTGTTATAAGATAATGTTTAACATTAAGATTAGAAGAACTATAGAGTTGTACTTAATCTTTAACACGCCTCTCACTGAGTCTACAAGTATCACCCACCCTTCCTTTTGGTACTCAAGATTCATGTCGCCATTTTAATTTCTCTGCAGACAAAACGTAAAGAAAAAAAAAAGAAAAGAAATCTTACTCTCCAGTGTTGGAATAGCCTCTTCGATAGAAGCTTCCTAAAACAAATGGAAATTCGCAACAAATCACAATTTAGCCAGCATTTTCTCCAAACGACATCCACGGTGTACCTCTGACACCACACTATGGTCAGCGAGTTCTAGAAGAAAGCTTTCAAACGTCTTAAGTTCCAAAGGGTTGTTTTCTGCCCTGAAGTTTCTATTCACTTTCTACCTTGGAAGGTCAGAATGGGCCAGACATGACAATGGACCTGTCCTTTCCAGTGAACGGGGATATCAATATTTCCCCTCTCAATTTGGTTTTGTCAAATCTCAAACAGGGACCAGTTCATCCTCTGCCTACTTAGAAGAAGGAATTTCCACCCGAGTAAGTTTCCAAAAGTATGATGACATGTGGCTGGAAAACGAAGGGAGAAATGACACTAGGATTCATGCTATTGGAAGAGCAGGGTCAAACAAGAGATGACCAGGGTTATTTGCAGAGGGGATTTTAAGTGAAAACACAGAAGAAGAAGAAGAAGAAGAAGAAGAAGAAGAAGAAGAAGAAGAAGAAGAAGAAGAAGAAGAAGAAGAAGAAGAAGAAGAGGAGGAGGAGGAGGAGGAGGAGGAGGAGGAGGAGGAGGAGGAGGAGGAGGAGGAGGAGGAGGAGGAGGAAGAAGAAGAAGAAGAAGAAGAAGAAGAAGAAAAACACACCTGCCTGCATGCTTCCACACCACCAAAGGCCAACTACAACAATCTCTTTTAAGTGTAGCAATGTTGTCTCAGCCTTGGCTTATCTGAACCATTCCTAAGCTATCCAGTGAAACTTTGCACACACAACCTTACTCTTCATCGTCTAATATTCCCTGATTCTCTCTGCCTCTCCCGTCCCAGAACTGGAACTAAAGATCAAAACAGGGCCTAGTGCTTTTCGAGGAGAGTGGTTTACCATTGATCTCACCTTATTCCTCTTACTATTTAGCCCCACATCTTACTACTACTCTTCCTCTTTTGTCTCCCAACTTATCACCTCTCCCCAGTATGGACGAGGTCATCTGCTTGGTTAGAAAGTTGAGCCTGATTTCCACTTGACACTTGAAACATCTGAACCACTATGTGTTTCCAGAGTGTAAAGCATTTGGGTCTTGATGAGGATATGGACTGCATAGGAGAGTCCTATCTTCCAGCTTTTCTGAATTTTCCTCTGTCAACACAGACACATCACCTTTGTTTTAAAATATCTTTCCTAAGTTTTTAGATCCTCAGCGTAAGAGTAAGGGGAAAGGACATGTTGATTCTGCCCCCTCTTTATTTTCCTGGCTGCCTTATGTAGCTGGGAGTTTGATGATTGATCGTTTTTCCACACTCATCCACAGCCTTCTCTGGAGCCACGTGCAAATTCGCCAATGGATAATTAAGCAACAGACACATCCAATAAATATAATAAATAAATTTGATTTTTTCCCCTCTTAGTAATTGGTTTCATCTGACTGGCTCTGGTGGCGTGTAGGGATAGATAAACAGGATTAGAAAAGAGAAAAATTAGATGGTGGGTCGTACAAATTGTACACCCCTAAGCACCGTGAGATGTCCCTGCAAGAACTGTGTTTTACAAAGGGTTAAAACAGAGAGAAGCAGTTTGCACTTTCCTCAAGATGTTTCAGGGAAGTCAAAAAAATAAGACTAAAACTGGAGGAGTGACAAAGAATAAGAAAAAGGTAACCAATCACAGAACATATTTCCTCTCTTACGTACCCTCTGCCCCCAACTCCCAGTGTCCTCTCCTGGTACCTCTAATTAACTAGTGCTGGTAGTCCCAAATCTTGACTGAGGTCCCCAGTCCAAGTTATCACATCAGACAAGGCTACGTGCATAGAAACAACTTGGACATACTAGAAGACAGAGAGTGCACGGATATCTGTGTACAATTACTGCCTAAGCAAATGCTAAAATGAAATGAAATTAAAGAACTCTTCCAGTACACCCTACACAAAGAACACACCACCGTCTTGCTCTGTAAAGAAAGCACCCATTTATATTCGCATTTGATTTCTGGGATGTCATTTTGACTTCAGATTGTTCCTACCACCAGAGGCATAGTAGCTGGCTTGTCTGTGGGATCACAATACTGATCAGGAAGGAATAAAGTGTGATAAAGACTAAAATGTGTTCTCGTATGGTCACCATCCTTCTATATTTCTTCTAAGTCATTTCTACTGAAATGTGTGGTGCCTATTCAAATGTCCTGATATTTTGATATCCTCAATGCTTTAAAAATGATCATGGTTAACATTTTCAACCCAGTTGCAGAGAGTCTGTGGTAATAAGTATGCTTTGGTTGTATTGATACCCAGATTTCTATAGGCATGGATAAGGAGAGCTTCTATAGCACTGTTTCATTCGTGGAAATAATTTAAAAACCCAACTTAACTTCTTTTCAACATTTAAAAGGAAATTCTGATGTAGCTTTAAGATACGATCCCAGTACAGTAAGAAGTGCTTACATCTATTTTTTGAAATGATTATTTTATACTATAGGGATGTTCTTAATCGCCACCCGATTGATGTCTATTTCATCGTATACTTTTTCTACATATCCTCCATTCCTCTCGAGGGAGGAGAGATATCGAAACATTGGGCATCAGTGAAACTGTAAGCGACAATAAAAACAGCATTTAAATATCAGCATCCAGCAAAGGCATCCTGCCCCTGTAAAGATTTACAGTCAATACATCACTTTGAGTTTCGACTTTACATCTTTCATATGACTAATACTCTTTGGCTTTAACTCTTATGTTCTAATAAGTAAAGACGGGGGAACCTAAATAAATAAATTAATTTATGACTTACTCTTTTGAACCACACTCCTAAATACATTATTACTTGACAGGGTACGAAGTTCTCTTTTCTATAAATGCAAAGGTCATACTAGTCAAGATGTATAACGCGAAATGTCCAGTCTTATTTATAAAACAAGACTGAGCTTGTAAAGCACTAAAAAGAAAACACTAACTAAGCAGTAAAATATACGTCCTGAAAGCTGAGTTGTAAACTTTGGCAAATCTACATTGGGTTCTCCTGGAATGAAAAGAACCAGCAAGCAGGAAAACTTCCCAAAATTGATGTCCCAAAATATGTGGCAGAGCTACCTCAGAGAAGACAGAGTAGCAGGGGGCACAGCCCACAAGTCAGGAGATCGGCAGATTCAAGCCCCTTCCAGACTACAGGTCAGTCTTTGAACCTAAGCACCTCAGAGGAACCGGCTCTCTTCCCAAACATACGACTCTGTATCTCTTCACCACAGACTTGGCTGTTATGCACTTATCGTGCATGTGTACGCTAGCAGCGGCTACACACTGTTAATAACATGAGGGATGTTGTCAACTGGCCTATCAGGGTCACATTGGTCAGGGTGGTAGGGGGCAGAAATCTTTACCAGGAGAAATAGATTTTACTTTAACATATCACATGCCTTGTTTTATTTGGAATTCTCTTTATGGAACTTACAGGGTTAAAACACCCGCTCTCTTTTCACTCACAGCCCAGCCAACTAGCAAATAACTACTACCCACACCCTATCAACTCCTTTTGCCTATAAGGATTGTCATTCTAGGTGGAGGGCAGAGGGCAGATGGACCAATGGAAGACTTAGAAAAAAAAACAAAAAACAAAAAACAAAAAACGAACAAACAAACCTAAAGGAACTTCATTCTGTGGACGATTTCTTAGAGATCTTCATGGTTTGCTATGGGGGAACTGATTTTTGAAAGCTGTACTAGTTCAAGTTCAGAATCACACTGTGGAGTATACACTGTATTGAATGGATTCTGCAGGGACAGATAGATTTTGGTGAAAGCACTGCACGTCTCTTGAGCTCATGAAACCTTTGGAAATATCAGCAAGACAGCCCTTAGTGTACCTAAAATAATTACATTAACCAGTGCTTTGTCTTTCTTAGCAAGGAAAAGTGAACAGGAGAGCAACAACTACATGTCGCTGGTAGTACAGGTTATTAAACAATGTAACCATTTCTTTGCTAAATCAAACTAAAAGCCGGAAATACAAAGGCTACCTTGGCAAAGCTGCTATACAAAGAGCAAATACTTCCTTCTCAGCAGAAGGAATTCTATAAAATTATTGGTAGGGAAGATAAACATCACATGCGGTATTACCTGATTACAAAATTGATCTCATTTCATCAACTATTGCTCCCTATCTTTTCGCCGAAGATACCTTTGAAAAAAACGCAAGACTTTAGGTGCTATCTTTTGGCTGAAAGTCTCCTCCACCTCTTCTGGGTGTGGAATGGAGAGTGTGTGCACAGCAGGGTTACCAAGAGTCAGTGGCACACCAAAGACTCTAACTGTTGCTCCATGCAAAGTCATGAGGAAAAAAAAATTTTTTGTCCATAGCCATGTGTGAGAGAAGGAGTTGGACCGTGAGTCCTCCCTCTCCAATTTTCACTATCAGTTTAACTTTTAGCCCTCAGATGGGGAGGGATTTTCTTTTTTGAAAGCCCTTGGAAATGACCTTGATTTTTATTTCAGCAGAAATCACTTCTCAAAATCAGTCTGCACAAAAGGAAAAACTGTGAAGGGGCTTGGCAAGGCAGGTCCTAAAGCACACAGGTACATCGAGGATCCTTTCCCTCATACAGCCTGAGAGAATGGCAATCGGTTTTAAGGAACCTTCTGTAGGTCTAGCAGAATCAACCCTTTGGACATGCAGACAAATCTCCATTCCTAAAGAGACAGAAACAGGAACTCTAACAATGGAGTCAGACATGACTGTCAAGGTCTGTGAACCAGCAGCCTCAGACACCTGTTTTTCTACACAGCCCTCTTGCCTCCCGCCCCCCAAAAAAGTTACCTTCTCCAGGAAGTGTGAGGCTTTTTGCATACACTGACATACCACGAGCAGACCAAGTGAAAGTGAACTCCCTCATTTACCATCAAGATGAGGATACTATTTTGATACACTAACCTGAAATCAACATCGGGCGCAGAAGTTCAAGGCTCTTAGTGAAGATTTAATAACTAGCTTAATGATAATAATAATAATAATAATAATAATAATAATAATACCATCAGTGATGCCAACCAGCCACAGAAATACTATCACAGAGAACCACGTTAGAGTAACGCAAATACAGCTAATTGAATAGTAGCACTGCTTGCCACAGAGTCGAAAACATGGATGTATTTAATAGTTTAACACAAAAATATCTGAGCATTCTTGAAGTTGCCAGGAAACTAGAAGTACACAGAGGGTTTGGGGTGGAGAAACAAACCGAAATAAGATAAAACAAAGAAAATAACTCCGCAGGAAAGAAACGTGTTCCTTAAATAAACATACTCCTGCTCTTCATAGGTAGCGAAGCTGCTGAAATGGAAGCTAATTGTGATGTTTGTATTTAAACGTGTGCTTTGAATAGGCAACAATTACATAATTTTGCACCATGGACCCATCAGAAGAAGACCTCTGCCTGCTCTGTCATCTCTTAGTGCCCATGCCTGTAAGTGTTGTGGACTGCTACTCTAGCTGCTCTGTGTGGGCTGCACTGTCCTGGATATGG
This sequence comes from Rattus rattus, assembly GCF_011064425.1. Lineage (NCBI taxonomy): Eukaryota > Metazoa > Chordata > Mammalia > Rodentia > Muridae > Rattus > Rattus rattus. The sequence continues at coordinate 20,418,819 of NC_046162.1, forward strand.
TCACAGGAGGAAGCTAGTAGGTGGCTTTAGAAATCTTACAATCAGAGGACTGCGATTCATGATGTGAATGCAGTTTCTCTCTTTAGGATTCATACAAGCAAATACTCCACTCGAAAACTGGTCTGAATGAATGGAAGTGCACTGGTTTTTGCCTCCAACTTAATCAAAATGGTAAACTTAAGGGCCCACAAAAAAATATTTTTACATGGCAATCTTGCTCTCTAAAGAGAGTCCTGAATAAGAGGTGCTCCCTTTTCGAATAAGACGCCTCCTTTTTATTAGAAGGATACAAAGGCAGAAATAAGGTTCAGATCTCAGGAATCTTGTGAATGGCTTTTGTCAACCCCAGGGGGAACAGAACAGGTGAATCTGCGTGGTGGTTTAAGGTCGGTTTTTCTCTTACCTAAAACGGAGCCCGAAGAGTTGACTTAATTTACAACTGCTGTCCCTTTTCACTCCTGAGTATACTGTGCTGCCTTCTGCAGTTCTCACAACACCAGCTAAGTTTGCATCAAAGCAAAGTTTAAGGGTACTGCTGCAATCCAAGCTTCCCACACACCTAGGCAGCCTGCTGCTCTGGAGATGACCACCTTACAATAGAGGCAGTCTTCGTGACAGAATAATATTCTCCCTGTGCAAAACACAGTGCCTTGGAGGATCTCCTCACCTGAGTTTAGAGCTTGTGCATCTGGAGGTGATAACATACCAGCATTGTCCCCCCTTTTTGCCTTACAGTTTCCATGTACCAGTTCATTTCTCCCTGGCTTAGAAGAAATTTTACAACCCCCAAACCCCTTTCCTTCTAAATCCCTGATTTGCCTTTATTTATTGACCCTTCGATTTTTCTCCTGAACTGGATCTGAAAAACTTAAGGGAATGAACAAGGAAGACAAATGAAATATCTTAACTTCTTATAGCCCTCTAAAGGACTCAAATTATTTGACTGCATCAAAGAACTATTAAATGTGATATTAAAAATAATGTTGAACATGGATCCTGGCAGCAAGGGCAACGGAGTGAATTCTGTTTCTTTTCTTTCTTTCTTTCTTTCTTTTTTTTTTAAAAAGAAAAGAGTAAGGGTCCAATTTGCATGCATTATGCTGGCTATTTTAAATAATTTCATTCCATGTGTACAGCAGAAACTATTCTCCCTCTCCTCATTTGACAAGATGCCACTTCAAGTAAAAGCTGAGAAAGGGCTGGTCTGAGGTTAGCAAGCCCTGTATGTCTCACAATTTAGAATAAAACAATACCAGCATCCTCCCTGCTTCTTCAAAGCCCTAAATTTATTAGTAAGTAAATTTAGCCATGGCTCAGTCAGTAGAATAGAGGATGCACCGAGCCACTTATCTGTTTATTATCCTTGCAAGCTACACGAAAAGCCATATCTATTATTGCTTCCTGCAAATCCACAGCAATGTAACGCAAAACATCATTTTTAAGAAATTCTCTTTCGGAATGCCAAGGATTCTTCCTGCAATTTTGAATATTTAAGCCAGCGTGTACCGTACAGTAGGTCTGGAATCACTGACATCGGTCACGCTGTTAAAACTGAGTCAAAACGCCTTGTAATCCCGGAGAGCGATAACCTTAAACATCAATGCAATGTTAAAAATGAATCCTAAAAGAATCCCTATAATTGCGATGAACATTAGAGAGAAAGCGGCAAGTCCTTCTGCAGGGAAATAACAGGCGACTCTACCAATCTTTCCCCTCCCCACCCCCAAACTCATGCAACTAATGATGACCTCCCGAAGTGCCGAATTTAAATGTTCCAGCATTCATCTGAGGATGAAGGGAGAAAAGAAAAATACACAGAAAACCATGAAACAAGTTGCAAACTGCACAAACGCAAGGCAAGGGAGAGAGAACTGCAGCGATTCAGGAGCGATTGCAGAATGAAGAGCAACAGAAAGGAAACGGGGAAGAAAGAAAGGGGAAAAAAAAAAACAAGAGGAAAAAAAGCCTTAAGCATTAAAGAGTAAGAAGTGAAAAACATTTACCAGCAGCTCGGTCAGTAGCTTCGCTCCCTGACACCATCTACATAGAGAGAGAACTTAGCCTAGAGTCTTCGGTCCCAGCTCGCTTTGGAGCAAAATTCCTTCACTTCGAGGGGGCAACACACACCCTCCAGAAAGAGAGAGAGGGAAAGAAGGGGGAAAAAAATAATCCCAAAGACCTAGCCAGGCTTTCTCCCTCCTCCCTCTTACCCGCCCCCCGGACTCCCCAAACGGTGCTCGCTGCTTCTGCACAGTTCAGGCTTTGCTGCGGAGGCGCCGCTGCCGCTGCTGCCGCGGCTGCCGCTGCTGCCGCTGCCGCTGCTGCTGGAACTGCTACTTCAGAAACGATTAGGAGGAGGACGCCCAAGCACGACCTGAGCCTGCGAGCCACCCAGGACCAATGTGCAACCTGCTCTGGAATCAAACCCATAACACACGCAACGCACACCCAGTGGCTCCTGCACGCGCACACACGCGCCCGCCCGCGCGCCGCACAGACACACACGCGCGCACACACATATGCACTCGCGCGCGCGCGCGCGCACATACACACACACACACACACACACGCGCGCACACACACATACACACACATGCAAGCACACGCGCACACACGCGCGCACACAGAGGCGCGGAGCTCCGCTCTACCGCCGCCCGCCCTCCCGCGCTGTCCCCTCCGTGGGAAGTGAGAGCCAATCCCCGGCCCCTAGCGCGCATACAGGCCCGGGCTGGGTTGGTGCCTTTCGAGCTGAGGGGTAGCGAGCCCCGGAAAGGGCTCTTGGCTGGGAAAGAGGGGCGCTAGGGGCACGTGTACCCCTTTGTCTGCAGAGACACCCCCGCCCCCCGCTCCCAGCCGGGCGTTTCCAAGAGCAGAAACTGCGCGCTAAGCCCGGGCCTCATAGAGTTCAGTTCGGTTCTGGGCTTGTCCCGGGCAGGCCCGGTTCCCTAGCTGCACGCACCGAGGACTGCTCTGCTAAACCCGATGCACCACTGCTGCACCCGGGGCTCTGCGAACTAGGGAGCAGCGCCAGCCTACGCATCCTGCGGGCGCCGGGAGCCTGCCCCGGCTCGCGAGCATGCCCAGTGCTCCGCTGGACCCAGACCGTTCCTTCCAGGGTTAGGAATGCAGAGCGAAGCAGAGGAGAGAGCAGAGCCTAGGGAAGGCAGGGTTTCCCCGAGCTTCTCAGCTGCAGACATGCCTACCCTGCCTTGCCAGGTGGTGGCCCTAAACCTGCCCCCGAGGGCGCTAAAAGAGGGGAAGCGAGGCTTCCAAGCCTCAGAAAACAGTTTCTTTTCTGTTTGTCAGAAAGAGAATTCCAAAGAAACGACTGATTCAGTTTCAGAATAATTGGGGGGAGAGGCAGCAGGACCTGGCAGTTACACTAGTAACAACAGCTAAACCTGAACTGCCTGGTTGTCATGTGCAGGCTCATGCTGTGCGCTGCCCATGAATTATTTGATTTTATTCTATCCAGATCCTGTACGGTTAACCCAAATGCAAATGGGGCCCCAGTATACTAGACCAAATGCCAGTCAATTATAACTGGATGCCTCCCTAAATCTAAACTCCGGGTCTGACTCAAAGCCACTGGAGGGAGAATGCAGCACATCTTTGAGCCCTGGGCATTTCCACTAAGGGGAAGGCCTGGTGGACGGCTGGTGATAGCATTTTTCTGGCCCCTAGCTGCACCTGGCTGGCCTCCAGCAACACACAGACCTTGAAAAACTACATGCCTGATTTCTGCCAATGTTTTCATAGCAATGACATCAATGCTGCTTATGGCTTGGCTGAGTAGTATGAGTCCTTTCCTACACTGTACACCAGAGACCAAGACCCAGAGAGGATGTTACCTTCTTTCCACAACAGGAACAAGGATGTGGTTTACCACAACCCAAGGACCAGGCTATTTTGGCTGAAATGTGTTTCATTCTCAATTGCATCCCGGATAAAGCCATGAGACACGGACCTAGTATTTTAATTTCATTCAGTAAACAGGGCAATTTTTCTACTAGCGTTTTTTCTCCCTTCGAGGCTCTGTCTTAGTGGTGACAGAAGATGACAGACACCCTGCCTGTATTCTTTGAGTTCACATTCTAGCAAGAGGTGATCCTATGCTTGTGATGCTAATGAGAAACATATGCAGAGAGCTTGTTAGGAGCGTCTTCCCAACCCTGCCTTCATCTCGAAAACTCATATTTATCCTTCATGCTCAGGAGAGACCTGTGATCTCTCTTGCCAGGGCAAACGTTCCTTATTATAAGTTTTCATTTAAAATATTTTGTAGGTAGATTTTCACGTGTGATATGGCATACCTTTTAAGTCCTTTAACAAACTCCTCAGACTGTAAGCTTCATGGTGGGAGGAAGGAATCGACTCTTATTCTCCAATTAAGCCCCAGATGACGGCAGATGCTCCCCCCACCCACAACCACCTCACGACACTTATGAAGAGGAATCATTCTTATGGCGTGAACATTTCTTTTATTGCCATCTAACAAATGAGTAAGTCCAGAGAGGCTGAGCAGGATGTCCAAATCCACAGCAGTGACAGAGAAGGACCCTCACTCCGCTCTGCCCCCTGCTAAAGTCCGCATGGCTAAGATCCAGGCCAAGCTGCCTCTCCTGTTACTCAGTAATGAAATTACATGAAAGGGCTTGAGGGAAGTGAGGTAAATCCAGGATTGTGTTCCGGAGAACTACAGAGGCAAACAGTTCAACAAAGTAAGCAGTAATAAGGCAAGAACTAAGGTAATTGTAATTCTGCACTTCCACCAAACACCAGGCGCTACAATGTTAACTTCTCAGCCATTCTGTACAGGTGCTAGTGCTACTATGTGAGAGATGAAGAAACCGAAGGGCCTTATGACTGGCAAAGGTACTTGATTGGAAACCCCAAAGGAGACAGGACACATTAATCTCACACCCGAGCACCCCCAATGCCCCTTTTCCATCTACCAAATGTCTTATGAGTAAATGGCCAGTTGGAATTTGAAACGAGGTTTATCTAACCAGAACCTCAGAGCTGCCTGCGGTTGCAGGTCGAGTCTGCCGTGTTTGCTGCTTAACAGAGCTGTGGTGCCTGGGTATATTTGTGTTCCCCAACAGGAAGATCTCCACAGGTGCTTTTCTTCTGCCATTAAAGCTCTAAAGCATCAGAGACGCAGAGACTTAAGACTTGTCTCGCACAGGACACGGCCATCCCGGAAGGCAGTTAGATTTGAAATGCAGGCCTCTCTTACTTCGTTCAGGTTGGCGGCTCCCATGATTCTGTATGGCAGAGGCATTGGCCAATGTGTTCCAGAGCGTTTTGGCTGGAGAACAGGGAAGTTCTCCCTCACCCAAAGAGGAAGCTCTGTGCACCATCCTTCCTAGCTGCAACCATCTAGGTTCCACCTTTAGTTGGCTTTGTCCCTCTGCCTTTGCATGTAAGAAATTGAGTACAAAGTCTCACTGCTCTGCTGGTCACTTGCGCCGACTGCACAAACCACAGGAAAGAGAAAAGGTGCATTTTTGTACAGCTTAGCCGGCAGCGGAAGGTTAAGAATACTCGGGGACAAAGAGAAGGTTTGATTACAAACAGAAACCTTTTGTTACATACCGTTGCATTTGGGAGGGCTACTTCACAATGGGATTGGTGTGTGGGCCTCGGCAGGGGTTACTAACCTGTGTAAGTCAGTCTTAAGACTAAGATTCTTGGGGTTGGGGATTTAGCTCAGTGGTAGAGCGCTTGCCTAGCAACCTCAAGGCCCTGGGTTCAGTCCCCATCTCTGAAAAAAAAAAAAGACTAAGATTCTTAGATCTTTTTTTTTTTTTCCTTTCTATTTTTTTGGAGCTGGGGACCGAACCCAGGGCCTTGCGCTTGCTAGGCAAGCGCTCTACCACTGAGCTAAATCCCCAACCCCAGATTCTCAGATCTTAAACAAAAATATTGCTCTCTATTTTATTCTTTCCCATATCTCTTGTATCCATCTCCAGGATTTTATCCTTTAGGTACCCTAGCTACACACCCACAAATAATATGCCCTCAGTATACATACGTCACAGCCGCAGATGTGTGCGTTTGACTATACATGGATCAGTCCCTAAGTGCAGATTTATTATTATTATTTTGCAATTGTTTGGCTTCTGCCTTGCCCTTCACTAAAGTTCTATGAATGAAGTGGGTCCAAAGAAAAGAGTAAGCACAAGCCCCTCTCCTCTTCTTTCTCAGGAATAAATATATTCACAACAGAATGCTTCAATGGGTAGTAAGGTCCCTGGGATTCCTGATAAGGCCTTCCTGTGTATCTGTTAGGTTGATTTTTGTCATGGGGCAGCAGAAGGTTTATTCGTGCTGAGAATAATTCATTAAGAAAACCATGAAGGGCAGCCTGCAAGGAAACACTCCTGAACACTTGAAGTGTTTCTTTGCTCTGTACTCTGGCAAAAAGATATAGATTTCCAAGCCCTTTGGAAAAGTCATTTGTATTGGTTAATATTGTCAAGCTGACAGCATATACAATCCACCTAAAAGTATTTGAACAACCTTGAGGGATTACCTAACTGTACTATCCTCTGGCAATGTTTGTGGGGGCGTTTTCTTGGTAAGGTTAATTGAAGTAGGAAGACCCACTCTATATGGGGGTTTTATGTGGTCATGGAGTAGAAAAAGAATTTAGCAGCAATAGATATTACTGGTTACCTCCCGCCTGCTGAAGCAATGGGACTAAGCCTCCTCTCCAGGGCCCTCTCCATGATTCCTACCCATGATGAACTGTATCCTCAACCTGTGAGCCAACACTAACCCCTTCCGTAAGTTTCTTCGATCCTCTGTTCTGCTGAAGCCTGGAGGAAAGTGACTAACACATATTGTATGACATTCTAGAGCTCTAGCCTGTTAATATAGATCACCATCATTATCCTTCATGTGACTCTGGGGTGAGATACAAATTCTCCTCCACATTTTATTGATGCAGAATCAGAGAACTGGAAAGAGCAGAGCTTGAAAGCCAAGTGAAGCAAGTCAGGTTGGGAGGCAAGTTTAGGCTTGCAGTGTGTGAAGCTATCCGATGGAGCCTACATGCTGCTACCCGGAACCCCTGACATCCCTTCACACTGGACATGGGACACAGGAGGGGTGGAGTGGAGTGACGACACAGGCTTCTCTGCACTCAGTGTGAACAACAATTCATGACATGATATCAGTCTTCTTCAAAAATGCCTGCAGTATGTTACCCTGTATGACGAAGCAGAATTTGGTAGATCTGGTAGACGACCAACATGACTAGAGCCTGTCGTGGGAATCAAATTGTGGGAATCAAATTGACATTAAAGCAAGGGTTTCTGTCCCTTCTTGGATGAGCCTTTATTCCCTTTGTGTTGGAAAGTGTTGGAGAGCACTTCTCCACCATTCCTTAGGCCATTCACTCAACAGAGACAGGCTCAGCCATCTCCCAGACTCTCCATTTCCACAAGTGTGCCCAGGAAGATGCATACTTTTATAACAATGGTGGCTGTAGATGTTATAATGAACTGAGTGCTTTTAAATGGCTGCCATGTGCCATGTTTGTTCCCATTACCTTAAACATCTCCTATAAGAGTTGGGATTTGGTAAGTGTTATGCTTTCCTGCTTTGATGAGGAATGAGGGGAAACTCTTGGGAATGTGGTCCCAAGCAGCCATATCAATCTGATGCTGTGACGTTCATCCGTGTGTTCCAATGTTTGCATTGTTGTACAGAGTGCCTTGTAAAGAAAGAGATAGCTGATGAGTATTGGCCATGAAACTGAAAGGTAGAGATTGTGTGCTGCATCTTTTATGATAATAATATATTATAGGTAGAGAAAAAAGCCGATCATATAAACATAGAAGTATCTAACTTTTAATTTGGGAAAACTTCCATCCCCATACATTTATCCAAAACCTATTATTTTAATTTTATGCAGCATTCTAACAAGTTACAAGCCCATGGGGAATTGAAAGACAAACGGTAAACCCCTATTATTAGAAAATTAATAACAGGAAGAAACTGAGACTAAGAAGACAAAATTTAAATGTTCTATAAGATGTTTGAAAGTTTTAATTCATAGGCAGAAAACCTCCAACATACCACATTTTTAGGGAGCTTCTGGGTACCCGAAGTTATAATAGCATAGGATATCACATGATATTAATGACGTTGACTTTAAATATGTGCTTTAATGCCTATCGCATGTGACAAAAATAAAGTCTGTATTCTCAGCCTATCATTCCATCTGTCTATGAGATGGCAAAAACTCACATATGTGTTTCCTCCCATAACAAGTACTACCTGGCCTAGTGTTGGTTTGAGTCCAGAAAGGATATAGGTTGGTTTGTATCCAGTAGGTCTCAGAAAAGGTTTGGAGACCATTAGTAAGATGTTTGACATTGTATTGACTAATGAGATTGGTCACTAATGGCTAATAATGGTAGGAACAGGTATAATACTATGAAACCTATGCATTCCCAGGATATACAGCCTAATCATATTCCCTAACTCATGTCCCACATCCATTGTCCTACATCTACACCCTCGCTGAAGCCATTGTCTCCAACATAACTGCCCTTTCTTCGGTCTTCTTTCCCTAGCTTATTTTGCCACCAACTAGCATTTCTCCTCTTTATTCCCACAGGACAGTTCCTCTTTCAATATTCAACCGATGGGCCATTTACTCTAGGAAGCCTTCCCCTAATGTTCCACCCAGAGAGCCCTTCCTTTAATGCTTCCTGAAGACCCTCTGTTCACCATGTCTCCCTTACATTAATATTACTTGTGTTCCAGCTGGGCTGCAATAACTCCATGTAGATCATCCTCGAATCCATCACTGCGATTCACAGAAAGCCTTGCACCAAATAGTGTGTGTGCTCTACGAATGTATAACGACATGAATGGTGGGTAGTCAATATTTGCTGGATTAATGCACATAAGATTATTGTCACTACTCCCCTGATGTGTCACACGAAGATTAAGTTATGTTTTGGAGGTTAGAACACAGGACGAATATTTTGGAGGCTCTATGAGTAGCCAGACATTTAAGGCCTATGATATAAAACACCATCTTGAGTGCTTGGGTAGCTCACAGCACAGTAGATGTGGGCAGTTGGTGACATTGACACTTGAAGAGCTGAAGGTGTTGTCATGAATTTGTTATGGGGTCAATAAACAAGCCGGTAAGGAAAGTAGTTCCAAGAATCTTAAATAACATTAGAATGTGTTTGCTCTCAATGGGAACAATACTAAAGGGTTATTTGTGCTTGTGGGTGTGTGCTCACATCTGTGCATGCTTGCTGGGTGCACGGAGTGTGAGGGGTGAGCAGCGTTTCTACAAGATCTGAAATGTCTCCAAAAAAAGAAACTGATTCCCTTCAGTGAAAGAGAACACATCACTGAATAAACAATACCTTTCAAGAGGCTTTAATACACTGGAAAGAGCATTTTTACTGATTGGTAGAAATTCTTTTTGATTAATTAATTAGTTAATGTTTTCAAAGCACTTTCAAGATGAAAAACATTTCATGAGAGCTCCATCATTTTTTATTTTTCCCATGCACATCATTTTTTTTCCACATTACTGGGTTTGTTTTTTTTTCTCTTGGATTGCTCACCAAACCACGTACCCCAACAGAGGCATGGCGTGGACTATGCTGAGGGAATAGATATGGGGTTGAGCTGACCGTGAGCGTGGAATGAGAAAAACAACAACAACTACAGCGAAACTCTTCCAACATATTTAGAGTTGTGTTGGAAATACAATCATCTAAGCAAGTGGCAGGACTGTCCTGCTGTATTCTAGCCACATCATCGACCAACCCTAGCAAGCTCTGTATACATCTTTTACAAAGCCTGGATGCCTAAGGATGGGTGACAGCCAACTTTCATTAGTTGCTTAGTACGCTCTGGGTTTTGTTCTAGAACTCTGAATATATTAATCAATCTTTTTTCTCTCCAACAATCATTTGAGATACTATCATTATAAGCATGTGCTGAGGAAGAAAATGAGGAACAGAGAAGAGAATTCACTCACACCAGCCATAGGTGGCTTTCCCTGTGGCACGCCCCAAATCTTAGTTATGATGTGGGGAGGAAGGGAAGAATTGATGACTGGGAAAAGAGAAGAAAGAATGAAGGATAGAAGGTAGAAGGGAGTGAGTGACAGAGTGACATACTGAGGAGCAAAAAGGCAAATAAGAATAGAAGACAGAGAGAGAGAGAGAGAGAGAGAGAGAGAGAGAGAGAGAGAGAGAGAGAGAGAGAGAGAGAGAGAGAGGAAACAACGATGTCCACTCTTAGTGTTAGGAGTTCTGACTATGCCCTCCCTCTACACTATGTGAAGCCCTCTCTGTAATGGCGAATCTTCATTGAAAGTTGATGTAATTTAGATAATTTAGAACCACGTAGTGGACATATTCCAGGGCTTGTTTCAAAGAGTATTTCCAGAAATGGTTAGCTGAACACCTTCCCTGAAGGTGGCAGAACCTGTCCTGTAAAGGAGCCAGCAAGGTCAGAGCCATCTTCCTGTTTCCAAGATGCACATACAATGTGACCAGCTAACTTGCAGTGCCCCTGTCACCATGCCACAGCAACCACAATGGGCTGTAACTTAAAACGGTCAGTCAAAATAGTAACTCTTCTTTAAGTTGCTTTTGACAGGTGTTTGGTAACGAGAAAAGTAACACAGACACGAATAGATAATAAGGAGAAAATACATGGGACCAATCTTTTGTGTTGGCAAAACCAGTCTACATGGCAAAGATAACTTAGTTCATTTCCAAAAGTGGTCTTTATTCAACGTAGTCTCGTTGGGTATTCTGTCTCCAGACCCAGGATCCTCATTATTGCCACACGACATAACATTTTGGTGACAATAGGTCTTAGATCCTGGACGTCTGATTTTCTTTTGGCTAAAGTAACTGATGGTGATCTGGTGTTTTGAAGACGCTTTCTGACAGAATGAAGAGGGAAACAACGTAGGCTTCAATTACCCGTGCAATCTTTTCCTATCACTTAATACCCCACTGAATCTGAATCAACCTGACTATAAAATGGGGCAATATAACCCCCAATCTCCCTCAGATTTATATTTGTCAAAATACATGGGAGGTTTTGGGACTCAAATTCTGACACCCCAGTTTATATCCCTGTTGCAGTTTGTCCTGAAGTTATCTGTATTTTGATGCTAATTCCACTGCCCCAAGGACAGCTGCCTAGTCACTACTCAGAAGTCACATGACTTCACCAGAACCACCTCCCCATTGAATTTGTAAAGTACAGGTGAAGGGCAGGTATAAGATAGAAGGAAGCCTGTCATTGGAGGAGAAGGAAGGATGGGCGGAAGAGAAGTTTGAAGGAGGAGGAGGAGTCTAGGAGAGGGAGGAAGAGACAGGAGAGAAGAGGAGAGGGTGAGAAGCCATGGCAGGTGATGTAAAGATTCAGCTCTGTGTATTTACAGGTTGTTATCAATGTTCCTAAGGGATGGATGGTACCGGGCTTTGTATGTTTAAGTGGGCAATTATATCTTACCAATTGGATCTAAGATTATTGTGTGTGTGTTCTTTTATGTGAGGGTTTGAGTGTAGGAAAGTATGCGGCTGGGCTGTGTTTCCGCCAAGATATCTAGCAGATATCTTGGGGCACCGTGGTGCGGACCTAGCAGAGTAAAGGACACCATTATTTTATTATTATATTTTTACAACAACATATCCCTACAGTATACTGACTGCTTTGCACTGAAGGACACTCGGAGGCTTTAGGAACAAGTAGTCTATGTACCAAGATCTCTCCTAAGATCCACACCTCTCCCATCTCTCCTCCATTCTCCCAGAAGTCAGAATTCCTCTTCCTCAAGGGGACTAGTGGAAATTAGAAGCTTTCTTCTAAAAGAAGCCATAAAACAACAAAAGGAAGTTATTTTGTTCTTACCCTGCCTCTGTAAGAGCTGTACATAAGGGCATTCTGATCCAACAATGTCTTAGATTAGTACGTCCTAAGACCCTTATTCCAGAGGGCTCTACCCTTATACCTAGTAAAAAGGAACAATGCACAGAGACTAAATAGGATCTCAAGAACCCTGTGGGGTTTTCTACTTAGCATCCTATGGTTGTGTTAGACTGTTTCTTGTCTACCAGTTTTGCTGTCTTCACCAACTCTAAACATAAGCAGAAATTTAATTTTTGGCTTTGAACATTCATTCCAAAAGATTCCCAGTCACATAAAACTATGACGAAACACATCTGCCACGCTTTTCTCTTACTTGATTGTGATGGGTGAGGAATGGTGTCACCCTTTCTTCCCCTTAAAAACAAAACAAAATAACCAGACCAAAAACAAAACAAAACAAGAAATATATAGACAAAGAGTTCACAAAAATGTGGCAATCCTCACAGTCCCCGTCATCCTTTTCTTCTTCTCAAATACCCGTGGATATGCCTGGCTCCAAATATACCATCCAATATTGAAACAAGAGTCCTGCCTGCTAAAATTATGGAAGGAGCAAAAGGTGATGTCAGGCCCTCGTCATCATACACCTTAAAACCTCAATGGAATGGAGAAGGTAGAGGCTCTGGGATGGGTGAGCATCTCAGAATACTGAGAGCATGTATCTAGCACAAGGACAAAGGGGAACGTAAGACAGAGGTGCATAATGTATCGGCCATTTTGGCTGCAGGGCTCTCATTAAAGTGAGTATAATTAACGAATCTCTTTGCAGATATGAGATGCAAAGATGCCGCAGCCATAAAATCAAGAGAGAAGTGTAACCCGAGCACATCTCCCTGATTCCACTGATGTGGGGATCTTGAAGCCCAGGCTGTGGCCTCTTAATGGTCCAGTCTATCTCATCAGAGAAATGGCTACTAAACCTCCTGGATCAGGGTTAGGACAGGTGGCAGATGGGTTCACCCAAAGAGATGACTGAGAGCAGTGATGCTTAAAGTCCCGAGTTAACCCACTTCTGGAGAAACGGTGGTGTTATAAAGCAAGCTGTCAATGGCAGAGGCGGCTGCAGGAGATGACTGAAGGGACAATGGCAGCAAAACTGATCTCCGTGCTATACGTGCCTGGGAATGAGCCACAAATGTGTTGAGAGCGTATCTTGCCATCTTTGAGTCTTCAAGAGGCCTCAGGATTCTTCCTTGCTCTGCCCCATCACCATTCTACTCGCTGAGAGGCACAGTGTACTGCCTGCTAGCTCAAATGGTAGATATTGGATGCTAAGTGGGTTAGAAGTCAACAATCCACTTTCCTTTCCCTTTTCCCACCTTACATCCTTTGAGGAGTTTGTAGGGATCAAGATACATCCTCAAAGAAGTATCAGGTTAAGGGCAAGTTAACTCTGCCTAGAAACCTGTGTGGTGGCCAGTTAGAGGTGTATATACTATATACTATATTGCCTAACCCTAACCCTAACCCTAACCCTCCTATACAGTATATAGTATATACTATACTGCCCTGACCTTCTCTTGGCTGAAGGAGGCAGTCTTTACTACCATGCGGCCTCCGAGAGCATTTGAAAGTATTCTGTGATTATATCATTGTGACTGGGAGAAGAACGTCTTCCAGGGTAAAATGACGCTGGAGATACAAGGATTTAGCTCTGAAATTAAGAGGCTTGTACGGATTCCTTGCCAGGCTTAACTCTACCCAACCCCCACCCAGCACACTTTAGGGACAATAGGGCAAGGTGCCAGATAATTGTCAGAGAGGATTAGCGTGATCAGTGACCAAGCTGTGAGCCTTCAGTCTCCTGGAAAACCAAGGGGAAAGCAAAGCCAGCTCCAAGAATCAGGTTCTAAGGCAAACAGAGAAGTGGCCTTCATCCCAGGGTGGCTGGGTTTAGGCAGCATTTAGCACCCCATATGAACAGACCTATTCTTAGGACAGACTGGAGAGAGGGCTTTCTATGAGAAAGACCAGACACACAAAGTCAAGGCAAGCCATAAACAAAGTAGCCATTAAGGGATTTAGATTAGGATATATAATTGCCCCACTCTAACCCCCAGCTGAATTCCAAATGGGTTCCAAAGCTTTAAGAAAGCTCAAATGGTTCAGGGCACAGGCATGGCTACAGGGAGGTGAGGAGCAGAAGGGAAATGGGCCAACCACATGTTTCCAGTTACATTTCAACAAGACAAAAGGTAGTGAGAAGAAAACAGACTGGTTCTAACCAGGAGGGAGTATTCTGCATGCCAATGCTCATTGATTAAGACAAACAACACACACATAAACAAATAATAAGTAAATCAGAGAGGAAAAAACACTGCAGCAGACGTTGATTTGATGGCCTGCCTGAGAATGTGGGACAGAGGAGGTGGAGATCTGTGCTTCTTCACCAAGTCTCTCCCTAAGAGCCATGTTCCTATCAAACACAAATTGTAATCATGGGTTTACTTCTCTGATGGCTCTTCAAATCGGTATATCTTATAGTTTATCTTCATATTTCCAAAGAAATATGAGTTGTCTTTAATAAAAATTTGACATTTATAGGTGCTGCAGGACTTAGACCTTAACTATTTTAAACCTGGGCCTGAGCACTGTCCCTCCCAGTTCCCACTCTTGGACATCCCTTCTAAGTTTAAGAGCTCACTGGAAAGGCATGTCTTTTCTCTTCTTCCAAAGGCCTTTTTGTTTGTCGGTTTGGTTTGGTTTTGTTGTTTTTGGTATTGTTTCAAAATGTTACTAATGAGAATGACATTATTCGTGAATTTCACATTCCTCTGGTCCTCTGGGTAAAATCAGGATCTTCTCTTTTGTCCTTCTCGTGTCTTCACCTCCCAGCTATACTCTGTGGAACAATTCTCTCGACATGTAACTTCTGACCTCAGAGATATTTTCAATGGGTTTGCTTATCCAGTTTCTCCCACTGTGCTTAGATTAAAGAACTGATTGCCGTACTTCTGTGTATGCTTCTCTTACACAGGTTCCCTAGTTTTAAAACTTTATTGACAACACAACTTCTTCTCACATAGCATCTCTGTGCTTATTGCTTGGCTAATGAATCTACCAAGTATAGACAATGTGCTAGACCCTGTCTTATAATTTTCCTAGATTAATGCATGTGTCCATCATAGCCAACCTAAATTTCCATAAAACTAGCACATTTACAAGGATGAGGTGGTCAGTGTCCTTTATCAAAATAATTCTTAAGTATAGTGTATTTTAAATCTACATTCATTACAGAGTTAGGATTATGCATGTTTGTTGGGTATAACATAAGAAGGTATCATTCCTAAAGAATTAAACATAATCTTTCCCAACCAGAATATTTTATCAAAAATAACACCACTGTCCACGATGACATGTAATAGTTATGACATGATAGCTGTCATACTTCTGCTAGATAATGATACATATCTTCCTTGTACTATTAGAATTCCCTTTTAGTTCCTTTACTCTGTCTTCCAATATTCTTGGGAAAGTTATATTATAGACGAAATAAGAAAAGCCATTCCGCGTACACCGCCTGCCACTCGGAAGAAAATGTAGCCTGTATCTCTATTCAGATACATAATGTGACTCGAAAGTCAGGCTGCTGCAGCAGATAAGAATTCCTGAAAGTAAAACAAAATGTTTTGAAGATAAGAACTCGCCTACTGAATCTCACCTCGGTCCGAGTTTCACTCTGCCTATCTGTGAGCGAGGATTCACTCTGAAACCTCCGAGAACTGCATCTGCCCCCCTCTCTTCCCTAATCTGTTCTGCAGATGGTCCCCAGATTATTATCTATACCACGGCAGCACATATCACTTCTACCTGGAAGTTTGCAGACATTCATCCTTCTGCAGCATACAATTCTACCTCCTTCTTTTAACAGCTGGGAGCTGGGCTGTCCTGTTTCACTTGCCTGGTGGTGCCGTTTTCCTGGTTTCCTACTCGCCTTGGGATCCTCTTTCAGACTCAAATAAGCTCTGTCGATTCCCAGACATGCAGATTTTTATTGAAGGAGAGGTCCAAGCTTGAGCTCCACCTTTCTAACGGATTTGAAGTGATACCAGTGCTGTTAATTTCAGGAGTCCGCTCTGAACAGTAGGGACAAAATGCTCATCTCAATATGTCCGTTTACTTCCTGCTCCCACCCTGATATTTATGGCCTTTAAGATTGCTGCTGGGGTTGGGGATTTAGCTCAGTGGTAGAGCGCTCGCCTAGCAAGCGCAAGGCCCTGGGTTCAGTCCCCAGCTCCGAAAAAAAGAAAAAAAAAAAGATTGCTGCTTATTCATCATAAATCCCAAGTCTCTGTCCTTCCCAACTTTTTGTCTTAGTCCTTCCAGCTCTGCAGTTTTCAACTTAGCTAAACATTTAAATGATCTGGGGTTGGGGGCACTTTAAAGATCCAATTGTGTGAGTAAATGCCAGGTCAACTGACAGACATGACACGGGTTGGGGGGGGTTGGGACAAAGAAAGCCTCAGTATTTTCCCCCCTTGAAAGCCTTAGGCAGTGACAACCTGCAGCCAAGTTTGAGAACCACTGGATTTTGGATGAGAGTCATGTTTTATCTCAACTATTTTTTTTTTTTCCGGAGCCGAGGACGGAACCCAGGGCCTTGCGCTTGCTAGGCAAGCGCTCTACCACTGAGCTAAAT
The DNA here is from genome assembly GCF_011064425.1 of Rattus rattus. Lineage (NCBI taxonomy): Eukaryota > Metazoa > Chordata > Mammalia > Rodentia > Muridae > Rattus > Rattus rattus. The sequence goes on from NC_046162.1 coordinate 20,435,395, forward strand.
CTCCAACTCTCAATTATTTTTAAAGTTGTGTTTGACTTGAATTTGCTGTAAAGAATCATTGGCTGTGTAGCTGTGTTCTACCCCCTGCTACCATGCCTGCATTTTGAGGATGGGATGTTTCCCATCTCTTGCCATGAAGAGGGTCTTAACATTTGTGTAGAAAAATCCTTGTGAATTTGAGTCCCCATTCAGTTTTCAGATCTACCATATGCCACCACATTACATATACCTGGGTATCTTGGAGCTGCCTTGTGCCTAAGTTTCATATATATATATATATGAAATAAATTTCAGCTATATGGTAAGGTATACTTAATGATTCCATGAGTTGAATGGTATAAAATAGTGAGTGCTGGCTCAGTGTCTACTCAACAAATGCTAGCCAAGTTTGAGAACTGATTAATGTTATTAATTAGCCTTCTTTGTGCATTGTACATTGTATAATACAGCAGCAAGCAGTCAATAATCATTTGCTGGGTGAATAAGTCAATAAATGAAGGAGAATAAATCATATTTAATTGTTTTAAAACAAACCCAGGACAGCCCGTCTTCTGCTACACCATTCCAGTTAATGTATGTTAACCATTTCCAAGTGCTTTCTGTTATCTTTGTGGCCAGTGTCTTTAGGAATTCATATCCAAAGGAAGGCAGAAGATGTCCTCGAAAGACAACAGATATGAGCCATCTCTCCAGCAATGTTTCCTTCTCTTTGGTATGTATCCACCAACAACTTACAGAAGTATTCATACTATTAGGGAAGCTGCTTTGATCATGTTTCTATCTAGAGGATATCTTTCAAATTACCTCAGGGTCAGTGAGGACTATATTTCATAATCTTAAGCTGCTTTCATGAGTACTGCCTCTCAGCCTTCACTGAAGGGACATGCTAGACACCACACGAAAGATCTCTGCTTTATATTCATCCGTATGCCCACAGAGCATTTCATCACCGTGGGACTGTAAAGTCAGGGGGTAACTGGAGACCGGAGCCCACACTTAACGTCGTGTGATGGAATGGATGAAGTCTGACTATTACCCGTGTGAATAGAACCATTTTGTGAGATTCCATCCTGGAGGAATGAATAGCCTCTGTTCTGTTTATTGATTACAGCCTGAGTAGTGAAGTCGAGGTGGCGAGCGCTGCCCAGGAAAACACTCAGACGCCATTGTGTGCCTTTCATTTTGGCCAGGCCAGATAATCAGTCAGAAATTTACTTTTAAACTCTAAACAACATGTTCGATATCCTTACATCCCACAAGAATAAAATCACGCAGAAATAGAAATGTCTTAAGTCATTCATTTTCCAAGTCCCTTTCACTAAAGCTCAGGCTGCTACCCTAGTTTACAGCAGCATTGAACTGCACCTGAGGAGTGGCTCTTGGGTCCCTGCCCCCTCTGCTCTCTTCCCAAACAGTCAATAGTGTTTTAAGAATTCTATCTGATCATGGCACTGTCGAATGACTTCTTACTGTACTTTGAATAAAACTCAAAGTCCTTGTGGTCCTGCTAGACCACAATCCACAGAGCCCCAGCTAACCATCTGACCTTGTCCATAACCTGTGGAGCCCCCGCTAATCATCTGACCTGCTGTCAATCTGTCTGGATCCCTACAAAGCAGCTGCATGGCCGTCTTGCTGCACCTAACAGGAGACTCATTTCTCCTCCCCTACTTACCCGGAAATCTTTTCTCAGGAACCTTGAAATCCCCCTTCCTCATGCCCGTTATATCATTATCCTTTATTTTCTCCTCAGCAATTAAGTGTCATCTTTAAGTATTTATTGTTTCATGAGTCTACTTGTTCGGTTTATGTTTTTACAAAACCCCAATTCAAAGACTAAAGGTCTCGCGATCGTCTTGGCTCACTGAGGAGTTCAGGACAAAGTTTTGTTAAATAAACAAGTGTGCTTTGCAACTTGCTTTTCTTCGGGAAAGTTATTGATGCGCACATCACACTCGGCTTTTAACAGTAGTTTTAACCAAAACTTAGCACTTTCTCCTCAATGGAAACAAATATTCAGAATGGTCTCCTGTACCTAAATGGGAATGAATTTTCTGGTGGTTGGGACTACTGGCGAGTGCACATTTTCAGCCAGAGGTGCAGAAAAGCGTTAGGCCCTGTTTCTGTCAACTCAAAGAGAGTGTCGCGAGAACCAGAAGTCTTTCCATTCACTTCCAGGCGCTTTGACCCCTTTGAATATTGTGTTTTGCTCTACTGTGTGCTTGTGTTACTACTCATCTGATGATACTAAACTGTCTGGATTTGAATGACACTGGCATGGGAGTACTTCATTAACTTCATTTATGTGAATATATTCTTGTGACATAGTTTTCTTTTATTACAAAAAAAAATTCTGAGAGAACATATAAAATAATATGGCTGGGGGAGGTAATTTCGGGTCAAAGTTACAGAATTTCTCTCCATGGTCTATTGATTTTGGGTTGGTGACAAGGCGTCATTTTGTAGCACATACTGTGCGATGGAGCAGTGTTCACCTCAGAGTGACCATAGAGACCATGGAGCAGTGTTCACCTCAGAGTGACCATAGAGACCGTGGAGCAGTGTTCACCTCAGAGTGGCCATAGAGACCGTGGAGCAGTGTTCACCTCAGAGTGGCCATAGAGACCGTGGAGCAGTGTTCACCTCAGAGTGGCCATAGAGACCATGGAGCAGTGTTCACCTCAGAGTGACCATAGAGACCATGGAGCAGTGTTCACCTCAGAGTGACCATAGAGACCGTGGAGCAGTGTTCACCTCAGAGTGACCATAGAGATCATGGAACTAAAACGTGTTGCGAGAATCTCATCCCTTTGGAGGATATTTTCCAAAGGAAATAACTTCCTACCATTGAGTTCTCTCTCTCTCTCTCTCTCTCTCTCTCTCTCTCTCTCTCTCTCTCTCTCTCTCTCTCTCTCTCTCTCTCTCTCTCCTCCACCTCCTCCTCTCTCTCTCCTTCTTTCTCTCTTCACTCTCTCTATTTCAATTCTTCAAGATGTATTTTTTTTTTTCTGTGTAACAGCCCTAGATGTCCTTGAACTTGCTCTGTAGGTCAGGCTGGCCTTGAACTCTGAGATCTGCCTATCTCTGCCTCACAAGTGGAGGGATTAAAGGAGTGTGCCACCACACCTGTCTTGGGGTCCTATCTCTTAAAAGTTCCACTCCTACCCTCCTGATATTCCCAGAGTCTGAGGACTAGGTCTTCCAGATGTGTTTCTTTGGGGACATATTTAAGATCTGAACAGTAGCAATATTAAAAACAAAATGCTTTAATTATGAACAGTTTAAACAATCATATTAGGAGAGAAGTGCATGGGATCTTGTTGTGCAGAGTCAGAAAGCACAGAAAACATAGTTCTGTTTCAATTTGTACCACTGTGTCACTGTGTCCCATCTGAAAGTTAGGAGTGAGTTTAGGGCCATTGCTTTTGCCAGCAGGAAAATGGCAGATGATTCTAAGACTAATGAGGGTTGAACTGTCTACTCTCTTTATTTTAGGTAGTGCTTATTCCTAGAAGCACACTCTCATATTAGGCTCAGACACACATAATCTTCTTTACAGGATTTGTGAATTAGAAAAGGAAAGCGATATTTAAAAATTGGAGCATGGAGCAGGAGAGATGGCTTAGCATCGAGAGTGCTTTACTGTTCTTCCAGAGGACAGAATTCCATTCCTGGCACACATGCTGAGCAGTGCACAATTACCAGTAACCCCAGATGCAAGGGAATCTGGTTTCCTTTACTGGTCTCCTCAGGCGCATTTTAGCCCACTATAGGGAGATACAGACATATACAGACAGACACAGACATACTCAGACATACACACACATACACACACACTCACACACAAACACGCACTCACACACACATACACACACACGTACACACACTCATAGATGCACACACATAAACATACACACATTGACATACACACACATTGACATACACACACATTGACACACACACACATAGACACATACACACACATAATACACTCATAGACACACACATATAGACATACACACACACTGACATACACACACATAGACACATACACACACACATACATACACTCATAGACACACACACATAGACATACACACACACATAGGCATACACACACATTGACATACACACACTCATACACACACACACAGACATACACACAGAGAACTAAAAGAATAATAGTTTGGAGCAGAAATGTCTTCAAAATTATTCAAATATATATAATTTTCTTTTAATTATATGTATCTGAAATACATATCCTTCAAGGTATAAATAATGAAAACTCTTTGGACAACATACTTTGAAGAATTCTTTGTTAGATTATGTCCAGTGACAACAATATTCACTGTAGGAGTTCCCTTGAATGAAAGGGTGACTTTTCAACGTACACTCTGTATCACACTGACTGATCAGTTACTGTAGATGAACCAATTACAGGTTTCCATTTTTAAGCTTATTTGGTAACTTATTTTTAATCCTTATCAAACATGCTAATAAAACCCATTCTGTGAATCAGGCTTTGGGCAGTGATTTTGAACTCTCTGCTCAACAATTTATATCATGTTTTAAAAAAATTACAAAAGATATAAGTCAGGTGTGTTGGAATGTGCAAGCTCTGTTATCTCTCAGAAAAAAAAAAGAAAACAAAAAGCAAAACAAAACACTGGGGACAACTTGTCAAAAACAAAGCTCTCCTTTCTCAATACCGCAAGTCCTGTGTAAGTAGACATAATGTACACCCTGTACCCACACTTATTGATTCAGATCATTGACAGCTGGGGTGTTTAATATACCCACCCTCTTTGTAATGCCACTTTAAAACTCTTTGAGGATTAGGAAGGCAATTTTCTCAAAGGGATTCTTCTGAGAGCAAAGCCCAACTCACCCCGTATGGGTGAGGGCTCCGACGGAAACTTAGGTGAGGATGACGGAGGTGGGGACCTGGCTGATATGTTCTAGCCCGCCACAAATAATGATTTTTAAAAGGCCCCAGAAGAATGGGCTTTGCCGCTTTACATAATGCTGTAATGCATTAACTCGTGTAATATGACTGGTGAGAGTTTATTTATTCATTTATTTCTGCCTCGGGCAAATACTGGATAAATGCTTGCACTAGCAGGTTACCAGGTGTTTCGGCTAGAGAGATTAGTAAAGCCTCCTTCCGCGTGCAGGAACTGTTTAACTGTTTGCCTAGTTCTAGCCCACGTGGAAACTGCCGGAGTCTTTGGTGATTTGCAGGGAACAAAACAAACAAGCAAACAAACAAACAAACAATGGCAGAAATTTTATTCAATGGTATTTCGATTGGGGGACGATTTGTTGCATGTGGGCTTGGGTAACTGGCTTGCAGTAGAAATGCAACATGTGCATTGGTTCTAATTTATATATTATGAGAGCCTCGCTTGTTGTCATGATCACTAATCGTTTTAATTATTTACTTAACTGGAAACAGAACCAAACAAGACCTCAAAACATTCCAGGATGGTACTCAGCTGCCACAGAGTATACCCTGTGCTATTCACGATTATGTATTTCTTGAGCAGTTTCCCTTAATTATTTTGTGTGATGTATCTTTGGGCTACTCAGTGTAGCTGTAATTCTCTCTCTCTCTCTCTCTCTCTCTCTCTCTCTCTCTCTCTCTCTCTCTCTCTCAACTCATTGAACTCAATGGATGTAAAGGAGGCTCAAAACGTTAAACACACCTTATAATATCAAAGATTTTATATCAATAAATTTGTCCCAAGAGGATCCTAGAGAGATTATGGATGAACACCATGTCTAAAGTGTCCAGCAGTTATATGAGATATCCCAGCAGTCATTGGGTAATTAGCAAGTCACACTAGGAATACAAAGAAAACAAAGTGAGTTTATCCTGGCTGTGTAAACTGGGGAAGCTTTTCTCAGAACTGGGTCCCTATAAAACTAACTGAATTCACAACCCAAAATAACTGCAGACATCTGTCTGCTAGAAGCTTTTATGATTGGGCCTTGAGGTAGTATTTTCCTTACAACTACAGTTGCAACAATTTTCTAAGCCCAGCTGAGAAGCAAAACGTGTAAGGCTGGGCTTTCAAACTAGCCTCTGTCAACTTATCTCAAAATGCTGTGAAATAAGTTTTTCTTGACTGTAATACTAAACTGACTTTCAGTGTATATTTATACAGCCGTTCCGTGCTCCTCATGGAAAAATTTCTTACTCTGGGTGCTGTAAGCAGGAGGGGGGGCACATGTCACCCCAAACCAACTTGAAATCAAAGACTTCTAAAGGAAGTCCTTGGGGTTTCCTCCTCTGTGACCGTCGAGCCCGTGAGAACACGCCGGAACTTCATGCTCTCCTCAGGTGTTCCATGTTGCCTTGTTACAACACAGAACAAGTGCAGTAGCTCTCAACCCGCAGGTTAACCAGCCTTTGAATGAGAAGTGACCTTTTTACAGGACTCACATATCAGACATCCTGCATGTCTTGTTATGTGAAGATTCATAACAGTACCAAAATTAGAGTTATGAAGAAGCAATGAAATGACTTTATGGTTGGAACTCAGCACAACACGAGGAGAGGAACTGTATTAAAAGGGTCGCAGTATTTGTCAGGGTGGGAATGACCAGAATTAAGCTAACTGCCAGCAAAGGGTAGAGCACCAGTTTTCTCTCACCTATGAGAAATTTGTCTCCATGGAGACCACAGATGATGTCTGGAAATACTTGGGGGGTTATATGGGGTGTGGGTGATTGGGTACCAAAACCAACTATATATTATATTTTATATATTACATTATATATATATATATTATATATTATAATTATATAATGTTATAGAAATCAAGAATGCTGCTGAAAGCTCTCCCATATGAATGTTCCTTCTTCAAAAGCCAATACCGCTGCGTTTGAGAAACACAGGTGTAGAGCTACCTTGACGACTCTGATGAGCTGAAACTTAGGAATGGATTGTCTAGATAATTACCTTAAACCTGAGAATCGGCTTGAGTCTCTCCATGGAGGGCTTGTCTGAGACCACAAACCAAGATGCTGCCGCCTAAGTTAATCAGTATAAACATGGAAAGGCTATGGAGGTTCTGAGTGCCGGCTGAGATCAGCCAATCAATTGTATCTGGTTTTCATCCATCACAAGGGGCGATCTATCCCTCAGGAAGTGACACTGGGAGGTGACATATCAAAGGACTAATGCAACAGCAAGGTATGTGCTGATTCATCGATGTGGTGACCTACCTCCTGCAAGTACTATTATGTTAGTTAAGGTTTAAAAAGCATCGTGGAGATAGGAAATGCTACATAAGCGCTAAGCGTCCTTACTACCTTTCCGGGGAACGGCTTCTGTGCGTGATGTCACAGTGCAAAACACACAGGGACACAGCACTTCTATCCCCATTTGTGGTTCTGAGGAGAGGTTACCATAATAAGTAATTCACATTGTGCCATCTCCTCCGCACTCCAAGTTAAAACAAATTAAATAAAGCTTAATTAGACAGTGTTTTATGCACTCCAAAAAACCGCAGCTGATTGACATTCTAAGTAAATACAGGTTCGTTGCTGGAGAAAGAATATTGAAAAGCTTCCAGAAATATAAAATTGAGGCTGTAGTTCTGTCACATTAAACATATGAACAAGCAGATTAGAACCCGAAAAACATGTTTTGGTTTTTCTTCCAGTGCTCTCTCTTTCTCTCTCTCTCTCTCTCTCTCTCTCTCTCTCTCTCTCTCTCTCTCTCTCTCTCTCTTCCCTCTTCCCCTCCTCTTCCTCCTCCTCCTCCTCCTCCTCCTCCTCCTCCTCCTCCTCCTCCTTCTCTCTCTCTCTCTCTCTCTCTCTCTCTCTCTCTCTCTCTCTCTCTCTGGTACTGTATATTGTAACATTTCTCCAGGTTGAAGCGCTTGCCATTCTGGCATTTTTCCATCGCTAAAATTTGCTTTCCATTCTACAGAAAAGGGTCTTCTTCCCACCTACACTGTGTGAGAAGAACCACGGACAGTAAAGACACAAATACAAACCTTTGGAACAAGACCTAGTAAAATGCTAATTGCAGCAGAGGCCTAAAAATAAATCACTGATGCAGTTGCAAATTATTTTAGATTTAGTCCCCTGATGGTGGTGACTTTCTGAAATGGCAAGCTCTCTGTGGGATTTTTTTTTGATTCAGGTAGAAACTGTCAACCTGTCAATAGATGCAGTAGTCACATTCCTACTGTCATGCCTAAGGCACTGTGAGAGATACGAATGCAAGATGGCAGCAGTAATGATCCCATCATCAGAGAACACAGGCAGACACGGTCTATGTTCGCCTGCGTGCACTGATTGTTATTTTTCTATCAGCTTGTTTCATTTTTCATAGGAACCTACAGGAAAACAAAGTTTGTCAACTTAACAAATTCTTGCCACTTTCTTCCTAGACCTAGTCAAACTCTTTGGCCTTCCCCTTCACGACTGGGCAAATTATTTTTTTTTACCCTATCAGAGACAGGAGATTTAAATAGGGTTTTTAGAATATTAAAAAATTAATTTCCAAAGGAAACAAAAGAATGTGTCTATTATGAAAATGTTAATATCACAACATAGGTAGTTATATTATCACATCAATGATGGAGCTAATGTTTCTACTAGCTCACTTCATAAACATATGGCACATTAGATAGGTATTAGAACCATGGTAGAATATGTCATCAAAGTAAGAGAGAGAGAGAGAGAGAGAGAGAGAGAGAGAGAGAGAGAGAGAGAGAGAGAGATGGGGAGAATAAGAAGGCAGTTGAGATAAACTTAACAATCTTGTGGGAAACTGTAATGTTTTCTACTTTCATAATTTCTGTATTTAGTCATATGATTTTTCTTTTACTTTGAATTATGCATAGTTGTTGGCAACACACCGACTTTTTCTTCTAAAATTCAGGGTCCTAACCTGCCCCTGCCTCATCTTTTGATATTCAAACTTGGCCACAGAAAAAGCAGGGATCCAGTGACTGGAAGTCACCAATGAAGAAGAAGATCAAGACATAAAAAGCCGGGGACAGATTAAAATTCATCTGCATTCACATTGTCCGTAGCATTCCTTTCTACTTCTCACCAAATAAACATTTTCACATGTCTGTGGAGTGGCCTTCCACTCTCCCAGAAGACTGTCCAGGAAGAGCTTACCGTTGTGTGACAGACATATGCAGAGCTGTATCTGAAATCATGAATGAGCTACTTATGCTTGACTCATTGTCTATTCACATGCCCTTCGTCTATAGTGCACATACTATGTTACTCACGTAGCGTAGTTTCTACCAAACTCTGAGTTTTGAAATGAAACACAGCCCTTTGGCCACCGCCATCTTCCCATTCCACTCTACACATTCTTAGTTCTAGACCGCACTCCTTTAATTCCTGTGTGTAGATTCCCCAGTGTATAGCAGATATTATTCTGGAATTGCTATTTTACATAGCATGGTTTCAAGTTCTTCCACACCAGAACATGGAGTGGCACTGCATTCCTCCTCAGACCAGAAAGTATCCATGTGGTGGTTAGTTCTTAATGAAGGACTGTTATTTAAAACTTGGGAATATCATATCTAATAACATTATGTATATAAATAATAAGTATATATATAATACATAATAACACACACATCTATCTATCTATCTATCTATCTATCTATCTATCTATCTATCTATCTATCTATCTATCTATATATCTCCACGGGAGTTGTGATTGGCCCCCATATCTAGGACTATATACATTTGAAGTATTTTTCCATGCAGTCTTTCCCTGAAACAATATTTTACTCAAAAGTTTTACAGGTACCTTCTATATTTACCTTTAACAGTAAAAACTCATGTTTTGTGAGATCTAACTCTCACTCAGAGAATATCAACTTTCTTTTAAAAGTCTAGTCTTGGAAATACAGGGTTGCTTAAAGCTGTATATTATGACACTCCTAGAAAATTTCCCTTAATCCTTAAGAGCTCTTGAAGCTAGAATATAAAAACATTATTTGCTTATAGTCTGATTTATTTCAAGATTTCCTACATATAATATCCAAGATGCAACAACTTACTCTGGGCTCTCTCCATTATTGTTGCATGGTTACACACACACACACACATGCACACACACACACACACACACACACACGCACACACGTACACATACACATTTATATGTATATGTATAATTATATGATGTATATGTATATTTATATATGTATATGTATACACACATCTATATGTATATGTATAACTATAGGATATATATATATATACATACACAGATACACATTTATATGTATATGTATAATTATATGATGTATATGTATATTTATATATGTATGTGTATACATGCACATCTATATGTATATGTATAACTATAGGATGTATATATATGTACACACACACATAGACATACACACACATATGAGAGAATCTAACACTCTCAAGTTTGAGGTCAAACAATATAACAGTAAATAACTTTGAGTGGAGTTTCTTGGCTATATCAGTTAATTTTTGTAAGAATTTAGAAGATGTTGCTTTGATTCAGATAATCTCGTGACACTGTTTCCCCAATTTTTTACGACTTCTGACTGGAATCCCTGTTCTGAGACACCCATGTAGCTGGATCTCTCACTTGCTGAACTGTCACCTCAGTTCAGAGGTCACTCCTGCAACTGGAACCCCATTTGAGAAACCCGAAAATATCTACTATTTCCGCCTCATGTTTTCCCTCTTCAGTATGTATGGACACTTAGCTCTGCTGACCTTGACCTTTCTTACCAAATTTTAAGCTCCAAGAGGGCCTGGATGATGCTTTAGGTGGAAACTTAGAGCCCGGGGAAGTGTATTGTGTAACAAACGCCCAGCATTCACTGAATGAGTGAAATAGTTGTGGAACAAATCGGCAGTGCTAGGATGTAAAACAGTTCAGACTCGGTGCCTCTTGAGGGATAAGAATCAAAATTAATCAACTGTGCCATGTTTATCTCTGATGACAAATCATTTAGAGGCCATTCCTTTCCTTAAAATGTGACATATATGTACAGTTAATATAACGTTATTTAAACTCCTATTGCAAAATAATATCTTACAGGCATTTGGCAATATCTAGCTCAGTGGTTTATGGTGAAGTGTTAGAGCATCTCATGAACCTTATTCCTCTTCTCTCAGTGTCTATCCTGAAGACCTTTGTAGTAATCACCTGTACACTCTCCTTTGTAGCATTTACACATGCATGCCCCAAACACTGTGAATTACCTGTCTTAATTATCAAATCAACTAAATCATATAAAAACTGTATTATATAAATCTACGGTTCCATCCTAATTTTTGTAATTTCTACGGTGCTGAGGAAGTTTAGTACAAATTATATAACCACGATGTTGTTAATCAACATTATATAAAAATTATTTTTTAACATTTCACATCGATATACTCTTTTCTTGTGAATTAACATGTTTTTCTCCGTAACCAGTATGTCAATACTAGATATTTCTTGCTTTGTTTTACTGGCTAGAACAATAGTGAGCAGGAGTTAACCTCTGTGTTTTTTTATATCCAACTTCAGAGGATTGCTTGCCATATTTTACAGTATCGAAAAGTAGGCTGTGACTCACCTACGTGCATAACTTTTATCAAAGTGAAAAGCATTTCTAGCTTGCTAAGCCCCACACCAATGAAGGTGGAATTTATTTAAACACTTTTGCAACCCTTACCGTGATTGTATACTTTTCTCTGTCGAGACATTGACTCCCAAGTATTAAATAACCTTCAATTGACGACACAAGTCTGCATTAGTCTTTATTAAAATGCTCAATTCGTATCAATAACAATTATAAGGTTGTTTTTAATCTATGTTTGTGGGTGATGATAGCCATCAATTTCCTTTTTTCATAATAACCTTTTAATTCTGTCTTCTCACCACACTGGAGTGTAGAAAGAATAGCTCCTTCTCTTAAGCTTAGGAGGGGTTAATGGTAAACTAATATCATTTATTCATGAGATGTTTCCTAGAACTTTCTGGGTTTTAAATTCTAGTTTTGAAGACCTTAATTAATGATTGAATGTCTTTAATGATTACTGACATCATAATATCTATTTATTCTCAAACAGATCATCTCCTATATATTTATATTTATTGGCATAATACTGTCGTAATTTTAACCACTTTCTATATATAGGCATGTAATATTGACCTCCTTTTCATTCCTGACATCAGTTATTTGTTTCTTGAGACTTCTCTTGATTAATATCAACATAAATTTATCAATCTTTTGGTTCTCTCAAAGATCAGTTAGCATTCCTAATGTTTCTATTTTATAGTTCATTTGGCATTGATCTTTTTTAATTTTTCAATTTTATGTTCAATTTGAGTTTATTTAATAAATTCTAGAGCTGTGGTCTTTCAGTGTTATCTTCCCTTCTAATAAGTGTATTTACTAGCATAAATTAACATCTAAAAATGGGCTCTCCCGCAGCCTATTTTAATAACATCATCCTCAATACTCAATTCTAAGTGTTTTAATTCCTTATTTGATTTCTTTGATCCCATGAATTTTCTACAGGAGTACTTGTTAATTTGCACATATTGTGGTTTAATTATGTCTCTTAAATCCCACATATTAAAGTCTTAATCCCTAGTATCAGTAGGTATGGCCTCATAAGAGGTATTTAGGTCATGACCCTTTTGCATCCTGTTGGCTACTACAGAGAAATCTTCTCCCTCTACTCTTACTCTCCCTTTTATTCTCTTCCTCCCACCATGGTGCAATGCAATACCAAGTATAAAAATATCATTACCAGGTCATTTCCCCCTATATTGGGACATTCCAGTGCCTAGAATAGTGAGCCAATTAAAGTCATATTGTTTATCAATTATAGAATCTGTTATATTCTTTTATATCACCACAAGACAGACAGACTACATTTATCACACATGTAATCATCATATGATCTAATTTGGGGGTGGAGATTGAAGCCCAGTTATACATGTTAGGCAAGAATACTAACCACTACACTCTGCCACCAGAACCATGACACTTCTTATCTAGTCTCTGTCAGGTCAAGGAACAAGTCCTGGATGATTTGAAGACCCTGTTTGAGAGTTGCCTGTGGATCTGTTAAGTGTTCCTTCTGTAATGTTGAATGTGTACTTTGGTTTGACTAGGTTCGATGTGGAATATCTGTAGTAAGTAATAGTAAGTTTGCCCATCATGCTGTAGAAATGTACTACCTTACAGAGTTTGCTTTTAATTATTTATGGGAAGTATAAAATCGTCTACAATTGGATATCTCCTGTCTTTGTTCTGTATGTGTGTGTGTGTGTGTGTGTGTGTGTGTGTGTGTGTGTGTGATGCAGAGAACTATAGAATTATCATATCCACCTGATGAATTCAGTCGATGAGTTTTACCAATTGTATTAGTCAGGGTTGCCTAGAAGAAGAGAAATGATAGGATGTAGAACGAATATGCCACCACCACCCACCCACACATACACTTTAATTTTTTAAAAAATAGTAATAACAGTTGCCCAAACCAGAGAGGTTGTGTGTAGTTACTTAGTACTTAAGCCTAGGTACTCCGGTGGCCCCCATCTGGCATTGGAAACCTAAGAGGTTTCTGGAGAGTCCCTAGTTCTCAACCAAGGTTGGAAACTTAAAACCACTGCTTAGTATTGGTAAAGCCAGCAGTAGCAGGAACAGAGTGGATCAACTCGACAGCAAGAGGAAAAACCTAGGAAGCAAAGACAATCATGTTGCTTCTACCATGTTCCCCTTCCTCTTAGCCCCTACCCCAAGGTTCTGTCCACACTCAGGTGAGCCTTCAAACCCTAATTAAGGCAATCAGTAGAATTATGTAATTTGTTAACCAGTAACATTCCTCTCAGTTCTCAGATCTCTACATTTTCTTTCTCTTATTTTTTTTTATATTTTGAATTCCATGAACATTACAACTGTGCTTCTTTCTAAAATCTCTATATATCAATATATCACAATTTCCTTTTATAATATATGAGTCTTTTTATTAAAATTGTTTATATATATATGTATATGTATAACAATTGAATTGGTCTTTATTTATTTTGTGCCTTCTGATTTTGTGTGATTACTTGTTACTTTCCTTTTAATGATTTGTTTGTGTCTATGAGTCCTCTATTTGCCTGTATGCTTGCATGACAGAAGAGGAAGGTATCAGAAAGTGTTATAGATGGTTATAAACAACTATGTGGTTACTGAGTATTAAACTTAGGACTTCTGGAGAAGCAGCCAGTGTTCTTAACAGCTGAGCAATCTCTTCAGCCCAGCTTCTTAGTTTCTTAATCTCCATTGGTCATGGGATCTTAAAATTATGGAAATAACTTGATCATGGTGATGATGTTGTTGCTTCTTATTTGACGAAAACCAGAGTCTTTTCTAACACCCAGAATCACGGTTAATATATGACTGATCTGTCCTCTGTTAAGTTTGTGTCAGTTTGAATTGGATAACATTTTGAGCATTTGTCTGGGTTTCCATATTCTGTGGATCCAGCTCCTTTAGTCATAGACCAAGTGACTTCAGTGCAAAAGTCTTCCTGTGTTTTCCTCTGTGGGCTTCAGTGACTGTGTCCCACCCTCGCAGCTCTTTGACGTTGCTGCTGAACTTTCAGCTTTTAGATGATCTTGATAGTAGCCAGAAAACACAACACAGCAAATGATGTTCAGAGTTGAATTATTTTCTGGACCGTGGTCAACTTCTGGACCCTGGCCTAGCACTGTCTCATGTTTCCTATTGGTGTAAATGGACATTTATTTTAACGTTTCAAGACAGTTTAGCTGACTCCATTGGAAGGCTTGATCTTAATTGTTCAATGTTTTATTGCTGAGAGGTAAATTTCTATTACATTTGTAACAACATAACAAAATACCTTTCATATTGACATAATATTGTATTGCTTAGGACATAAAAGAAAATATTTTAAATTTACAGCTTTTCATTAAAGAAAGGTGATAAAAATAGTGTTGTGTTGCACATTGTTAAATAATAAAGACCCAAGAGAGGGTGAAGAACTTTGAATAATTACAGTATTAATATTACTGGGACTGACTGACCTAAGTGCTAAATTTAATAGTCAAGCAACATAGAAAAACTAATATTTATAACCACGTATAGCTCATTAATTAAGATTATATATAAATATATTTTTAGTTCTTCTGAGGCTTAGAGGAATTAGTTGACCTTTAAGTCATGATAGAGACCCATTTTCCTCTCTATTACTTGTTAGATGTGTAACATTTTACAAATTAATAATCTGTGTCTAGGCACTAAAGCTAAAAACAGTTTTACTTCATGGTAACATTATGAAGACTGTCCTATGAATGCGAAAACTTAGGACAATGGCAAAAACAGGATTATTCTGTTTCAGCCTGGATGTAGATGAGAGGTGTCAGCACCAACCACCTTCATCGCCACATGTGACTTGGTTAGAGAGAATCCGAGAAAGGCACAACTATCAGAAGACACTATTTTATGCGAATACTATATAAAACATACATGATAGGTATCAGAAATATATTTCCTGCTGTCCATTGTGGAGACATGACATTCTGATCTCCACCGACTTGTGAAGTGAAATGTACTTCTTGGAAACAAGTTTAGACATGTATGTCATAGCACACATGCCCCTTGGAGTTTGCTGGATTCTTAAGGACATGAATCCCTGACTGGGATGCGTTTTATTCGTATCTAGGTAGCTTCAGGAGGCATGCACAGGATCGCTGTGGGTCATATTTTAAATATTCATGGTGTGTACCATAAACACAACATACCTTAAGACCAGAAAGCTGCACACATTACAACTTAATGAATATTGCAGAGTGAGAGACTAAGTGATATTTATGAATGGATTGTGGCACCTGTGTCTGAAATTGCTATTTCCTGTACAGAAATAAATTTAAGTGTTTTTACTCTCCATACTTAGTAGCCTCTTTCTTGCCTAAATCAATCTAGTCTCACTCCTGTAAGGGATTCAACATGTCACCTTTCTGAAATACAAAAGAAGGTTGGCAAATGTGGGTTTTTTTATTTTGTTTTGTTTTTTGAGTTTTTTTAAAAGGTAATCTTTTTTTCTTTTCTTTTTTTTTTTTTTTTTTTTTAGATTTATTTATTTATTTTTTTTACAGCATTCTGCCTGCATATGTGACTGCAGGCCAGAAGAGGCACCAGATCTCATTACAGATGGCTGTGAGCCACCATGTGGTTGCTGGGAATTGAACTCATGACCTCTGGAAGAGCAGTCAGTGCTCTTAACCACTGAGCCATCTCTCCAGCCCGTTTTTTTGAGTTTTTTAAACATTTATTTTATTTATATTGGTACACTATAGCTGTCTTCAGACACACCAGCAGAGGGCATCGGATCCCATTACAGATGGTTGTGAGCCACCATGTGGTTGCTGGGAATTGAACTCAGGACCTTGGGAAGAGCAGCCAGTGCTCTCAACTGCTGAGCCATCTCTCCAGCCCCGCAAATGTCTTTGTAATAGACCAGATAATAAATGACTTTATGAACTATATGGCTTTTGATAAAACTATGCAAGCCTGCTGCTGAAATTCCAAAGCAGTATGGGAATAGGCAATGGGTAAACAAATGGATGGTACATGGTACATTGTTACAATAAAGCTTTATTGAAAAAAGCAATGTCAGGCTCCCCTACACCCACACTGCATACAGCCTCTCTCTCTCTCTCTCTCTCTCTCTCTCTCTCTCTCTCTCTCTCTCCTTTCCTTTTTTTTCCTTGCTCTGATATCGGCTGTGATTTAGAAACACTAGGTATCTATTTAGCATATATGAAATATCGCCTCTCTTTTTGACATTTTAACAAAGACAGTGCATTCGTTTCACTTAACTATAGTTTGAAATCATCACATTTTTTGAAGGCTAGCACTGTAAGGTATTTATTATTTATTTAAAGAACGCTATCCTGTGACAAAAGAATGTATGCATTATTCAAACTTGCGATAATTTTTTTTGTTTGTCTCAGGTATATAAAGATACCTTCAGTGTAAGTGTATTTGAAAAAAAAATTCTTTTCCTCATATTGTTATGCAGACAAGCCTGAGCTGTAACATATAGTTTGCACATCAGATTCTTTTCAGTATTTCCTCACAAACACCTTCATGAAATATAGTCTGTTATTATTAAGATAACTTGAAAACGACCATACTTACATTGTTGAGAATGCAGTTTGACATTATCAGGAATAGATCAGATTTATTTTAAGAGGGAAATAATTTTTTTCTGTGCTCTCTCTTTTCCTATCCTTCCTTTCTTTTTCTCTTTCTATTTTGTTACTTTGCATACATTTGTTGATTGAATTTGTGATTCCCCTCATTTCTCTAATTCTTTTTTTTTACTATTTTAAAAATAGTATTCATATTTATATGTTGATATTTTCATACATTTATAAAACATATTTTGGTCATATTTATGCACCACCACCTCCTCCCAACTCTCTCTAGTATTGTCCCACATGAAGATTTCCTCCCAATTTTATTTCCACCTGTATGGGACAAGGGGTGAGGAGGGGATAGTGTCTTATGGACAGGAAACTGGGAAGAGGAATAACATTTGAAATGTATGTAAAGAAATATATTTAATAAAAAATTAAAAAGATACTCCCTCAATTAAAAAAAATGTTGTTAATGATTTTACATTATTTGACAGGTATGTGGTTTTTCTTTTCTTTCTTTCTTTCTTTCTTTCTTTCTTTCTTCCTTCCTTTCTTTCTTTCTTTCTTTCTTTCTTTCTTTCTTTCTTTCTTTCTTTCTTTCCTTCCTTCCTTCCTTCCTCCCCCTCCTCCTCCCCCCCTTCCTCCCTCTCCTTCTCCCCCTCCTCCTCCTTCTCCTCCCCCCCTCCCCCCCCCTCCTCCTCCTCCTCTTTCTTCTTCCTTAATCATCACAAAAGGCTGAAGCAGACCCCGAGGAGACATGGCTTATCTGCTCAGAGTACAAATTGTTCTCGCCCAGGTTCTGACTTTTCCGAGCACATGTATTTGGTGGCTAACAACTTGTAGCTCCATGTTCAGGAGAAAAAAATATCACTCTCTTCTGGCCTCCTTGATCACTGGCCAACCACTTACATAGTCACACGTAGATACACATGATTAAAAATAAAATTTTTAAAAGGTGGATGCCAAAATCATAGGCCTAATTTGACAGAGATTGTCCATCTGTTGTAGAAAAAAATAACTTTTCATTTTATTTGTACCTATTTTGTTCTAATAAGATGAAAATTAATTAATTCATGTTAGTAAAACACTTGAAAAAATACACTTGATATCATAAGATAAAGTAACCCCTATTGGAATGAATGATTCCTGCCAAAATAGTTTCAGAAATAATATTGCCTTACTTGTGAAACCATAGTTTAATTTTCAGTAAAATATTAATACAGTTTTAAAAAGTTGAATAACCGGAAAGAATTCTATGAAACAAATATTATCATTGATACATTATTATCACCTTTTAATTGGGACCATACTGGATATTAATATTAGTAGTGACCTTTGACTTATTTAAGAAATGATGTCCCCATCAGCCCTTTTGACTGAGGAAGGGTTGTATATGACACTACAAGGCCTGAAATATATGTTTTTGTTTTCATGACTTTTCAAATCATTAAAATGGCATTATTAGGAAAACCAAGTACTAATTATCCTGGTGCTTGCTGGCGTCATAGACTCTTCTGTGTCATCTGCACATCAGCACACACACTCGTTCACTTCCGTGGACCTGCAACCCGCACTGACATCAGCAGTAGCGGATTAAAAGTAATTGTTTTTCACATAAAATAATGTCGATAAATAGAACAGCACAGACAGCCTCCAAGCTGTGAACAGCACTAAACTACTCTTTAATGGAACTGATGGAGAGTAGTTTTTTTCTATCTTCCTTTCAGATAAATCCTAACTCATACCTGTTTAAAATAATGATGCTTTAATTGGTGCACGGTAAGTAAATTTTTTTGTCCTTTTTATACGCAAAGTGTTACATAAACATTTTCTGTGAATTTCTCTATTTTTAGTCTGGGTTTTGTGTTTGTTCAGTCATCTCAAAAACAGAAAAACCAGTGGCTAAAATTGCGAATACTCCTCCTCACTGTTTAATGGAGGATGGAGGGAAGGGATGGCGCCACTGTAATGGGTGGTGAGTTATTTAATGCACTGTCTTCTAAAATTCTGTCTAACCCAGTGTGGAGACTCTAAGACAAACCACGCTCTTTCTTGAGTAGCCAATTAATCCCCCAGAGTTTCAAATCTTCCCCACCTATCTTAAGTTCTTACTCTCTGGGCTACCCCACACATAACACACACACACATACATGCACACGTACTCCCCCCCCACACACACACACTTACTTCACAACTGGGTAACAGGGGATCTGGAGATGTTGTCTGTGCTCCACACCTGTGATACAATTTAAGCTAGCCAACGCCAAGCCTCTTTATTTGCCTTGCCCTTACTTTCTTGTAAAGGAACCCATGATAAAGGACCTTCCTGCAGTTGTCTTTTCTCCCATTCCCATGATGCATTGTATATATCTCTCTCCCTCCAGGAACAGGCAGTACACTATTTCTTGAAGACAGAATGCAGCATTTTGTTTGAGGGATTTTTGTTTCTGTGTTTAGTTTTCCTTTTGTCTTTTGAGGCAGAGTTTCATTTTATAGCAAAGGGCTAGTCTTGAACTACTCACAACTATCGGCTCCTCCCCTTAAGAGTTCATTCATGTGGGCCTGTCAACTACTTGTCCAGGCGTCTATAGCCACCCATTCAAATGTGAGTCTCTTGAACAAAGAAAGAGAGGGCCTAATTTCCACCTTAATGTCATAAAGAACTTGTCCGTCTTATATATCCCTCCCTGGGGTCAGCCACTTGCAGAACCTCTGTCACAGGCCTGCAGAACTTGTGTGCTTTCCTGAGTTATTCAGAGACACTTCACTTTTCTTTCCTTCCTTTCAAGTCTTCCCCCCCCCCCCAGGTACCAGCAGATCCTGGGCATCCATGTCCTAACATTGTGCTTTTGAACTCCTTCTCTGAGGCTGTCTCCTCACCCCTCCAAAAATGTCACTTGTATACTACATTGTCACTTGTTGACATCCACTGAGGAGCAAACCAAGTAAAGCTGTGTTGCCTTTCTCTTCCTCCTCTCCTTCCTCCAGGCATGGGCCTGCCTTCTTAGTTTTCTCTCAAACTCTAGAAACTTGTTCCCAGCTTGCTTAGCGTCTGTTTCTAAATTCTTTTATTTACAAGATTTAAGAACCTTAAAGTAGCCCAAATGCTTGAATTACCCTAGATGCCTAGAACAAATGAAACTCAAGACGGATGATCAAAATGTGAATGCAGATCGCTCATGAGAGACACAGCCAGAATACAGCAAATACAGAGGCGAATGCCAGCAGGAAACCACTGAACTGAGAACAGGACCCCTGTTGAAGGAATCAGAGAAAGAACTGGAAGAGCTTGAAGGAGCTCGAGACCCCATATGTACAGCAATGCCAACCAACCAGAGTTTCCAGGGACTAAGCCACTACCCAAAGACTATACATGGACTGACCCTGGACTCTGACCTCGTAGGTAGCAATGAATATCCTAGTAAGAGCACCAGTGGAAGGGGAAGCCCTGGGTCCTGCTAAGACTGAACCCCTAGTGAACTAGACTGTTGGGGAGAGGGCAGCAATGGGGGAGGGGTGGGAGGAACACCATAAGGAAGGGGAGGGGAGGGATGTTTGCCCGGAAACCGGAAAGGAATAACATTCAAATGTATATAAAAATACTCAAGTTAATAAAAAAAAAAAAAAAAAAAAAAAAAAAAAAAAAAATTTTTTACACATAAAAAAAAAAAAAAAAAAAAAAAAAAAAAATTTTTTAAAAAAAAAAAAAAAAAAAACATTCCTGGAAAAAAACTGCAAAAATAAAACAATAAAAAAAAAAAAAAAAAAAAAAAAAGAACCTTAAAGTAGGAATTTTCCTTTCCCTGATAACTCCTGTTGTTTCTCCTTCCTTTCTTTCGTTCCCCACTTCCCCGCCCACCAAGTGCACACAGGTGTCCGTGCTCTGCTTGATGTTTGTACCATATGATGCCAAAGTTTGCAGTGTTTTCAAACAAGAGCAGAGCATTTAGAGGATTTCTAAGTAGCCTGTTGCATGGGAATGAAGACATCTTATCACAGCATCAAGAACAGAATCTTGTGGGAGAGATGGTTCCTGCAACCTGGACATTGGAATTGTCCCGCTAACTCAATCCACCTCCAAGAAGGTTCTGAGCTTTACTGATGAATTTCTTTCTGTTTCGTAGTGAAGAAATGTTGGAGAGAGATAGGCAGTCAAAAATGCCAAAACGGACTCCCGGTGATGATGCCTTCTTGTTCCCAGAAGCTCAGAGTAATAGAGGACGAGCATAAGGTTTTGTGTATAATCAGGATGATAGGGGAGAGAGGAGAAATCCAGAAGCTGTAGTATATGTCTGAGCCAGTGTCCTTGAGTGAACTCCCAGCTTTAGTCATCTCCTATCCTGAAGGGATAAAGATATTACTTTCCTCTTGGTTTTGACATGGTCTTCTGTCTTTACCAAAGTGTAGTTCTGTGTCTTTCCAGAGAATGAGCTTGATAATCCCACTAGATGACCAGCAGCCACCCCTGTTACATTGGGAACATCCTTGTGTCCCGTCCCTGCACTCTAGTCCTGGCATATAATACTTTCATGATCTGTATTTGTATCTTGTAATAAAGGGGTCACATTCATGCAAAAATGGAACCTCACCAGATGTTACCACTATAAACAACACTTAATTCTTAGAGCTAGACTCAAGATGAAGTATTTAACTCACAGTAAGAAAGCTTTTTCCAGCTTTCCATATCTGAATTTTCTTATGACTCCAAAAATCATAAATTCTATACTTCATTTTTAGTGTTGGCCATAATTGCATAATTAATATACTTTATACCAATTATCTACATTTAAAATGTTTTAAAATAAGAGATGGTTACTGTTAGAGATGTTGAATGCAAACGTGTGTTACAGGCCACTGGGAAGTCTTTCAAGTTCTTACATACTAGGAAGCTCAACCTTCCCATAGTTAAAGACAGAGGGGAATCCCAAACTAAAGTGGGTCGCTGTGATGACTGAAGAAAAATACTGTTGACTGCTTATCTTGTAGCTATTCCTTTTACTCTTCCTTTGCAATTTTGTTCCCCGTCTTTCATGTTGCGCTGTTTGTCAGGGATACTGGACCTTCTCTGGATCCAATCAGAAAGTAGAAGTGGATGTTTCAATTACTTTTCTATTGCCATGATAAAACATCATGACCAAGTCGACTTATAAAAAGAAAGGGTTTACTTGTGCTTATGGTATCAGATGGATAAGAGTCCACTATGTCAGGGAAATGTGGCAACAGCAGCAGGCATAAAGAAAGGATTAGGTGGGTACTCACATCTCTAACACCACGCAGGAAATAAAAACAGCAAACTGGGCATGGTTTGTGCCTTAGAAACCTCAAAGCCAGATACCAGTGACTGTTCCAACAAGAGCACACCTCCTAAACCTATCCAAGCAGTACTACCAACTAGGATCAAGTATTTGAATATGTGAGTCTATGGGGGACATTCTCATTGAAGTCATTCAAATCCCTATATGGAGAGAAGTCTTAAGTTGCTAATGTATTAATAACTCCCTCAATTTACCAAGTGAGTAATGATTTTATTTCAATATGTAGACTGAGCATTTCTGGACAAGAGGACAACATAGTCTATGGAGACTCATCCATTGTTCTGAGATGGGATAGTTTTAGGAGAGTTTTCCTTATTCATACAAAGGAAAATATTATATTGTCATGATCATTCTTTTTTTCTTCTGTTCTTGGTTTCTTGAGTTTTCATAGATGCCTGATAAAGACGAAGGGCAAGTCTTGGAGCAAATTTTAGAACCTTGGCATTCTTAAGCAGGTGGATTATTCTAGCAACCACCTTCCCTCTGGGCTTCTTCTTGTGGGAGATAATAGCTTCTTCTTGTTGTTTAAGCCAGATTTAATTGAGTTTCCCATTACTTGCAGCCAGATGCAAGGGATAATAAAGATAATGTAAGAACATGCATTTGAAGGTTCCCTGGAACATAGTGGGAGTTCATTAAATCTATATTTAAAACCAACCTGAAATTATAAAGGGATACATTTAAATAGCCAATGAAATTATTTTTAAAAATTCTACCTTTCAAAGCAAAATGAGGTATGACTCTTCCCCTAGTTAATTAGCCAAAATTAAATAGAGGATAATGTTCAGTGTTGCTGGTACTGTAGGAAAATTGTTCTTTCATGTGCTACTGTGAGTATGTAAATGGGCACAAGGATCTTAGAAGAATGTATTACTGACATGTCTCTTTAATCAATAACCTCCTATGTGGAAAAATTTACAATAGTACCCCAGTATAGCATTTGCCTACAATAGGAAAAAAAAAAAACAAACAAGCAAACGACCTCCCCAAATTTTAAAAATACCTAAAATATGAGGTTGTTTAAAGACCTATGAATAACCTATGAAAAACACCCCCATTAGTTATAAAAATATTGAAGAATTTTTTAAAAATCCAGTAATTACATTAAGTGCTGCTTTCCAATAATCATGATAATAGTCCGCACGTATGCTCAGCCAGTCTCCTAAATCATGTGCTTCTTGCATGGCTGATCGGGGAAAGAGGTAAAGCATAAGTTAAAAATCAATGAACCCAGACTGACAAAGTATTATTCACGTCGATGCATTATTCCAGAATGTCTGTGCACCATTCTTAGTGTTTGTAACTTCATTTCAGGATTCAATTTAGGATCTGACATTTAGTCATCGTTTTAGATCCCTTGCAGCTGTGATGGTGTCTCAGAATTCCCGGTATTCAATGACTCTGAAAGTTTCGAGGTGTAATGAGTAGTATGTAATAGACTGAGAACTTTCCCAGGAACCCACTGCTGTGGTGGGTTTATGAGAGTCATAAAGGGTCACTTAGGCCAACTATATCTAGGAAGACTGATCTCCGTTAACAATGAATTTTGCCATTTGGTTGGTGGAAGTAGGACTTTATAGTACTTCTTACCAGATTCCATGTAATAATTATCACATTGGCTTACCACTGAGTAAGGAATTCTATTCCAACTACTTGAGAGTGAAGTATTGATTAGCATTATATGCATAGAAATTGCTATGTATTTCCCATGTATTTATCCGTTCACTAGTGTATACTGTACATCTATAGATAACTTTTCTTTGAAATCATAACTTATTTATCACATGATTTTATGTTCGTCGCTGAAAGTCCCTCAAACTTAGTCCATTTTGCCTTCTTTTATTTGAGTTTTACCAGTCACTGTAAATTAATCTTGGTCACCTTCTACCTAAACTTAAACTCACTTTGTTCCTCAAGGAACCCTAGTTTCTCTTGTTAAAGACATATGAAAACTAACATCTTACAAAAATAAAATAAGTAATGACAGAAAAAACAAGATTTGGATATTAATGTTGCTCATTGCCATTCAAGAGACATTGCTCCTGATTCTGGGTGAGAAAGGAAATATTTTTTGAATTAGTCTATCCACTCATGTTGGCAAATATTCTCCTATTTAATGACCAATAACTATTTTAAGTTACACGAGAGTTCACAGTGATGTCTCCTACTTGTATCCACTGCTATATTTATCATACGCACACCATCCCCTTGCTTACTTGTAAGGTCATTTGGACGCTGAGAAAACTTGTTTCTCATCGCCATGCATTCGGGTGTTCCAGTCTAGAATCTACACAAAGCTTCTTATATTTATACTGTAACTTACGCTCAGTCCTTAGGGAATCAACTTTATCAATTAAAATAAAGTGCTTATGTGGACTTGGTTATGATTTTAATCTTATAGATTACATTCAGTTCTTCAGGTCAGCATATTTTTTGCTAAAGATACAATAAAGTTATTTCAGAGATTTATAAAGACTTGCTCGTTTAATCATGTCCTGATTTCCATCTGGAATCCTCAAGATATTTTAATGATTCATTCTGTCTCCAAAACATTTTGTTTTTAAGGGGGTGTATGGGTCTGAAATTCAGACCTGTAACTTTGACCTAAAATCTTCTCTTGGCATTGTTGCTGTTGTTTCTACAATTAGTTTTGAAGTGCGGTTTCTTTAAGGAATCTCTCTCAGTGCTTCATATGCTTTGCCCATTGTATTTGCCCATTCTCTTTTCCCCCTTACTTCTCCCATTGGTTCTTTTCCATCGGACAAACAGTCTATCTTCTTTCAACCCATATATCACACATGTGTTGAAAATACGTGATATTTATCTATTCTGAATTTGCCTTATTTTACTTTATATGGTATTCATGTGAGTTTGCGTGTACCTGTGTGTGTGACTCCATACGTGTATTTGTCAGTGTATGTCAATGCCACTTTTATCCATCCATCTCTTTATGAACATCTAGGCTTGACAAGTTTATGATACTTCTAGATCTGAAGACCAATCTTACTAATTTTTATTTCTCAAATTTTAAAAATATTATCTTTAATATTTTTGTTTTCAGTCCAGTCATTATCCCCATCCAGTCTGCCCTATGACAGTTCCTCATCGCATTCCTCCTCCCTCTGTCTCCAAGATGATGTACCCCCCACCCTCTCTAGGCCTCCTCACTATTTGGGGCCTTTTCAATTTTAAAGACAGAAAATTTTTTTTTGGTATTTTATTTCAATACTTTAAATGTTTCTTTGGACTCACTTCTGCCTTGCACAACCCTCGTGAAAAGTAATCTAAGCTCTTATCTTTCTGGACCATGTTTCTGTATAACTCACCAACTGCCCAGCAAATTTCACCATCCTCTCTGTTTCCTTTGCCCATGTCTCACGTATGATGCAGCTAGAGGTAAATGTCCATGCATTAGTCCTGCTTGATATTCTCTGAGCCCCTTCTCTCTGTGTTTTGATATATCAATATTTTTTGAAAAGTCTTGAGGCTTTTCTATCTCAGATTTATTCTTATCTACTTTTCATCGTTTCCCTGATTGTGGAATTAACATATCTATATATTTTAAAGCAGTTTTAGATTTAAATGTCTGGTCCATTCTACATTCTCCTAAATTTTATCTTTCCATTTCAGTTTGGAATGAGTCTATCAGAAAGTCTTGAAGCTTTCCAGTTCCTTCCTTATCACATCAGGGCTACTCAAAGACTCTCGGAGGCACCCTTTATTTCTGTTGTGGTATTTTCCATTTCTAGTGTTTTATTCGCTGTTAGACTTACTGTCTCCTGTACGACATTGGCCATCTGTCCTTGCATATTGTCTGCTTATCCCGCTAGAGCACTCAACATATTGTAAGTAGTTATTTTAAATTCCACTTGATAACTCTAAAATCTGTCACATAATCTGAGTCTGGTTTAAATGACTCATCTGTTTAGATTACATCTTATCCTCTTATCCTTTTTTTTTTTTTGTTACCATGCTTTCTGACTGTTTGCTTTGGTCATGATGTTTACTGGCCATGAGTAGCCATTTTGAAATACTGCCACTGTATTCTCCAACAAGAGATGCGTTTTCCTGTGGAAACAAATCTTTATCAGAATTTTATTTCACATTGGAAGCTAGAGCTTCTCCAAATTCTGACCCATCCAGGAATGAGAGGAGATAAAGAAAAATTTTGAAAACAGAGAAAAGTAAGACTTGATTGTGGTTTTACGTTCTTAGGAGCTGACTTTGTTTTGTGTTCCCAGTAGAACATCATATTTCTTCTGAAGTTTTCTCACTCTTGTGCTTTGGTTTATTTTTAGAATATTATAATTTCTTGTTTGTTTTTTGATATTTTGAAGATAGGGTTTCTTTGTGTAGCCTTGGTTGTCCCAGGACTAGCTCTGTAGTCCAGGCTGGCTTTGAACTCAGAGATCTACCTGCCTCTGCCTCTAGGGTGCTGGCATTAAAAGTGTAAGCTACCACTGCTCAGGTGAACTTTCCTCACATTTTTTCTTTGCAATCTTATTGGATATTTTATGTATTTACATTTCAAATGTTATCCCCTTTCCCAGTTCCCCCCTCTATTTTCCCTCCCTCTGCTACTCTGAGGATGCTCCCCCTCCCAACCGTCCACTCCCACCTCACCACCGTGACATTCCTGTACACTGGGGAAAACAGCCTTCACAGGTCCAAACGCTCCTCCTCCTTTGATGCCAGACAATGCCATCCTCTGCAAATTGGTATCTTTCTGCTCTTTCCTGTCAGTTCCCATAGCCTGTTAATAATATGTTTTAGTAGTAGTCAGTCACAGGGAAGATAAGCACTTCCTGTAAGGACCCTGCTACATGGGCGTGTTGGGTTATGCTGCAAAGTTTTCAAAAGTTTTCTTAGATTCTGCTCTCATTCATCAAAGGAACTTGACTGGAGAAGTCTCTTCTGATGCTGAATGGGACATGGATCTTTTCTGTGGAGGATGTCCTGGCCGTCCATGGGTAGCTACTTGTCTTCTCTCTTTCCAGAGCCGTGGGATAATTCCCTTTGCCTTACTTGACTCTCCTTGTGATGCTGATGAGGGAAACCCTCACTGATGCGTAGAATCTTAGATTGCCATGCTAACCCATGTTTAACCTTCCAAACTATGTTAACATGTCTGTGTAAATGTCTCTACCTATTTTGGGTCCTAGCAGTTTTGGCTTCAGCGTGTGTTTTATACTATGGCTTTTTACACTTTCTTTACCCTCTAGACTTTGCAAGGATCATTTGCCCAGAAACTTCAGTTCATGTAAGAACCAAAGAAAGTGGGTTAATACTCTGTTTATTCCATTTGTTTTCTAATTTAGGGATGAGTTCATCGACCCCCAAAGTGTTTATGCTAATGTAGTGTGTATGATAGTGTAATGATGTAGCTGAACCCCAAAGTTTAGTGAAATTTTTATCATGCCATTATAAGTAAACAGAAATACGTATTAAAATGTGATATAAAATATAAGCTGTTTATGTGTATTTATGCATTTCATACACAAATTAGAAAGCATATAGTAGAGGAATAATAACTTGCCTCTCTGGGTAATGATGGAAAAAGTAGATTTTTTAAAAAAAATAACATGTCATTCATTGTGTTTTTTAAGCTTGATACAATGAACTATGCCACTATGGAAACATACTTTTTTATTCTTTAATTGTGAAGCATATAAAATATGGATAAAAATTTAATAAATACATAGTTCTCACTCTGTAGAATAACAGCTTCCTTTATATTTATTTTGACTTGATAAATATGCTTTATATCTTAGTTTATATGAGTATATGTAGAGTTCATATATCTAAAAATTTATAAAAATGGTTATATATTGCATATACAGGTGTAACTTGCACACACACATTTATGTTTTCATAAACACTATATATGTATGGCTTCTATATTCTTTTTGCTTTCACAAATCACTTGATTTTTAACCTGACCAATTTCTTTATTTGTTATTATGGTTTTTTTATGTACATATATATATATGTGTGTGTGTGTGTGTGTGTGTGTGTGTGTGTGTGTGTGTGTGTGTATAGCAACTTGCACATTCAAGTTTATAATATGACTTTTAACCCAGGGCTTTTTCTTTCACAAAAATATCCTAGAGACGCTTTCCAATATGTGCAAAACAAAACATATTTTAATGTAAGTATTTGCATTATTTTGTGATATTGAAAACAACTCTAAGTTAGTAGAAAATATTAAGGTATTTACAGAGAAAAACATCAAAGACACTTTCTGACAAATTAATTAGATTTTAAATTATCAATGCAGATGAATCTCTATTTTATGTAGATTAGAATAATGGTAAAACCATTAAACAAATTAGAGTTACTGTTTATCTTTGTTACTAAAAATAACGGTACCGTTCTCTTGCAGTGTGTCGGTAGCATCCTGTAAGCTTCTCTGTCCCACCACATTCAATACCCTTTGCTCTCTTAACCTTAACCTTAACACATCGTCTAGTATTTTTGTTTTATACAAGTTGTCCACATTTTAAAGCCTCAACTTTCCTTTTTAATGTTTTAAGTGTCAGTCTAAATAGAATATAAAATGACCTGAGTATAGTATTGGTTTGACAGTTGTATGAGTATTAGGTATATTATAACAACCAGTTATAATTTTCCTGTAAAAAAAATCTCATTTCTCTCCTCTCCTTTTACTTCCCCCTATTCCATCAACCCTCCCTCCTCAGTGCAAGGCCCTTTCAAAGACTTGTGATTTGGGGGCTCGTTTCGCGAGCAATTTAGTCTAATGGGCATTGTGGGTGTGGCCATCTGATTGGAACAGCAAACTGTCCCATAGTGAGGGGTGGTCCTCTCTCAGCACCCCCTCTACCTGCCTCGAGCTGTTGATAAAGCCTGTATCTTCAACATTTTTATTGTACCTCATCCCGTTGGATCTTGGAAACCCCCATCTTCATCTTCCTAAGTCTTCATGACAGCTTTAGTCATTGTGTTGATGTTTTCATAATGCTATACATCCATGCCTTCTCTTTTTCTGTTTGCTTTCAGAAATCAGTTGATTTTCAACCTGACAGGTGTTCTTATTATGGTTCCTATGTGAAATATATCCTTTACTTGGATCCTCTCTGAAAAGCTTGGTTCCCTGTTGATAGATCAGAGGTCACTGGCCCACGAGGTCTGATAAAATAAATGATTTATATGTTGGTGTATTTATAAGTTGACAGCACTATCAGGACATAGAGAGAACTTGAAAAATGTCACATCACTGGGGCCATGTCTACGATGGTTACCGCATAGCCTGAATCCTTCCTTCCTGGCCTTCTCTGCTTCTTGGCTACAATAATGCAAACATCATTCCTGTGCCACGCTCTGCTCTGAATCTCCTGTCAGGTACCGCACAAAACAAACTAATTTCTAACACAATAGGGTTGATGAAGCAGCCTGGGAAAGCAACCACTTACGGCTTAGTTTCTTATTATATGCACATGGAAATGTTGAGCCTTCTCTGATCTACAGAGAACAAGAAATTACAGAAACAACTGATGACCTCACTTTTTGAAAGTAGCCCCCATAGCATACTGTCTTCAGCTTTGCTGAGTTTCCGTCTGAATCCCCTTTATTTTCCCATCCAGGTATCAGTATTTCTTTCTGTGCAAAGAAAAAGATTAGCACAAAAGTCAAGGCTCCTTGTCATAACTGACGATTGCCAGTCTGTCTTTGTTTTTTGTTTAGCTTCCGACAAATTTTCTTGCTACCTTTTATCTTGCGTTGTCTATTTCCCCTTCTCAAAAGCCTTCCTCCACTCTTACAAACGTACTTAGATTTCACGTCTCTCAGAATTTTATGCTTTCACGTTGCTTCTGTAAATCATTATCCAACCTGTATCTTGTTTCCTTTGCCAAAAGATCGTTCTTAAAATTTTAATTTATAATTTGTATTTACAAAACAGAAAATACAAAAGATTTCTATAACAGATTAAATAAATATCAAGCTTCTATATTTACAAAATTTAAGCTGTTAATATATATGATAGCATAAAGACTCGCCGCCCAAATATTTCCTTATGGCATTCCAAATGTCACTCCACTGCAGCCTTGACAGTATTTTTGTATTTTCATACATATATGTAAAGCCATATAAAATATAAATATTTTTTGCAGTGTCTTGAAAAAAATTCAAATAGGCTTACATAGTATATATAACCTCTAGTTTGTTTTTACTTCACACTGTTTTTAAAATGCATGCTAATAAGTGTAGTTCTGGTTCCTTAAATTTAATACATTTATAAAACTGCACTGTATGAATAAACCAAACCCCAGTTTATTTATATTTTTCCTCCTTGAGGTTTTAGTTGGCTTCCGTTTCTTTCTTTTTTCTTTCCTTTTTATTTTTTTCACCATTACTAGATGTACGAATAACAACTTTTTCTCCAGAGTAAGAGTGATTATTTGGGGAAGACACCTGGAACTCAGATGGCAAGTTGAAGAGCATGTATGATTTTGTACAGTATTACTAGAATGAACTTGAAAATATTTGGTCAATTTACATTTAAACAAGATGATCTGTCACAACTTCTATTTATGGTAGCCTTTTATCACATTTAACTTGCTTTTCCCATCATTCAGAAATAAGTGTGAACTTAAATTAGCTTTTTGTTTTGTTGAGCAGTAGTGGGCTGAACAGGATTTCCTATGTTTATTGGGTGTTTTGCTCTGTGAACTGTTACCATTACGTGGCCACATTCGGTTCAATCATTGGGTTTTATTCATTTATTTATTTAACAAATCCTTATTGAAGACCCACTATTTTCAGCTACATTGTGTAAGCTAACATAATGCAAAACCAACCAAACAAACCCCCAAAATAAACAAACAAAAAGTTCTCCAAAACCTTGCCTTTTGTGCAAAAAGAGAATTTTCATCTATTGCTTTACTCAGTTATAGATCCTTTGGGCACCAATACTGATTAACCAGGAAAGATGTGCTCAGTTCTGCAAGGGAAGGAAATCTGTTATGAAGCAATCAATGGCTTTCTGATTAAATCTGAGGCTCGCTCCTCGGGAAGAATTCACATTTGGTATTGGGAACCTAGTCAAAATCCCAGAGTGCAGAGGTCATAGTTGCCAGAGGGAACGTTACTTCTGTTATTCTGCTTCTGTATCTATCAAATTGCTTTCTAACTATTTATTTATTTATTTATTTATTTATTTATTCATTCATTCATTCATTCATTCATTCATTCATTTTAGTTATTCTTATGAAGTGCATATCTGTGTGGAGTTCCATGCACCTGAGTGAAGGTATATAAAGCTTAGAAAAGAGCTTTGGATGGATTGCAACTGAAGTTACTGGTAGTGGAAAAATACATGTTGAGGGGGAAAAAAATCAAATGATCATCTCCATGTAGTGTCGTACAGACATGACGTAGCATTTTCACACATGAACACATAGTTGATATTCTCTCCAGGAGTTTTCTTCATGGGTATGGACCTTTGTAGATCAATCATGTTTACATGGGTGGTCCCATAACTTTGATCAACACTAACTGAATTCAGAGGGTTATTAAAACAACCAACCAACCAGCCAACCAATCAACCAACCAACTAAATAAAAAACCTAAAAGGACATAAAGTTGAGAGACAGTTATAGTGGGGATGAGTGGGAGGGACTGGAGGTGTGAAATAAAGGGTTGATGTGGCCTAAATGCATATCTATACATATGAAATTCTCAAAGAATAGCTAAAGAATATAGTTGAAGAAACTATGTCATATGATTGATAGCCTAGTCAGCAAATGGGGTGTTTATAACTGGACACTCACATGGAAAAGAATAAAACTACATCATCTCTCTCACCTTATATAAAAATATATAATATACATGAATACAAGGCATGAAACTCTGAAATACCTAGGGAAAAACAAAGGGCGCAGCCTTCAAAATATAAACAAGGACTTTGTGAAAAGAACTAAAAGAGCTTAAGAAATAATTATGAGAATTGATAAATAGCAGTATACGACATTAGAGCAATTCAGAGTAGTAAAGGGAATGACGGGCAATCGAAGAGCCAGTTTATGGAAAGAAACAAAATCACCAGGAAAACAAATCGATCCCTAATCAGGCTAGTAAACTGAATACACAGCGCTAAAAGAAGAACCACAAATAGCCACGAAATAGCTAAAATATATTATCCAAGATTCTCAGCTCTTAAGGAAAAGTGAATTGAAATTATATTCAGATCCCAACTCACCCCAGTCAGAATGGCTATCGGCGAGAAAACAGATGTCAACAACCATGCAGATGTTGGGGAAAAGGAACCATTCTTCATTGCTAGTGGGAAATGAGTGCTATAGCCATGATAGAAATCAGTCTGAAGTTTCCTTAGAATAACTGAAAATTGAGCTATGATGTGACCCAGCTCTACAACTTCTGGGAAAATGCTTAGGATTTTAGTCAGCAACAAAGATAAATGAAATTATGCTATTTCCAGAAAAATATATGGGAATATAGATAGCTATTAAGGGAAATAAGCTCATTTCTCTCATTGCAGTATCTAGATCTGAATACATACATGGGATATGGAAGGAGAAAGCTGATTATGAGGAGGAAGGAAGTGGTCTGGATGGGAACGTGAGGAAGAAGCAAATGTAACTTGGGAAGGAAGAGACAAGGACTCTCATAGGTATAGAGTCTCTCTCTCTCTCTCTCTCTCTCTCTCTCTCTCTTTCACACACACACACACACACTCATGACACAAAAGTAGAAGTGAGAGTGAGATTACTGTAGAGGAGGAAGAGAAAGAAAGAAGCAAGAAGGGAGAAATGAGGGGACATCAATGTGAGGGAACAAATACAGGCAAGGAATAATCATAAACACGTGTGAAAGTACTTCATTAATGGTATTATTTTGTATGGTACCTTTAAAAAAAAGCAGTGGAAAGAAAAGGGAAATCTTGGCACTTGGATGACAATGTGGGTAAGTTTGGCAGGCATACACTAAATGAACTGCTTCAGACAGAGAAGAACAAATGCTACATGACGAATGTGAAATTGTCAAAACTCAGAAGCAGGTGCAGAGTGACGGTTGCTAGGAGCCGAGTTATACAATTCTGAATTGTACACAGAAAAGATGAGTAAGATGATTATCTTATGTTAAGTGTTCCCATTACGAAATACACTAGATAACGCTAGAGGAGAGACTGGGTGGAATCTTTGCATTGTGATAAAGTAGGCTCATGGCATAGATTTGTACCTCTTGTTTCACAGATGTATGCTTATCTTCAAACTCACCAGTGTGCACATTCGATCATGTAAAAGCGGAGCATATTTTAAAAATTCCTACCAAAAACTTCTAAGAATGGTGACTAATTAGAAGGTTAGCATTAGGGCAGTGGCAAATCATGAGCTGTGACAGGAGCAATGGGTAGAAAAGTAAGTGGTCAGATTCTTAAAACACAGAGAGGAGGAACTAAGTATGTTTGAACAAGGAAGAAAAAGAGCTCCAATGATGGTGCTAGCCTAGAATTTTTTCCAGAACCTCTTGCTTAATAAAGATGCATCATCTGAGATATGGAAGGCTAGGTGTGGACCAGAATGAGATGCCTTTTACTGAGCAAGACAGTTTGAAAGAGACAAAGGTTAAAGAGGAGATTGTGAAGGGGTAGGGTTTGTACGAGTGCAACTAAAACACCACCAAAGGTATCAATATATTGATGACTTTTAATCTATTGAGAATTACAAGTAGAGCAAGTCTCTCAATCCGAAATCACTTTTACTTTGTATATATCAAATGATACAAAAGTTTTCATTTCAATCTGACTAAATTTTCAATATTACATTAATTTTGTTCTCTATCTTTTATAGCTTTTAATATTTTGTTGATAAACCTGAGAATCTTTCAATACATCTATGTCTACAAACGAAATAGATTCAAATGCCATTTCTTCTAGATTTTGTTGTTGGGAGCAAATGGGAATATTAGTAGGTTTCATGAACAGTTATGTCAGTTTCTAATGGTTTGCCCTTAGATACTGTTAAATATTCAATGACTATGTTGTTTTTCGCTTTCTATGCCATGTGTGCATTTTTTTTGGTATTACTTAAGAACTTTATGCACTGTAATAGAGAAGAGAAGAAAGGAAAAGTTAATTTTCCTTTACTTAACAAATATTTCTAACTGAAAAATATGCTTTAGCAACCCTTAGAGAACTTGACAGAATGTATTTTGATCGTGTTTATCCCACAGCCCTCCCCAAATTCCTGTCCTTAAAGAGGGGATACATCAAGTCCAATAAATGACATTCGTATACTCCTTGGTGTGGCACCATCAGCTGGAACATCTTTCACCCACTAGAAGCTTCATACATAACGTGATTTGTCCTCCAGAGAGGCCAAGGATTCTCTGTAGCTCCTCAGTGAGGACTCCCTGCTCAAAAGCCCCATCCAACTCCATGCTGTGCTGTTGCCGGGTGGATCCAGGCAGGTCTTGCACAAGCAAACCCAGCTGTTTTGAATTCCTAAGTGCAGTGCCCTTGCTGTATCTAGAAGACATTGTTTCACTCCTGTGCCCCCCATACCCACCCCAGCCACTTAAATTCTTTCTGCCCTGTCTTTCACTGTAGCCCCCAAAGCCTCGAGAGAAAGGTGTTGTGATACTGATGTCTTTTTGGGCTGAACGCTTTGCTTATATTTATTCCCTGCACCTTCAACAATTATATTTTTCTAAGTTAACAGCTGCCCATGGTTAAAGAGACTCCTTTGATGTGGTCTGAGTGCTTTGCCAACTTATAGATACAGTGATATGAATATAGAGGGCAAATGAATATTATGTCTGTTTAACAAAATAAATAGTAGGCTCAACCTTAGAAACTGCAAGCTGTAAACTATGGGCCTGTGTGCAATATTAGACTCCCATTTACTTCTCTGGAGTGGGGTCAAATCCACTCAGAAATTGGCTACCTTCCTATCATGCATGGCACTACTGAATCTGTAGGCATGCTAGAAGTGATTGCAGTTCACAGGGTTCACATTTGTGTATGTTTATTACTAATCTACTCTTCTACAGCAGTCTACATAGCAGGACGAGACAGACTTGGTCTGCAGCTACTTGGCTTCTCCACCAAGTTATGTGGCATTTTCATCAACAGGGTTTTACCACCTGAGTTCTAACGTAGAGTCAAAAAACTGTGACAATTGTCTGTACTGTCTTAGGAGTATCTGGGAAATCTTTAACCAAAAGCTTGAGGAAAAATATTCTGTGGTTTCTGGGAGGTATATCATCAGAATATTAGGTTATCTAAAATTTAAAATGTGTGTGTGTGTGTGTGTGTGTGTGTGTGTGTGTGTGTGTGTGTGTGATGTTTAAGAAGCATATAAATTGTGGTTTCCATGTGGCTCTCTCAAATGCACTAAAATTATTTGTCTCTTTCCTAAATCCCCCTCTATTCTTGCTGTCTTTTCTATACCTCTTTCCACTTAAATGCATCTATCATATTGACCTGTAGGAAAGTCTGTGAGGGCACTTTGTTGATTGATGATGATGTGGGACGGCTCATCCAAGTGTGAGTGATGCTACCTCTGGGCAGGTGAGCCTTCTAGACGTAAAAAGGGCCGCTGAACACAAGCCAAAAAGCAACCCATAAACAAGGTTCTTCTATGGTCTCTGTGTAAGTCCCTGCCTTCCTCCATGTTTCTGCTCGAGTTCCTTTCCCAGCTTCTGTCATTAGTGGATTGTAATGTGAATGGTAAGGAAATTCTTTCCTTTCCAATTTGCTTTTTATTGTGGTCTTTATCGCAGCAGTAGAAAGCTAACTGGGACAGCACACATAGATCAGACGCTCTCTGTCTATGACGGTGTTAAGGGTTCTGTGTTTTACTAACAATGAGCAATTTTAGAACATTTAAAAATTATTCCCATAGACAATACTTCATTGTTTTTCCTCTCTCCCTTACAATTGAGTCAAGTCCAGAAAGGCTGGGACCTGTGTCGTCAACATATTTCTAAGGCCTGACATATTGAATTCTCAAAATTATTCTCTGATTTTATAACTTTGTGAATGCTGAAGGATTTGTCTTACCATTCACAAGTGGTGAAGGTCATCTAACCCTGATAGGTAGTATCCTCATCAGTTGCCCACTCAACAGGTAAATGGCTGTGTCAGACATAGCCTATGACATGAGGTAACCAGGATGAGCCCTTGGTTATCGTGCCGACACCAATACTGAGAATGGTGATTATCTCAAAAGCCCATTTCCTGTGTGGCTTGCAGTACTCTGGTAAACCAGGTCTTCGAAACAAAACATGCCCAGGTTGGTAGATTTGCCAATTAATTCCAGACTGTAAATATGTCTAAAGCGTCTGATTTCAGTGGTTACATGTTTAGTGTTTCCTAGAAAAATCTTCAAATTACAGCAATCAACGCCCCTAAACAGATGCAATTATGTCCGACCACACAGTGTCACAGGGAAATGGATGGAAGGGCCTATGAGGGTCATTTTAGTTTTTAAGGAGCAGACAAGTAAACTGTGGACAGGGACTTGAAGTCAGTGGGGGCCCAATTCTGTGAATATCTAGAGGAAGATAATGTGAGAGAGGAAGAAATGACAGCGTGAAGTGTGGAGGCAGGGACACCCCTGGGACAAGAAGAACAGCGCGGTGATAGCAGAGAGAGCAAGTGGGATGGGGGTAGTTTAGACAAGATCAAAGAGCCTTGAAACCCATTTCAAGGACTTTTACTTTTCTTCTGAATGAGATGAGACCCCTTTGGAATGGAGCAGAGGAATAACACGATTAATAATATATAGTCACCCTGAAATATTCATAACTGTTGTCATGTTCTGCCTGAGAAAATAAATAATAAACCTAGCATATAGCATAGGAACCCTACTGAAATCATTATGAACTTAAGCACAAAGTCTTTTTATATACCTGCAGAGGGATTTTTTTTTCCATTATGAATGCCAGCTACAGACGTGCGAGCAGCAAATG
Organism: Rattus rattus; assembly: GCF_011064425.1. Taxonomy (NCBI): domain Eukaryota; kingdom Metazoa; phylum Chordata; class Mammalia; order Rodentia; family Muridae; genus Rattus; species Rattus rattus. The sequence goes on from NC_046162.1 coordinate 20,472,847, forward strand.
ATTCTGTAGATAAGTTAAAATACTTGTTTGCAGGTGTACCAATGACTTGTGTATCTGAAAAGACAAATGTTTGTTTGAGAATTGCTAGGCTGGGTGGTAAACATCAATGCATGGTCTCAAACTACCAATATCCCTTGGAGATTATTTTACGAAATCCATTCTCATGGTTAAGAATACCCATACTAGTGTAATGACAGCATAAAGAATATTCATAGGCTTTTTATAGAAAACTGATTTTTAACATTAAAAGTAGTTTTAATGAGTGATTTTCTGCTAATAGCTTTTCAAAAGACCACTTAGTGCAAAAGCTGAAGAAGAGGGTGGGGTAACGTTGGAAGTAATGAATCTGAATTCTGTGTCCATAAACCACTAGTCTTGATTTTTGAATAGCACTAATGAGGTCTATACGTGAGACAGTTAATATGTACCCGGTCTTTGTTCAAGTGTAAAACCTGACATAAGGGAGGGGTGTACTTCTCTGTGTGGATATAGAGGATCATGTGTAGATATACTGGAACATCAGAAAAGTAAAGAGACATGCTCTTAACGGGTGAGCTCTTACTACCTTTCCCAGTGCACTGTTAAGCACTCTGTTTACAGCATCGCCACCATTTCCACTGAGTTAAGTGTTATGTAGAGGGGTCAGAGAACTACAGTGTCACACAAAGTCATGTTGGCTGTATAATAAGTGCTGGTGGCAACTTACAGCCCTGTTCCCACCTGCCGCATTTTACTGCCTGCGGTTAAGAGCCATAGGTAACTGTGTCATATCTTCCAGAAATGTTTCTCGTTTACAAAGTATGCATTAGCCCCTAGTCACTAGTGGTCAGAACAGCTGTATGCTTGAAAACATACTTTATTTTTTTTAAAAACCATGATTTTCTTAAAGTTCTTAGTCGGTATTTCCCAAAAGCTATCCCAGAGATCGTACTTCCATAGACTGATTATTGAGTCTTATAACCAAATTAGTAGTGGGACACTAAATAAATACAGCTTGTTCCTTTGTAACACATGGAATATATGCTTTGTGAAAGCCTTTTGGGGGCAGCTCCAATAATTCACCCTTATGTTTCTGTTCATAATTCCAGAAGAAGCACTGTATGCAGAAGAGGGTCCATTCAGGAAAGATGGGAGAACGAAAGATAAATCGGACCCATACACCAATGTGTTTAGATTTGAAACTTCTACTCTTGTTCAGACCTCATAGATATGTACGTATCTCATGAAATTCAAAGAACAAAACTGCATTCCCACAAGATAACTTTTACTATATTCATAGTCATCACAGTAGTACTTTCTGTGTTAAGGGCAAAGTGGGAACATCATTTCACAACAACATAAACTTATTTTGTTATAGAGTAGATGCAAGAGTTATATTCTCCTGGTCTCCATGTCACCATGTGGTGTTGTTCTCAAGTAGATTGAGCATCTGGATGTGTGTGTGTGTGTGTGTGTGTGGCTGTGTTTGTGTAAAATCAAGCACCTTGAAAAGGCCTTTGGGCAGATCTTGGTTTTTAACACATAACAACATTATTAACATTTTGTCAACCAGTCTGTGTAATTTCCCAAGAGGATGCAGCAAAGTGCTCCCTGGGGCCAGAGGAAATAAATAGGGAGGGTGAGGAGTTGCTCCCTGATCTGCTTCCCTGAGTTTGTTGTCTTCTTTCAGTTGAACTAACCTCTGAGGTGTGAAGAAGAAGAAGCAGGCTATTGTACAATCTATAAGGAAGGCATTGTCACAAAGAATGGCCTTCACGTTTGGAGAGGCCTAACCTCAGTAATATGACATCTATTGACCTTTAGGCTGAACAGTCATTTTGATTAATTAGTTTATTCATGTGTTTTTAAAAATGATGCATACTATTATTTCTAGCCTCGTATATCTCCACCATCCAACTTTTATTACAGGTTCAAGAGACAGAACAAAGCAGACACACCTTTGAGCGTTGCTTTCAATGTTAAGTTGGAGATTTACAGCATTGCTAGTGAAAATTAAATGAAAGCATGGACCATGGGTGGGAATTTGGTAGCGCACTAAATAGCATAAAAGATGGGCTAATAAATTCCATTAATAATTAAAACAAATATGAAAACAGTTCTCACTGATTGTTAGCTCACTTTTCAAGGAGTTCATAAAACCTATACTGTTCCTTTGGACCTGAGTATGCTTCAAGTGTGTTCTCATTTTTTTAAATAGCTATAGTTTCTGAGGATTTTTTTAGCATCTAAATAATGCAGAGTATTTTAAAGAGAAGATTCCAGCTTAGAAAGGTAACAGTATATGTCACATGAAACATGAATGTTCACATTCATTGTGGTTTATCAGATTAGATACAGAAGACTGGCCATATCCTGAAAGTAAGATATTAGAAAGCATATGTGTACATGTGTGTATGTATGCAATATATTTTTTCCATAAAAAAGTCTTAGGCCAAAGGCTTGACAGTTCACCCTACTCAAAAGCAATGGACATTTCAAGAGAAAACTGAGGGAAAAGAAGAAGCTAAAATTGTAATATACTCTCATAAGATGTAACATGCAATTCTATCTAAGTATACTAGAACCTCTAAGTATATACAAACCCTGCTCTGGTCCTGCCTCATTTTTAATTGTTTCCTTTATTTATTACATTTTAGCCACACTGGCCCTTTCCCCCTCTCTATCTCATTCCAGGCCTGCTCTTGGTCTCAGTCACATTACTTTGCACACTGTGTTTTTCAAGTGAAGAAGATAAAAACTGGAGTGGCCATTCTGATATGTAATAGTCTTTTAACCAAAATTAATCAGAAGATATGGGGAAGGACACTTCATAGTCAACTAAGAAAAAAACTCCACCAAGAGATCATCTCAGTACTGAACATCTATGCCTCAAATGTATGGGCACCCACATTTGTAAAAGAAACTTTACTCAAGCTTACACTGTACCTTGAACTCCACTCTTCAACACCCTACTCTCACCAATGGGCAGGTCAGGAAATAATGAAACTAATAGATGTTATAAATCAAATCACCCTTACAGATATCTATAGAACATTTCACCCAAAAACAAGAGAACATACTGCTTTTCAGCAAATAACTGAATTTTCTCCAAAATTGGCAATGTACGTAGTCACAAAGCTAACCTCAAAAATACAACAAAGTTGAAATAACCCCTTGTATCTTATCAGACAACCAATGATTAAAGCTGAAGTACAACAACAGTAAGCCTACAAACTCATGGGAACTGAACAACTCTCTCCTGTATGATCACTGGGTCAGGGAAGAAAGAAAGAGAAATTAAAGACTTGCTAGAATTCAATATAAAGCAAAGCACAACATACCAAAACTTACCAGATACAAAGAAAGCAGAGCTAAGACAACAGTTCATAGTATTACATTGCCTTAATAAAGACATAGGCGAGATCTCATACTAGCAACTTAAAAGCACTCTTGAAAACTCTAGAACAAAAAGGAGCAAATACACACAAGAGGAGTAGACAGCTGAAAGTAATCAAACTCAGGCCTGAAATCCATCAGGTGAAAACAATAGAAAGAATCAAGGAAACCTAGAGATGGTTCTTGGAGAAAATCAACAAGACAGACAAACCCAAAGCCAAATTAACTAAAAGACAGAGAGACTTTGTCTAAATTTACAAAATCATAAATGAAAGGGGAGAGATAACAGACACTAAGGAAACCCAAAGTGTCATTAGGTCTTGCCTTAGAAGCTTATACTCAAAAGAATTGGAAAATCTATACAAAAATGGATGATTTTCCTGATAGATACAACTTACCAAAGTTAAATCAACATCAGCCAAACCATTTCAATAGTCCTTAACCCCTAAGGAAATAGAAGCAGCCGTTGAAATCTTCCAACCAGGGCTGCAGAGATGGCTCAGGGTTTAAGAGCACTGACTACTCTTCCAGAGGCCCTCAGTTGAATTCCCACAACCACATGGTGGGTCACAACTATCTGTAACAGGGACCCAATACCCTGTTCTGGTGTCTGAAGACAGCTATAGTATATTCATATAAATAAAATAAATACTAAAAATGCAAGACAGGACCAGATGGTTTTAACAAATAATTCTCCAAGACTTTCAAAGTAGAGCTAATACCAATACCTCTCAACTACTCCACAAAGTAGAAACAGAAAGAACATTGTCGAACTCAAATAAAAAAAAAACATGTTCAATAAATGGTGCATGGTCTGTGTGTAGAAAAATGTAAATAAATCTGTACGTATCACTCTACCTAATTCTTAAGTCAGTGGATCAAAGATCTCATAATAGAAGAGAAAGTGGGGAACTGACTTGAACACATGGGTAGAGGAGACAACTTCCTGAAGAGAACACTAGTTCAGAACACTAACATCAACAATTCATAAATGGTACCCCATGAAACTGAAAAGCTTCTGTAAGACAAAAGACAATAGGAAGAAAATGGTAGCATATAGAATCAGAAAAGACATTCACCAACCCAATATCCAATAGAGAGGACTTATATCCAAAATAAATAAAGAACTCAGACCTCAAGAAATTAGAGAGCAATAACTAACTAACCCAATTATAAAAAATAAAAACCAGAGCATTCTCAACAGAGATATTTCTAGTGGCCAAGAAGAGCTTCAAGAAATGTTCAATGTCCTTGGTCATCAGGGAAATGCAAATCAAAACAACTCTGAGGTTCCACCTTACATCCACGAGAGTGGTTAAGATAAAAGTCTCAAATGACAGCACATGCTGGCAAGGATTGGAGAAAGGGGAAAAATATATCACAATTGCTTTGTGGTAGTGCCTATGTGTACAACCACTCTGAAACTCAATTTGGCAATTTTTTAAAAAATTGATAATCATTCTACCTCAAGATCCAGTTACACTGGCCATATAGACAATAATGGTCTACCATTTCACAAGGACACTTGATCAACTATGTTCATAATAGCTTTTACATAATAGCCAGAAATTGGAAACTGTACCTCAACTGAAGAATGGATAAAGAAATGTGCTATAGTTACACAGTGGAATATTATTCAGCTGTTAAAACAAAAACAACATGAAATTTTCATGGAACTAGGTAACTCAGATCCAGAAAGACATGCATGGTATGTACTATCTTAAAAGTGGATATTAGACATAAAGGATAATTTTGCAACAATCCACAGACCTAATGAAGTTATTCAGAGCTGGACATTTATATCTAGACATTTGAATCATCTGAATTGTTGCACATGGCCATTAGCTCATGCTAACACAATTAGAAACTAAACTACAAGTAAGGTTCCTCAGATCTCCTCACATAAATAAGACTGACCCCGCATAAGATGCTTCAGTCAAATCTACATGAGTTCAATGAAACAGAAGTGCGGGGAAAATACTGAACATTTGGAGACCATTAGATGCTAAATAGATTCCTATTTCAGGATCCATGTCACCCTGTAGACAGGTAGCGAGGTGTGGCTACCAAAAGAACATTTCTACTAAGAGGTAAGGTCCCAACGATCTCTAATACACCCGTGTAAAGTTCTGATTAGATGGACTTTTTATTTGAAATAAGTGTTAGTTGTAGGTGTGGATGTAGTCCCTCTGCCTCAAAACCAGATACTATATACAGAGATATTCAAGAGCTATTAGTTGTGCCCTAACTGAAATATAGACCCAGCTACAGTTGAAATTACTGTAGCATAAATATTACTCATTTGTAGGCATTTCCTAATGGCAGTCTTGATGTCTGAAGTTAATAGGTCATCCAGTGAGAAACAGTCTCTTGTAACTAATTAAACATGCACTATCTATTTGTTCAAGTTATCCCAATTAATGACTCATTCAAAATAGCACCTCAGAACAATACTGTGGGCTGCTAAGATGGCTCAGTGGGTAAAATGCTTGCCATGCAAGCAGGAAGGTCAGAGTTTGGATCCTGAGATTCCGTGTCAGAGTCAGAGGCAGTCGCTCCTTTCTGTAATCACAGAGTTCCTTAGAGATGGATTAAGAATCCCAGACGATTCTGAGGGTACTAGTGAGGTATGCAGGACTAAACAAGGGATGGTATCTCAGGCAAGATAGAAGTAGAAGGCCAACACCCAAGGCCGTCCTCTGACTCATACTGATGAAGCTTAGTAAGAAGGTTGGTCCAAGAGACGATGCTTGAATCTCATTCAGAAGGAGAACTAAAATAGTCACAGAGGATGAGGGAGAGAGGGAAGTGGTTGAAGAAGAGGGTAGGAAAGGGAGCAGGAATGGGGAGAGCCTGGAAAATGTGAAATATGGGATAGGGCTGGGAAAGAGTGTGGAAATTAGTGGGGACACATCTCTGGGATGATCTGGAGACCTAGAAGATGGGAAGCCCCTGGGAGCTATAGGGATGAACCTACCTATGACTTCTAGCAGCTGGGGATATGGAGAATGAAGTGGCCGCCTCTTGTAGCCAGGCAGGACTTGCAGTGGAGGGTGGGGAACACCACTCAACCCACAGAAACCTCTGTCCCCAAATTTGTCCTGCCTATAAGGTGTGCAGGGATAAAGATGGAGCAGTTATTGAGGGAACGGCCAACCAATGACTGACCCAACTGCAGACCCATTTTAAGGAGAAAGTCAGTGCCTGACACTATTAATGATACTATGTTATGCTTGCATTCAAGATCCTAGCTTAATTGCCTTCTGGGAGGCTTCATACAGTAGCTGATGGAAACAAATGCAGAGACCTACAGCCAAACATTAGGCAGAATTGGGGATTCTTGTGGAAAGGTTGGGGGGAAGGATTGAGGCAGCCAGAGTGGTGAAGAATACCACAAGAAGGCCTATAGTCTCAACAAACTTGGGACCATGGGGCTCACAGAGATTAATCTATCAACGAGAGTACTTGCATAGCCTGAACCTAGTCTCCTTACCTATTTGTAGCAAGAATACAGCTTGGTGTTCATGTGGGTCCCCTAACAACTTGAGGGGCTGTCTCTCACTCTGTTGTCTGTTTTTGGATCCCTTTCCCCTAGTTAGGCTTCCTTGTCTGTCCTCAGTGGGGGAGGATGAGCTTAATTCTACTGCAACTTCTTTGCCAGGGTGGCTTGGTACTCATAGGGTTACCTCGTTCCCTTCTGAGAAGAATGGGATGGGGTAGAGGAGGGGTGGGGTTTGTGAGGGTGGGACTGGGAGGAAAGGGGAGATCTGTGATCAGGATGTAAAATTAGTAAATACATTCATTAATCAATGGAGAGAAACAGACAGAGACAGACAGAGAGAGAGACAGAGACTGAGACAGAGACAGAGACAGAGACAGACAGAGAAATCATTCACTACAGACAACTTTCCTGGCCACAAAACTGACAGATAGTCTCAAGCATGACATCCACATTATTAGGAACATTGCCTTCACTGTCATCTGATCATGCCCTTTATAGCTGTATTCAGTTGTACATTTTACTATCTGACACTACCTTAATTTTCAAGAATATAAAGTCCATTTGTACTAGGTATTTCAAGCTTTTACAGGCATGGTTCTAAGCACTGTGGTTCTGCCCACTGCCAAGTAAGATCTCAATGGAAACATTTCTTAATGACTGAATACCAATGCTAATCAAACCCTTCGACGGATGTGGAGGGGTAGCAAATAGTAACTTCAGAAAATTACTAATTTGGTTCAGAGCTAAAGAATATTGTTAATACTTGTTGATATTTGTGGGCTGATGTTGACATCTCTAATTAATGGATTGTTTACTTTGTCAATGGAATTTTGGAAAATAAGTTGCTCTTTTGATCAATATCTTTCCGTTTTAGGCAGTAGCTATTGCAAATCACCATAAAGGCGTGATTGACCCATGTCTCAAAAAAAAATCTCTATCTTTAGACATCTACACAAGAAGCGACTTTTTAATTTCTATATGGGGAATTAATAATTCTGTGGATATTTGTTGTATATTACAGATAGGAAAAACAATAACCTCTCATATTTTAATGGATGCTCAGTAAAATATCATTATCTTTACTCTCTAAATAAATAACCAAGTAATTGCTTATGCAGTTTCATTTCCTCAGTGACAAATTTTATTAGTTGAAGACATTTTTTAAAATCTCTCAAATTTACATATTCGCTCTCACATTTCTGAGGATGTCAAACTCGGCTAACCCACAAAGAAAACGGCCAACACCGCTTTGTCAAACTCAAGTTCCCACTCGAAGCTCCAAAGGACCCTGGGCTACCAACAGAACGGCAATCAGTGATGCCAAAACCCATGTGGCTCCCACACGGCTCTTCAGAATTCGTGATTATTTAATCACTGTTCTTGATTTGTAAGGCTGGGTAGTCAATGGCTCCCCAAATGTGTCACATTGGATGTTATCCAGATGGAGTGCCAGTTTTCATTTGAGAGCAACGAGGTAAAATAAAACACGAAAGGTTCTCTCCCATCGCAAACTGTAGCTCAACTTATAGCAGATGACAAATCAAAGGAGGCAGCCTGCTTTGCCCATGATTTTCAGACAGAAACTTCATTGAACTGTCATGAGCAAATGAGGTGATTAACTCTGATGCTGATTAAAGTTTTATTCTCTGTTCTTATTATCAACAAGTTTCTATTTTCTTTTCTCTTCGGAGGTGGGTCTAGTTACTTCAATGTAATGCTCACCACCTAAGGCTTTATTACTCCATTTAGGTTTTGAAATGTGTACTTACCACTGCGATTTTCAAGGGCTCTCTATCACGTGTTTGTGAAATTCATGTCAATGAGCATTGGAGGGAAGGCATGAAACTCTCTCTCTCTCTCTCTCTGTCTCTCTCTCTGTCTCTCTCTCTCTCTGTCTCTCTCTCTGTCTCTCTCTCTCTCTCTCTCTCTCTGTCTCTCTCTCTCTCTCTCTCTCTCTCTCTCATTCCAGTTACACGGGCATCAGGGTGTCTTAACTGCTGGCAGGTGTCTACCTTTCCATTTGATTTGTTGCTGTCATGCTATTTCATTTCAAATGCATAGTTAGTGTTGTCTTTTAAAACCCGTGCTCCATATTTATACCAACTCCAACTGACTGACAATTCTCCTGCACACTGCCTGATGACATCAAGGGAATACAAAATGCCAAGTAGCTGGATGTGCCTGCATCAGTGCAAGTACTAAGAAGCCGAATGCCTGAGCATCTGAGGGAGCAGTTACTTCAAATGTCCAGGTTAGACTAGAGCCAGAGACCAGGCTAGATGCTATGTTAAATCAAGAATGTCAGCACTTAGATCACAAGGGCAACCTTGATCAAAGGAAGCTTTAGAGTGTGTTGGAAATGCTCTCCCTTTGTGTAGCTTGTGTCCTATTACTCTGCAGTTTCCTGTATATCTTGCTCTCATTAACTATGAAGCCTTAAAAATAATTTCTCATCTGCGCACAATTCTTTCTCTTCCACTCCTTTCCCTCATTATCTCCATGGCTATAGATTGCTTCCTCCTTAATGCTCAGATGGACATCTCCTTTTGCAGGAATATTATACTAAGCATCCATGTCTATGTGTATGGCCCACTAAGACTGTGTGTGTCTAGTATCTCAGATTCTCCATTGCAAGTATGGACTACACAGATTGAATCATTCCACATCGTGTGTTCATCCTCCATTGTCCAACAGAATCCTTTTTAACTATTCAATATCTATTTTTTTAAAGGAATCAAAACATTTCTTCTTGGTAGAGGTGGTTCTGGGTACTTAGGTATACACAGTACTTTGATGGCAGTTTGTTGAAGAATGAATACTATAGTGAGAGAAATACTGACATCCCTAGAGGCAGTGCTAAAGGAATGAGGTTCTTGACAATGATGTAGGATGAGGGTCTTGTCCATGGCACTCCATTTCACAAGCCTGACATGCTGGTTTAGATATTAAGAAAGCAGCTGATAGTAATAATACCTTCCAATCATGCTGTACTTCATACCCATAGGATTTATTGAGCTTCACAAACACTGATTAATCATCCTGGCCCTAGTGAGGTGGGCAAGAGTTATTAAGCTCATATTACAAGGAGGCAAACCAAGGAGGAGGGGAGAGAGAGAGAGAGAGAGAGAGAGAGAGAGAGAGAGAGAGAGAGAGAGAGAGACAGAGAGAGAGAGAGAGAGACAGAGAGAGAGACAGAGAGAGAGACAGAGACAAAAAGAGACACACAGAGACAGATAGAGGGACACACACACACACAGTGAGAGAGAGAGAGAGAGAGAGAGAGAGAGAGAGAGAGAGAGAGAGAGAGAGAATGAGTGAATGTTTGGCTCTAGGTTAGGTGGCGCATCAAGGAAAACTGGCACTTGGACATGGAGTTTTCATCTTCCAGCCTTGTGTTTAGTCTTTTCTCACAGGACTGGATGTTGGAGGGCTGCTCCAATCCCACTGGGGAGGAGGGCTTCTAATCTCTGACTTTGCCTCTCTATCTTTACCACCCCTGTTATTACCTTAGCAATGCCAATCACTGTGGCTACGGTATTTTCATGTATTAAGTCACAAAATTTTGAAAGGAAGAAACTTGGAAATAGGTTTCATCTTTACCCTTTTCAAAAGGAGGACATGGAATCCCAGAAGTATTAACTCAAAATAATGTCTGAGACTTGGGATTCAGAACTGTCCTATGTGAAATAACATGTGGTTTTCTATCTGGTAACTTGGACCTTAAGGGCTCAGCGAAAAGGAGGTAGAGAGGTTACAAAAACAATAACAGAGACTGCTAGGAGGAAACTGATTCTCAGTAAATGTAGGTGGAAGAGATAGAAGATGGAAACTTTTTAAGATTCATGGGAGAGAAGCTCTTTCTGAGCATGTGAAGACTCTGTATCACAGGGGATGAGTTTCTGTCAAGTTCAATGCTTTGACTCCTTGATGTAGATGTGGGGATGCCCAGATAGTCTCCATAAAGGCAAGCAGAGGCTACAGGGGACCCACTTCAATCATCTCACACCTCTTCCATTCCAGTAAATCACAGGAATCTCACTTTATCCTGTCTTGTAATGTGTGTATAAAAAGGTTAACAAACCAAGAAATTCATTTTCGTTTCCTTAACTCAAGGACAAGTCTGAAGACTAGGCAACTGTCTGAGAAATGAATATAAGTTAAAGTAACTGCCAACCTAGAACCTCATATCTATCAAACCTCATGCACTAGAAGGAATTTTTCAGCACAGTAGCAGGTCCAGCACATGGATATATCTGCATAAAGCAAGCTATGTAACAATAGGTAGAGTTGGTTTATGAATAAAATGTATATTCAACAAAAATAGACAAATATATCTTATCAAATATCGATGGAGGTTATTTTCTGAATCTTCTGAAATGATCATGAATTGTTTTACAATGGGAATGACAAGAGTTATTTTTAATTCTGAAAACAACAACAAAACAAACAGATGCCTCTAGGGAAAGAGTGGGTTTTGAACCACTGGATTCATAAAGCAGCCACCAGCTGCCACTGGGAAATCTCAGGTTTAGAATAAGCTACATACTCTTCAAAAATCCAGAGCATGTGGTCTCCCTCCTACCCAGACAGAAGAGACACGCTGTTTCACTCCGTCGTCTCCTTCTACCTTACACTAACACAACAAAGATGGAATGTGGACTATTTCAAAATGAAAATAGGCATAGTACAGCAAGAAGCACTTCCAAATGATGAAATTAGATTAGAAGTTAAGACAAAATACGTTTAACTGGCTTTTAAAGAAATTTGGTGGAACACATTACTATAAACAGTGCATTTGGGCAGCCAAACAAACTTTGTCCAGAGAAAATCAATTTTACTCCCCAAACAATGAGAAAAATTACTTTAGATTCGACATTAAATATTGTCGTTCTTTTTAAAAGAAGCATTTCTATAACTCTGTGTGGAAATAGGAGTCAAAGGATGCCTTTGTTACCATGGTAACACTCTCCCTCAGAAGAGCCAAGGATGAAGTACCATATATTCCCCCTGCATATATTTGGCCAATCAATAAACAAAGGACTTACCCTGCATGCATCACAGCAGAAAAGTGGTCAAGGTGTTCATGATGAGGGAAAGGATGGAGGAGCTTTCAAGAACACTGGGTTTAATAACATAGAATAATTTTCAAGTAAGTGCAGCTAATATTTTCTTCATTAGAAGCCCATTAAGAAGATGAACTGTAACTAAAATACCCATAGCTCCTTAAAAATGGAAATATTCATTATAAAATTTAATATGTCAATGCAGATGAGAGCGACAAGCTAGGACTAGGACAGGGAGAGAATATATGAAAGATACATATCCTAAAGCCCTTAGAGTAAGGAAATAATGATCATAGCCAATATTTCCTGAGCATTTAACATGGGCTAAATAGCATCTTATTTTGTTACATGGATTATCTCAATATACTTTTTCAAGTAATCTCGTGACTTAGTACTATAAATATTCTCTCTCTTGTTTTTATCACAACTATTATTTTCTCTATTTTGCTGACAAGAGAGTTGCATGGAGAGATTCGTGTACATAAGTAGAAGGCTTCTGACACAGGAATATTAGAATTCTATTGGTTGGGTTTGAACCAAAGCATTGGCATACATAGGCTTGTCCTATAAACTTTGTCACACCGACAGACTTTGTCAGTGGTCAGCAGGACTGTTTGGCGAGACCGAGATATTAAGATACATGAAAAGACTTAAAAGTAGACAGTGCGTGTTAAACAGAAGCTCTGGATAGTCCCTAAGTACAAATTCATTTTCTCTTCAGTGTCTCCAGCTCCCCATAAGCATCTATGCTGTACTACAGAGAATATTAAATGTTTTTTTTTTTTTTACTTTTTTCAGTATGAGTGAAAATTGAAAACTATTAGAATAAGGTCATTTCAACTCAGAAAACTAAAGATCTCTTTTGGAAGCTGGAAAATCAGAAAGTGTTCAACTAATCTCCTTGCTAGTGTTGTTTTTCTTATATATACATATTTATGATTACATTTGACTTATAAATTATGTATAGTAAAAAGTTACAGTAAATACTAATGATAACAGATAATTGTAACTCTATATAACACTGAAACACAAGTGCTGTTACACCATAGCTGTCCCCTTGATAACTAAGGGAGCTACTGGGTGCTGACAGGTAGGCAGCATTTATAACGAAGACACAGTGGACAAAGTAGTGATTCTCATCTCAGTGGAGGTGGGGGTGGAGGAAAGTTGCACAAGATTTAATCAAACTGCTGAGAATGCTTTAACATTTAAAACTAAATAATTTTTATGACCAGAATTTTCCATTTAATATTTATGGGTATCAATTGACCATGGGTCCTGAGATCCATTGCAAAGGAAACTCCTCGATAAAGGATCTATAGATACAACTCCGTTCTCTTTGAACACATAGACAAATTACCAGAAGTGACAAACATGCACACATACATGCATGCATGCACACGTGCACAAACAGACACACACACACACACACACACACACACACACACAGAGGCACGCACACACTTCTCTTGTCCCAATTTTTCTCTGCTATTATATGAAACGGCAGCAAAACTCGAGCAACGCAATGCACAGCACAGTCAACAGGGGGATACCCCTATAGTCCTTTGTTTTTTCTATGTGTTTATCTTAGTTGACACCCTTAGGAATTGAACCCCGGCCTTCACTTATGCCAGGTAAGTGCTCTATTTCTGAGCTACAGGCCCCAGGTGCTGAATGAGACTACTATTCCCTTATGTGGCCCCAAATGTCTCTCTATGCCCAAAACATCTACTGAATGAGAGATCAATAAAAAATGAAAAGAAAAAGAAGGCATTTAAAACATCAGCACTTTGTCGACAGACTGGGAGAGTCACGGTCTCTCTGTGGTAGACAAGCAGACCAATACATAATAAAAGGCAATTTGTGGACACCTTCTAGCTTCCCAGACTTTAGTAAAATCTTTCTGTCCTTTCTTCTGGATTCAATTTCATGAAGCATCTTCCGTAGCAATATCTACAAAGAGGAAGTATGTTGTATCTGTTTTCACTTGGTGCATTTTCTTAGGTAAAATCTTGACTAGAGTCTCCAGATTTCATAGTTGCCTGAGCATAACATGAAGCTCATATTTATGTCACCCATGGGGAATTTTTTTCCCTGAGAACTCCACCTGTGACTATGTAGAGGCTCTCTTGGTTTGCAGCCACACAGAGACAGCCGCTTTATATCTTAATATGTACAACCCCAGACGTCAATGGTCCGAGTTCTTTACCATTAGGACCTCTGTAGTCTCGACTATCGCCTCCAGTTTGAATTTGCCTGGAAAGGTGTTTCATAAAAATCCTTGGCAGTGCAGGAGAAAGAAGGCAGCTTGTCTGAGAAATGATTCCACCTTGAAAGTGGGAGTGAACACATTTCTCTCTCTTTTTTTTTCCAGCCTAAGATAGAGTTAGCAAGCTGCTGGCTCACAGGTCAACCCCAGAAGGAATTATATAGACTGCAGTGGTGGCTGAATAGTGTTTTACATTTGAATTAATTGCCAATGTTTAGAAATCATTAGATTTCACTGCTTCCCTTGAAAAACCTGGCAAGTCAGCCAGTGTCCCCACATAGCAACCATCTGCTGGAGCTGAAGTCGGGGCTGCTCTTACTTACAGGGGCATGTGTTACCCAGCACCCCACCGTCAACACAACTCGAGCAGCTTTACTCTTCAATGAGGTTCAATGTCATCATCCTTCCTGCTTTTTCAGAACGGGGAGGTTTCATCCTTTGGTTCCTGGACCAAGTGTTTTCAGCAGGTATAGCTTTTGTACCAGTCAGAGTTCTTATAGGTACTTATTTACAACCCATGGGCGAGGTTCTTCATTCCCTTCTATGTTGTCACGTCACCCTCTCATTGAGAGACTACCAAGAACAGCCTGACATACCTGAGGAAGCTTGGGGTGTCGGAAACCACTGATATTTTCCAGCTGACATGGGCCCGACTGGAAATCAGCCTTACTTTAGGCATTTAATTTTGCAGCCATAGTTAGGTTTTCTTTTCTGCGCAGGTATGAGCAGAAGTAAGCAGGAGGATGCCACTCCCAGAAGAAAACACTCCCAACTTCTCCTTTATTTAGTTTTCAACAGTTCTATAACTTCACTCTGAATTATTTTTGTGAAGCAATTTCTCAGAGAAAATGCTAAGTGGCATATGAATGATTTCAAATAGAATTGGTTCCATGCACAGGGAAAAACATGATTATTGGTAGAGAATATGAAACAACATACACTTTGTATTTCCAGCTTCCATTTCAGTGCGTCAGAGCAGCTAATTCGGGAATTGCTACACTTGATTATGTTTTAATTTAAAGTATTAGACATCCTCTATACATTATGACAGGACATCTCAGACACTCCTAAGAAGCCTTCCAGGCCTATTGCTAGAAAATGGCAGCTTATTCACACTATTGGTACTCTGGGTCAGAAAAAAATTGGTTGATGGTGGACCACAGTGTCCTATGCATGATATGTTTGCAACATCTGTGCTCTCTACTGTCTAGATGCCAGGAACCAAACTCATTCATGACAATTAAAGAAATAACAAGACAGAACAAATATGTCCTAGAAGGAAATGTCAATCAACTGAGAACACTGATTGATATTTCTTACAACTACAGAGTCATGTGACCAACCACCTACTATTTCTACCCCTGCGTCCAGTATCGTCATGGGTCATGAGGAATGTAATGGTAAGTTATTTTAAAATTACCACCACATACAGATCTAACCATTCCTGGCTTTCCTTGAACTGACCTTCTCATTGCCCTTTTTCTTGGGAATGGTTTTTAAAAAGGTGGTTTAGTTGTTTGTTTATCTCGTCATAACCCTCTCTTTGCTATTAAGAATTAGTCTTTACTTCTATACCCAACTTGAAGGCTACGTTCCCTATAGTTTATAACCCTGTGCTTGCTTCCCTTCCTCCCACCTATTACTGCAAAATGTGGACATAAAATGGCCCTGCTGAAGATTAACATATTTCTCCACAAACTTGCTCCATCCTAAAAGACGAACTTTCTTTGACTGCCTGGTCTGAGCCTGAGAGCCTGAGTAATGGCTTGTTGCCTGGCAGTCCCGAACTCCAAGCAAAGCAGCAGGCACCAATGAGGAAGTGCACTCAGGATTTCTCCCCCTCTTTTTTAATTGGATATTTTATGTATTTACATTTCAAATGTTATCCCCTTTTCTGGTTCTTCCCTCTCCCATACTCCCTCCCTCTTCTTCTATGAGGATGCTCCCTCTCCCATCCATCCACTCCCACCTTACCACCCTGGTGTTCCCCTACACTGGGGCATCAAGAATTCACAGGACCAAGGGCTTCTCCTATTGATGTCAGACAATGCCATCCTCTGCTACGTATGTGGCTGGAGCCGTGGGTCACTCTATGTGTACTCTTTAGTTTGTGCTTTAGTCCCTGGTATCTCATATCCAGAATTGTTCCTGTCTAAAGGGACAAAGAGTGGAGCAGAGACTGAAGGACAGGCCATCCAGAGACTGCCCCACCTGGGGATCCATGCAGATACTAAATCCAGTCACTATTGCTGATGCCAAGAAGTGCTTGCTGACAGAAGCCCGATATGGATGTCTCCTGGGAGGCTCTGCCAGAGCCTTACTGATACAGATGAGGATGCTTGCAGCCAACCATCAGAATGAGCATGGAGATCCCAGTGTTGGAGTCAGGGAAAAGCCTGAAGGAGCTGTAAGGGTTTGCAATACCACAGGAAGAACAACAATATCAACGAACCAGACCCCGCAGAGCACAGAATTACTCTGTTGTGCTGCACTCATCTTTTTGCTTAGAAACTCTGATGTGGACCCATGTTGGGGATGGTTTTGTGTCTGTGTTTTCAAATACTGATTGCTGTGCCCAGAGATTTGGTTGCAATATGGTTGTTGACGTTGTCATGATTATTGGAGCGCCTCCTGAATCACTGATATGGAAAGACTGTTTTCCATCACCTCCGACTGGTTAACAAAGTGCTGATCAGCCAATAGCTAGGCAGGAGGAAAGAATGGGGCAGGACTCCTAACCCTAGCCTTGTGGTCTTTTCCCTATAATCCGAGTCTTGTTCTTACTCATTCTGTTCTGTGTGTGTCCACTTGGGGACTCCTCCGAAGAGATCTGCTCATGGTAAATCCTGCTGGTCCCCCTTCTCCTATCCCTCTCTCCTCTCTATACTCTTTGTCCAGTGGACACCCTGACTGGGATCGGAAGTCATTTATTTGGGAGCTAATGGAAAGGACTAGAGTGGGTATAGAAACGCCCTGTTGTTACTCTAGAGCAAAAAGGGGACGAAGAACGCTCACCCCCCACACTATTACGTTCACACACCCACCTTCCTACGTGTTCTGTAGAAGAAAAGACAAAGCAAGTTGTGTTCCATTACAGCAACGACAAACTTAGCTTCATAAAAGAACTAAAACATTCCCTTCTCGATCTGTAACCAGGGAAAGATTGACTGATGAAATGAACCTTCTAAAAATATCTGTGACCATCATGGTACTTCAAAGGCTGCTTACAGTGTATGAAGAACGAGGCTGCATGGACAAATGAAAAAAAAATAAAACCTACATTTCTTAGAAAGGAGGCATCCGTCTTTTTCTATTTGTAAATGCTGACGAGCAGAGTTTAAGGAGGGCTAATGTCACCCATTCATCTTAATTAAAGAGTTAATTGCTCGTGTATCCTGATTTAGTTAGTGGAGCCTGGTGGATGGGAAGTCTTGCCTCTATGTATTTTATTGACCAATGTAATGACATCATCAGTAAGTCTGGAAATTTATTCAAGCTTCGGACTATCCTCATAATGTTAATAGCCTTGGACATGATAAAACTTTCAAGAGGAAAGGATTCCTTGCGCCTGGCACAGAATACAAAACGGACAGTGGGCAAAGCTGCTGAATGTCTCACTTCAGCTGTCCCTGGAGCCTTCCTTTGAAGTCTGCAATCGAGATAATAGTTTAAAGGGGCTGCTTGAATGCTAGTTTCCAGAGAGCATTCGGGGTAGAATTGTGGGACAGGTTCTTACACCTACACACAGAATGTTTGGAGCTTAACAGTTTTCATTGACTGTTACCCATAGTGAAAGTCAGGGATGTGTATTACGGAGAGAAGATGAATCTATGCTTAACGCTTTAGAGAATTACTTTTATAACATAATTTTCTGAGCATATTTTTAATACTGATTTTGTTTCTTTCAAGATAGTGTCTTATTCTATAGTCCAGAGTGTCCTAAACCAAGTTATATAACTCAGGGTAGTCTAGGGTTTGCTCGCAATTGTCCTTACTCAGCCTTCCCAGTGCATGCACCACCATGCCCAGCTAGAAATATATCACACACACACACACACACACACACAAACACACACACATACACACACACACACAAAGACACACAACCACACACACACACACACACACACACACAGACACACACACACACACACGTACACACACACACACACAAACACACACACACACACACACACACACACACACACACACACACTGAGAAAACTCAAGACCAAGCAATTTACTCTTGAATTGGTTGATAACGAGGTTCTTAAACACAAGGGTTTTCAGCCATTAAAATATAATAATCCTCTGGTTCTCTAGTTTCCCCAGAAATAATGTGTTTAGATGAACTAAGAGCCTACTGTGGATCCATGACTAATTTTAGAGTAACACCCTTTCTTAATACTTTTTAAAAAATGGGGGAGGGGGAGGCAGAAATCAAAGAACAGCAAGGGGAAAGTCCTGCCTGGAAGGCATACAGAGCAGAGCACATAGAAATGATGTGCGGAGTCGTTTGTCCTTTTTGTATCTTTTCTCACATGCGGCTACCACAGTCCTAGTTAAAGTTAATTAAAGTTAGTGTCCTCTTTCTGTGAGGACAACTGGCTGAAGAACCAAACCCCAGTTTTGAGTTGTTGATTCCAATTAAACAGCTCATTCTCTCGGCAAGGTAAGTACGCGGAGGCTAAATTAAGAAGTGATACAAAAACAGAAGGCAAGAGGGGAAATGAAAACCACACACCAGAGTCCTGGACAGCACGATGCTCTCTCACAAAGCTGAGAAGTCCAAAGCGGATTGTAGTTTTTAGATATATCACATGCGTGCGCGCGCACACACACACACACACACACACTGTCCATTACTTCAGTTTGTAAATTCGTCCAATGATAGAAAAAGTTCTACTTCTGTGGCGTTACTGGGAAAGGCAGTTAGGGAATTTAACACTTGAACCCTGCCTAGCCTAGGGAAAGCATAGTATAGACACAAACCACAGTTACAATTCTTTCTACAAAGGTCCTCCAAGGCTCCTATTTTGCAGCACATGTCCCCAGCTAGTGACACCATTTGCCAGACTTTTCAGAAACTTTAAGAGGTGACCCCTAACTGGAGGAAGCAGATCATAAGGTGTGAGATTTTGGAAGAGGCATTGTTCCGGGCCTCTTACTATTCCTAATTATTCCTGTCTATAATGAGGGAACAAAAACTGCTTCACTGCAAGCTCCTGCCACAGTGATGTTCCTACTTACTCACCCACAAAGTGGCTATGGACTGGACCCTCAGAAACTGTGAGCCAAAAATAAATCTTGCCTTCCTTCATTAAGTTGTTTCTCTTAGGTATTTGTCCAGAGTTTTGCAGAAGTATCTCTTACATACTATGAAAACTTTTAATGGCTAGTCCCGAAGATGATTTCTAGATACATTTTCTAATATAAGTTTAACCTTTAGTCTTAATGTATTATTTTGCCATTGTCGTCCCAGAATGTTTATTGCATATATTTATTTAAGAAAAATGATAAATTACTGTGCTGTTATTTATACTGGACATCTCCATATAATTAAGCAGCATTATTTTGTCCTTCAGGTTTCTCCCTATTCCCACGCCCATCTGGCTTTCATCTCTTTACATTTTTTTTCTAACCTGGGAAACTGGCCTAAGAGTTTTCAAGCTTGAAATGTCTTTTCTACCAAATGGCAACGAGGAACAAGATAAGCATAGAGAAGTTTTGCCCATCATGTTAATCGATGGTTGTAAAGACCCTCAAATAGTATCAGGCCCACGGTATAATAACGAAAGCCTTTTCTACTTTTCTTCCTCTAACTATGTGGAGGGATGGCGAGGCCAATAAAAGGAGGAAAGCACCCAGAAAGGAAGGTGATTGAATATTAATGGTGAAACGGGGTGAAATAATGAGTCCTTTATTCCTTCTTCCTCCTCGAGTCTGAGTCTGCGTTGCTCATTTTTCTGCAGTGAACATGGTGGGGATATGAGATAAAAGCATGTCGGAAGCCAGGGCTCCCGTTCAGAGGAAGAGAAGCCCCTCTCCAGCTGTGGGTGATTAACTGAATGTGACTAGACAGGTGGGGTTTCTCTGGGTGGAAATCGGGGAGATTATCGCAGATGAAGGGGACAGGGCAACGCTTCTAAGTCGGAAACACTGTCTGTGGCAGGGAGAAAATGAGCTGGCCTGATGTGCTACACTTGGAGGTCTACGGTGGGATAAAAGATGAGGTTGAAGGATTGGTTAAGAGATGAAAGTATTATATTCTTTAGCGAGTAAAGGGCCACCTAAGTGGGTGAGAAATGGGACCGTGGAGTCCCAAATTAAACAGTATTTTAAAGTCGCATGCAAGCTCTGAATCCAGGACAAAATTAGCCAGGAAAAAAAAACTAAATCTCATGTAACCCACTGCACGGGGGAGTTGTATCTTGCGAGATGCTGTAGACAAGATCTTGAATAATTGATTATTTAAATGAATTAATTTTTTAGAACTACCAGACTGCCTAACGCAGGAGTAACTGAAAGGCCATATAGAGATGTTCAAAAGTCTCTCTCGCATTTAATCTTCAAGATGTCTCTAAGGAGCCTTGTCGTGGAATGGGAGTTAGAGGTGCAGAAAACTACCGCCTTCTTACTGGCTGTGTACCAGTGGATGCTAATATTGAGCCATTCGAGGTTTTAATCCATGGTAATAGATTTATTTACAATTTTGATCACGAGCTTCAGCTCAAAGTATGGTCAGAAGCTTATTGGTACTAAAGGAAGTGGAACCATAGGAAACGGTTGGAAGTCTGAAGAAGAATTCAGAGGATGCAAATGTAATGTCAGAGACTCACTGAAACAATTAAACGTGGACTATTTCATTGACAGATGGAATAAAGAAGGTCTTTGGGACCTGCGAGAAAAATGGGACCAATGACACATATTACAAGACATCGGTAGGGCCTTGCTTTGGTTGATAAACCACTGGTAAGAACGGAAGCTGTCTTGACTTGTGCCAAGTGAGGTAAGGACATACGAATCAGGTAGCAATTAGCCACAAGAATGGCAACTCTTCATGTTAAGGTCAAGCCAGAGAAGCAAACATTTTAGATGTGTTTGGAAGTAGCTAGAAGTCAAGCACTCTCCAGGTTACAATGGAATGCTCATCCCAGGAAGCCTTTACAGACGAGAGTGGGGCCCTTGTGCCCTGCTTAAAATTAAGTATTTTTTTTTTTTAAATTGAAATCACTGAGGAGGTGTTCTTTGACAACTATATTGAAAAGGGTTTAGTCAGACTCCTATGATGATCTCTCCAACATTGTGAAGCTGTAATTCAGAAATATTTAACATTCAATAAGGTTTTATTCTGCAGAGGTCTGATTGCCGTACCTATCATGTTTTATTCTCTAGTTCCACGTGTACCTTTCATATAGTGAAAAGACCTACTGAATTATAATGCAGTGGCCAATCAAATAGAATTAAGTGTTTTTGAAAGTGAAGCTATAAGGGAACAAATGTGACTAATTCTCAAAATAATTCAAAGTGTAAAAGAAGAGTTTGAGTACAATGACCTTTCATGTACAAAAATAAAACCAGGGGCTGCAGAGATGGCTCAGTGTTGCTCTTCCAGAGGACCCGGGTTCAATTCCCAGCAGCTCTATGCCATGTCTCAATTATCTGTAACTGTGCTCTCAGACCTTCTTCTTACCTCCACAAGCGTTAGGCATGCATATTGCGTAGGTATATGCAGACAAAAGACTTATAAACTAAAATAAAAAAGTTACATGATATAAAACCAGTAGCCACAAAAAAAGGTCATATCGTGGAATATTCTCTCTCAAGTTTATGTGCCGAAGTCTCAATGTCAGAATATGGCTGCACTGGTAGAAGGGGCTTCAGAGGTGTAATTAAGTTAAAATGTGTTCGTAAGGATGGACCTTAGTTCAGTATGGCTATGTTGTTCTAAGAAGGGTGAGGGTTTTAGAGACCCTGATCCAGAACTGAGCAAAGGAACCTCTGGAGAAACAAGCCCTGACCTCTGACCATCATCTTTATCCTGAATATAATTAATTAATTAATTAATTTTGTGAGCCATTCAATTTATGGGATTTTGTTGGGCCACTCTAATAGATGAAGATACGTCACTGTAAATCTTTTAAAGTTAGCATAAGACAAATTCAAAGTGTCCCCTTGGAAAAAATTAGAAAGAGAATCCTGAGGCTAAAAACTTGGTTTATTTCAAAGTCACGTGTTGGAATAGGGTAAAAGCAGGATTCAAACTCAAGTCTACTTAACTCTACCCACTGTATTCAACTGGGCTCCAGGGTGGTCTTTACCAATACATAAAACGTAAACTGAGAAAGTCTCGACTCTCTCTAGTAATTACCATTTCATTTAAAACCTTCAATTCGTTAGAACAACTCAAGATGAATCAATCTTGATGATAAGGATTTGTTACAGGTTCCCAGGCCACATGGACATTAGTCAGTGGGCTTTTAACAACCTGGATCTCATTCTGAACTAGATTTTCATTTAGATTTAGTAATTTTTTAAAATAAGAAAACACTTTAGAAACACCCAATAGAGAGATGGCTCCTTATTCTATCAACAAACTTTATGTACAATGAAGGAAATAGAGCAGGACACTAACAGCACAGGTATATATATATATATATATATATATATGTGTGTGTGTGTGTGTGTGTGTGCATACATATATGTGTGTATGTATGTATATATAAGTATATATGTGTGTATGTGTGTGTATGTATACACAAGCACACACACACACACACACACACACACACACATTGGACAAGAATACTTGTTACTCTTGCAGAGGACCTGGGTTCAATTCTTAGCACTCATATTATGACTCACACCTATCCATTACTCCAGTCTCATGAGATCTGATGCTCTCTTCTGACATTTTTATGTGACACCAGGCATGTAATACATACAAACAAAACACTCAAACACATTTTTTAAAAAGCTAGAAATATTTTTTTAATTATTCTTGGTATGTGTATGTGTCTGTGTCTGTGTGTGTGTGTGTCTCTCTCTGTGTGTGTATTTGTATATTATGTTTTGTGTGTTTATGTGTGGGTGTCTGCATGCCACCTTGTGCAAATAGAAGTCAGAGGATAACCTTGGATGTCAGTCCTTGTTTGAGACAAGATGTCATCGTTTTCCCTCTGCATAACCTATACTAACCTAGGATATTCCTTTTCCTGCCTCTGTGCTTCTTTAAAAAATGCTGAAATTACAAATGCTAATGGCACAGTGCCACAGCTTTTTATATGCGTTCCGAGGATTTGAACTCACATCCTTTCGTTTACATGACAAGTACTTTAACTGACTGAGCAAATTCTCCAGCCTTGAAGCAAAGATATCTGATAGTATCGTGGAAAATGTCCATAGAAACTAGCGTAGAGAGCCAAGATCCACTACAGACAAGTAAAAAAACAGGATGCTAAAGAGTATCTCAATATGGAGCCTCGGCAATAAGAAGAAAAATGTAACAGAGAAAATGTTCCAGGGACTTCATAGCTCAAGAAGGAAGATGTTAATCTCCTGATAAACATACCAAGGAAGGAGAAAAAGCAACTGAGATCTCATTCCATAAAACTGAAATGATTCAGTTGGGAGAAATAAATTTTTTAAAGATTCAAAAGAGAAAGGACAAGAGAAATAAAGTGAAAGACAATTCAATACAAAATAAATGACAAAGCAGCCAGAGAAACACTCTATTGACAAGAAAGATTGATTCTCCACAGCAGAACAAGAGTCAAAATGAGGAGTGTGTGTGTGAGTGTTGTGGGTGGGGGGATGGGAATGGGGCCTCTTGTTTTCAAACAGGAGTGGGGGTGGGGGTGGAACAAAAGCAGTTAAGGAAAAATAATCAAATGAAAATCAATTGAAAAATGAGCATTATTAGACTGTAGAGTCATTATGTGTGTCTAGGGGAAAATGTCACGATTAGGATCTACATTTGGCTGGAAATAGATGAAGAGACACCATTTTCGCCTTAATAAAAGACAGCTATGTAATCAACAGATACAGTTGTTTAGAACTGTCACATATTTTGCTGACTGGGGGTTGTCTGTCGTCGACAAAACTTTGCCTGCACAAAAACATGGCGGACATACTTCTAGTAACTTAGTCATTGTTTTGCAAAACTCAGTTCTGAACTCAGTTCCCCCGGCTCCTAGGTATTGTTGATGCTGGCTGAGGTCATTCAGTGTTAGTTTTCCTATTTTTTTTGACATGAATAGCCATTAGCCTGATGATTTTACAGTGCTGTGAACATTTTTCACAATGGTAGAGCTTGGTTGCTGCTTTGGGAAAACCATCAGCAGATGGGAAAAGCATGTGTTCAGAATTCAACAAATGTATGTTGAGATCCAGGCTCTCTTCACTAACATCTATGTAAACTAGATGACGTGCCTAATACTTCTGAGCATATTTCTTCATCTAAGAATAATAAATGCCTTATAGATGTTGTGTAAATATTGAAAGCTAACTTTGTAGATATTCATTTACAGGAATTCTTGATCACGATACAAAGTCACTATCTGTCACACAGTAGGCCTTTGTTAAAATGATTCCCTTTTTATTAATTTCTTTCATTGCTGTAACTACCCCTTTGTGGGTACAGCTGGCACGGTACCTGGTCATGTTGGAGTAGGCCATATTTGTGTAAGACTTCAGCCTGGTTTCATAGCTTTCAATAAACATTATTTTAGTTTTTCCTTTATCATTTTGTCTAAATTCATTTTTGGTTATATTTTCTGTTTTGCAGGAGTTGCTAAAACAGTCAGAGAAAGATTCTGTTGATGACAAGTAAACCATGATTTAGACAAAGAATAAGAAACAGAGTGATTCTAGTGTCAAGGAAACGACACTTCCCATCTTACCCTTGTTGTGAGAACATCCATTCACTCAGCTGATAACTGAAATGTATTTTGGAGATGCTGTCACTCACCTGTTCCCATGGAAATCACATTCAGTCCCAAGGCTTCCAATACAGCCTTTACACTATTGATATTCTGTGTATGTATCAAGCTGCAGACTATACTCAGGCTCCAGATGACTACAACATACAGCTTTGAGGGTAAGATCTCAAGTAAGCAAGTTAGAGGCATCTTAAATTTACCACATGACATCTTAAATTTACCACACTCAAAACTTAACTTCAGACTTTAGGTCCTCGATGGACCAGGTCTCTTCCAGGGACCAGGAAATAAAGTTTCATCCTCTTTATTGCTCAGGATAAAAACCCAGGTTCTCCTGGACAATTTTTTTTCCAGTTCCATGTTTCAGTCTAGCTTTTAAGTTTGAAATAATTACAGAAGTTTGCCACCTCTTGCCTATCCTTGTGTGAGCTATATGCTTTCCAGAATTATAACAATACTTTCTACACATTATCCAGTTTCCATTCTTGATCTCTTTGTGTCTATACTCCCTCAGCCATCTGTGACCATCTAGGAAGATGTAAATAACTCACATCTTTCCCCTCTTCAAACTCATTCATTTCTAATCTTCTTCATAGAAAAAGTCATGGCCATAGGTTAGCCTATAAGTGTCTGGAATCTTCTGTCTCCCTAGTTTGCCCACTTTTTTTTTCTGCTCTGATATCTTACCTCTGATGCTTAGTTTTACCAACTTGACACAAGCAGGTGTCACTTGAGAAGAGGATGCCTCAGTTGAAGAATTGCCACCGCAATATGGTTATATCTACTGGGCATTTTCTTGATTAATAATACATTTGGGAGAGTTAAGGTTACTGTGGCTACTCCTTCAAGTTGGTCCTGGGTTTTATAAGAAACCAAACCGAGGAAGCCTTGTCAAACAAGTCAGTCAGCAGCAGGCCTTCATGGTCACTGTTTCAGTTCCTGCCATTAGGGTCCTACCTGAGCTCCAGACCTGGCTTCTGTCCATGACAGAATATAACATGTAAGCTAAAATGAACCCTTACCTCACCAAATAGGGTTTGGCCGGTGTTTTATCATTGTACAAGAAATCAAAGTGTGATGTCACCTTAGCTGGTCATACATGCTCTGCCAATTTTACTAAATTCCTTACTATTCACCCATATGCCAGGCTCATTTCCTCCTCAGACCTCTAAAGTAATTCCCTCTGTCTACAGTGTTCTTCCCTTTAGTAGGTCTCCTTAATTCCACCAATGGCACCTTCCAGTTTATGTTCAGGTTTCTTTCAGTGAAAACTTGGCTGGTCTCTCTCCTGAACCCTTTTCTGCTCTATATTTTATAATAATGTCTTTCTCATCTAATATTCCATAGGATTTTATATCATTTTTCTTTTACCTCCGTCCACCAGAATGTCAGCTCTCCAAAGACAGGAGTGTTGTTTATACTCATTCATTATTTCATTAGCATTTGGCATATGTTTGGCTATGAATAAATATTTGTTGGATAAATCTCATGAATATATTGGGCTCTGGAGAGACGATATTGAATATGATAAACAAATTTCTCAATCCTCATAGAGCTTAAATTAATGGAAAATAAAGCATTAAACAAGTATTATGCTGCAGAGATAACTGTCTTCAACTCTGCTGGGAAAAGAAGGCTTCCTAATAGCAAGCAAATTGGCAAATCACAGACCTTCTAAGTCTCTGTTTCCTCCTCTGGAAATGAGAAAACCAATCTGCCTCAACTATGGCTATCAGGGTTCAATGTGATAAAGAGTAGAGCACATTGGGCAGGAGAATTGTCATACAGAACCCAGGAAATGAATGTTCAGTTCCTTTGTTCTCTAGAATATTTGATGCTTGTTCCTTCATTGCCTCATCTTACCTCTGCAGTTTTCCACTGTTCATTGTGTAAACTAAATACTGACAGACAGCAGGAAAGATCCTTTTAGCTGTTGCTATGTCTAGGTAAGCAAGGGGTTGGGCTGAAACATTTTGAAAAACTTCTACTTATGTAGTTGGTTGGTCTAATTAAATTAAAGATTAAGGAAAAGCCACCCAAATGCATGTGCAATGGTCAAGTAGTTTACAATGGGACAGTCTCAGTGAATATAAGTTAAAGGGCTTTGCTAGGAACTCCTAGCCTAGTTAGGATGCCTCACTGCCCTGTAAAGAGTCTTCCAGAAGCCCTTAGTGAAGGCCAGTAATGAGCTCCTAGTTCAGAAATAGAATGAGCTTTTCCCTTCTATTCTAAGAGCATAGAGGAACTCTGGCTTAGGTGTGGCTACTCCAGATACTAGGTCAAGTCACTGTTTTGTTTTGTTTTCTAGTTTTGTTTTCATTGGCCCTACATCTATCATCCTAAACCAACAGCCCTATGCCATCTCTGAAGGGGGGGTGTAATGAGTATCCATTGCATACAACGGTCATACAACACTCATGTGTATTTATATGAACACACGCATGCATGCACATCTTACACAGCCTAAGACCACATCCTCAGGGAAAAGTGCTACTCAGGCTATGAAGACTATGCTCTGCAGACATGCCCACAAGGTCAATACGATCTAGGCGATTCTGTTATTGGGGCTTTCCTCTCAAGTAGCTTTGGGTTTAGAGTTGACAATTAATGCTGACTGGGACATTTGGCAAAAAGAAGAGGGAATGAGCTAAATCTCTATACCAATAGATTAATACATTTAATTATGAAGTTGGAAATTAGTGACACTAAGTTAATTTATTTTTACATGTACGTGAATATAATATTATAAGTTTAGGTGCTGTCTAGTCATTGCTTATATATGCTGCTTATTTATTTTTTAAAAAAGCATAAATTCAACACTTCAACAAGTCTGTGACCATGTGCTTGAAATCTTTCATGATAAGAGGCTTAAAAATGTATCATGCCATGAGTTCCCATGGAAACATTTAAGAAAAAAAAATATATATAACAGACATAAGTTATTGCTCCCCTCAAAATCTTTTTTACTAACCTTCTTCTGGAGTTAACCTTTACCCTTAAGAAGAAATAACAAACTGGTTCTGTTTTCTAAATATGGTTACATTAATTTTATATCAAATTCCAAGTGAGTTATGGAGTGTTTTTGTGAAGGTGCAATAAAAATTGAGAAAACGAAACATCTGTCCCCCATGAAGTTGATCAACTAGTACATCACCGACTATAATTCACACCAGGTAAGTTTAAAAACCAGAAGGGATGTCCGTGATTATGAAGGAGAAAAAAAATGAAAATAAAGTCAAAATTCACTGAATATATGTTCACATATTGGTGCA
This sequence comes from Rattus rattus, assembly GCF_011064425.1. NCBI lineage: Eukaryota > Metazoa > Chordata > Mammalia > Rodentia > Muridae > Rattus > Rattus rattus. The sequence goes on from NC_046162.1 coordinate 20,501,268, forward strand.
ATGTAATTAGGGAAGAATTTTTTATTACATTTTAAATGTCCTATGAACTACAGCATCATATATTGAAGTCCAAGACTCAAGTATAGAGGACCAATGATAGACTCAAATGTAGGAACCTTAGGAACTGACGGAAGGTAGAAAAGCAGAGCCTGGGTAAAACAGGACCCCCCTCCTCCAAAGTAAAGAAAATCTGATGCCTTTTCCTCACATGTCCACAGGTGACAAAAGCACTGAAGAATATTCTATAAGGCAGTAAGATGGCTTGGCAAGTAAAAGTGGTGGCCACCAAGCTTGAGGAGCTAAGTTTGATCCTGGGGCTCAGGTGGTAGAAACTGAGAACTGCTCCTCAGAAGTTGTCCTCTGACCTTGACATACAAGTCGATGTAATAGTGTTCTACCTAGCAATGATCACTTGGTAACTCTTTTGACTCCTCAAAACAGGAGCTGCTTTGCTAATACTCCATGTTCAGATCAATGAAGCTAATTCTTAGGAAATTCTCTTCACTTACAGTAGCCAGATTGGTATTAAGGGTCATAATTTCCTGCAATAAGGATTGTGAGACAAAAAAAATTAAAGCGAGGAAAATAACAAACAGAGCTTGCACTCCAGGAAAGGCATAATTTATTTGAGGCTGCGGGACAATGAGTTATTTGGTCCTTCTTCACAAATGAGATAACTGTCATGTCCCATCATATCCCACTACCATGAATTATATATAACAACATTTGGTGAAATATGAAATTCTAAAAATATACTGAAATGCTAGACTCTTCTTAATGGTTTATTATGATAGGTGTTCTTGGTTTTGAAATATCTTCTTTCATGGAAGACGAATGGGGGCGACATTATTTTAGAAAGTCCACATCTTTTAAAAAGATGGATTAAAAACTCTTTGAGACAGCTCTGCTGTTTCATCAGAACAACATTTTCTTCCTAAATAGTCCTTCAGGGCATCACAGAGAAGAATCAGGGGCACTCCAGGTTTTGTTCAAAAATTGAGGCACAAGCAGGTGCTACACAGAGTTCAGAATATCTATATCTTAATCTCTGTCTATGGGAAAATAAGCATGTGAATACTAACAAGGAAGATAATCAAATAAAAAGCAAGGAGGATACATTTTGTCTTCCAGAAGCTGCCTCCTTTCTGTAGTAGTACTTTATTTAGTTAAGACTTCACCCTTAAGGAGAGAGAAACCTGAATTTGAGTACGAGCGCTGTTCCTATACAGCATGCAACCTTAGGCAGGTTCATCACGCTCCTGTAGTATCTATCTTTCTGCCTGGGAAATTAAAATATTAATTTGCACTTCTTTGGTTGCGGATGAAATAAGTCAATGCAAAGAATGGGCTTCTCACACTGACTGTGTTGTGGAGAGGGGAGCAGCCCTGCTTTCTGGGGGCTTGCGTAGCTCAGGTGATAAGCCCGTGTACTACAATACTAGAATCTCAAGATCTCTTCCTCTGCTTTCTAGGTAAGTATAAAGGATTGACTATCTCTCTGAAGGTCAGGTGACAAGTCTCCAAAGTAGAGATGATGTAACTGGCCACCTCTAAAGTTGGGAATGTTAAAGTGCTTCTACTCCAGTGCTGGGCACATAATTACAATAAGAACTAACAATGACAGGCATAGGTACAGTCTAAAATAATAATACAATCAATATATGCCTCATATAATATTCACAACTTCCAAGCATTATTTTTTTTCTATTTTAAAGGTCTTCTCGTTTTGTTCCTTGTCTATTTTCATATCTCTGAAATGCCTCAGGGGGAAAGTCCTAAATATATAACAGACACACAAGGGCACTGTGGAACATGGCCACTGTACCTGTCATTATGTCAGTCATGATTGCTTTTCTCTGCTCAAATGTGCACACCTGGGGAAGGTTGGAAACTCTGGCTTCTACATTCTCCCCCATTACGGTTGGGTAGGGAACATCTGGCCAATTAATTTTTAGTAGTCTAGGAGGCCGGATCACCAATTAGAGTATTCAAGGGTTCTTATTTTCATTACCTAGTGCTGATGTACACTAGACCCAGCTAGCTGCTTGTAATGAGCGTTTGCGTTGCTAACATTCTAGGGAGGGACATAAAGGAAGGGCCACAAATCAGACAGGGCAGACTCTAATCAGATATGACATTCCCCTCAGATTTCTTTTATCTACATCCAAAGTCCCAGTACACGAGCTCAGACTCCAAGTTATTGACCTAAATATTAGACCCTGATGCATTTCCACCAGAAAATATCAGGACTAACCATGAGGTCAGGTAAGGGTTTCTTTTTCAAAATACCCTTAGTTATTCCTGTTTCTTACTAATCAAAAACAAAAGTATTCTTCAGAAAAAGAAAGTGTTAGAAATCTGTAGATTGTATCCCCAAGAACATAAGTCGCTCTTACATAATCAAAGGTTCCTCATTATTATAACTAAAAATGACTTTACAGCGCCATAATGTTAACTTAGAGTCTCAGTTTGGGTCCATCAATAAAGCAAAAATTTCGAAGGAGGAGATGCTTTTGTTGCTTGTTTCCCTTCCAGGACTCTGTGTTCTACGTAGCTGCAATTTGTCTAATAAATACAAGTTTCTGACAGTTCCGTGGTGAACTCAGCAGGGTACGCGTTATTATTTAAGGCTTTTAAAAGAATAAATATCAAATGATCTGAAAAGGCACCTCAAAGGGTGAAAGTGTAACCGTTTTTTTTTTTTTTAATGGCTACTAGCTGTGGAGAATCAAAGGAGGCTTTGCTTGTTTGGGACTGCAGGCTTCTAATCTTGTTAATAGACAATACGCATGTTAGCGGTGTTTTGTAGTGGTGTGGAGTTTCAAAATGCTGTCCAACCCTTACACCATCCAACATCCTAACCCAGGCAAGGAGTACTGGAAGACCAACGGATAGCTGTGATTTTGCACTAGTATGTGCCTCCATATACACAGATACATTAGAAGGTACACATGTGCTCATACATGTGTAGTAGAAAGCCAAGTTGAGTCAGAAGCCTGAACGTATTTCCTGTTGATTTTTCCCCTACCATAGAAGAGACTGATAGAACTGAAATAGCTCGCCTCCTTGGCTGTCCAGTGGGCATACAAAACAAACTGTCCTGATCAAAGCCAGCAACTTTGATCTAAGCACAGTAGAAAGGAAACGGCAGTGTAAGTATCACTCTAACTGATCATGCCCCAGGAACAAGGGAGCTTCCTTTGACAGCAGATGGAGGAATTGTACAGAGCATAACAACTGATCAAATTTCACAGACTAAGAGACTGTGGAGTGCCTATGGGACATCTATAAAAGAATCCCTACAGTCAAGGATCAGGGAACATTGACAGAGAGGGACAGAAAACATGAAGAGTCAGAGGACTAGGTTTGCTGCAAAGTGGCATCTTCTGGACATGTCAAGAATGTTGCAATATGAATTCCCAACAGCATTGGCTGTCTGCACAAGGCCTTCACGAAACCACACCAGTCAACATTTCAGTATAGATGCGGGGAGAGCTCACAAGACTCACTCATGGTTGAAGAGTCACTGTCAGGAAACAGTTACTAAAGGCGAGGGAGTAAGTTTTCTTCAGGGATGAGGGCCATGACTTAGTCATTATCCATAAACCTGTGTGCAAATGTACAACAGTAATTGGACTCAATATAATATATTTTGTATTAAAAAATGAGACAGAATAGAGAATGTACATTTGAGAGAAGATATTGAGGAAACATGGCCAAGAATCAAAGGTGACTGGAAAAGCATGGATGGATATGACCAAAACACAATGCACTCAAGAATGAAATGCTAAAAGACGAAGGGGAGGAGGAAGAGGAAAAATAAGAGAAGGAGGAGAAAGAAAAAGGAGTAGATTTGAGTCATTAGGATAGCAGATTTGATCAGGACCTCTATTTTCTGCTACCTGTATTTCAGAGCTTTTCTACTTTTCCTCCAGTTGTGAGGCTCAATCATTCATCTCTTTATTTGATCTAGTAAGACAACTATTACTGACTCAATTTATTCCTGTTTTTCTACTTACATTACTCAGTATTTCAATTGCACAGAACCAGTATGTTTTGGTTCTTTTCCCATATAAATGTCCATTTCTATGTTCCTATAAAATCCTACTTTGCAAAAATGTACACAGCAGGCTGTCCCTTCCTGCTCCTATCACAAACAAAAGGATTTACTTTTAATTTAGTTTTTAGAGACATGTTTAGAGTCGTCATTCTAGGAAACTAATAAGACACACCTTTAACAGAAATGAAAGTTATATTCATATATATTTTCTTGCTTTCTTTTCCCTTTCCTACAAAATAGAACTTTTTAAAAATTAACTTTATGGACTTCGAAGCATTAATCTTTTTTTTTTTTAACATTGGACAGAACCTGACTGTATGCAAATAGGTTCGTTTCTCTATTTGGATGTCGGCGGCAATATTTTTCCAAGTTTTTAAATTATCCACATAGCATGTTAAATTATAGTGCCTCTCTTTCTTCTCTGACAGATCCCAACCTTTTGATTCTCTGCTTTCTTTCTTTGCTACAGTAAATTGATCCTTTAAAACACCCAGGTGCAAATGAATTAATGGTCTTCCATTGTGAGGGAGAATGATGGAGCCCCTCCCCCACCTCCTTCTCCACACTGAGGTCCTTTCCCCTTCTGAGAAACCACATATCAATTAAACTCACCTGCTAATTAAAAGCTTGTTTGGAAAAATCCTTGCTAGTTAGAAGCAAAGGAAAGTGTAAAGGTGTCTAAAAATAGAGGCTTTGAATATCAATTACTTCCTTCCTCCTCAGCTCCTGGTTTCTTGAGTTGAATTGAACACGGGAGAAGTGATGGGGAAGCGAAGAAGGACGAGGCGAATCTATCTTGGTCACCTTCATTTCCCCAGGAGTCTATCAATTGGTGTGGCAACGTCAGCCGCTTGGCAGTAGAATCAGGATATCCAGATTTCCTTCGGAAGACAAAAGCACCGTTCCTCACCTCTCCTCATGCAGCCACGTAGATTTCCCAAGTACGGACAACAGAAAACAGAATCATCCCATGTTGTCTGTCAACCCAGTGGGAGATTTTTCTAGATACTGAACCAGAGGAATGACAATGAATATGAAAATACTCTGTCCTTGGTTTTAAAAATGATATTGCCTGCTCCCAGATCCTCAGAGAAGTGAATCCTGGGGTAGATTTAGACCAATGCTACTGTGAGCTCTCTCTCTCTCTCTCTCTCTCTCTCTCTCTCTCTCTCTCTCTCTCTCTCTCTCTCCAGTAGACTGAGAGGTTATGCTGCTCTAAAGTACCAAAGTATGAAATGAAAGAAAATAATGAAAATAGAAATCAAGAGACGAGAAAAGTCCTAAGATATAAAAGAAACCCACAACACAATTTGCCAGAAAATAAAAACAAATTAGTTATGACAATGGCCGCCAATTAATTTGTTCATTCACGCAATGGATTACAGATATTTGTTAAGGGTCACTACTGAGTAAATTACAGGGTGTGGAGGGGGAATTACAACTGAAGTCAAGATCTAGTCTTAGCCAGTCAGGATTGCAAAGTTTAGTTTTAACGCATGCCAGGTAGGGTTTTTCTATGGCATAGTCCCATGGTGGTTAATACAGGAAAACAGGCCACCAGCTGCAAACAGGTGGTTAGTGGAAGGTCATCAGCCATAGTCGAGCTGAAATCACAATTAACTAGAAGAGTGAAATCTGAAGAGAAAGGCATTCTAGAGGTATTTAATAAGCATTGCTCATTGCTGAGGAAATGTCCACATTTCTATTGGCCTGGAACACACAGACCAAAAAGAAATCCCCAAGAGAACAAAGCACAGTGTCCTTTTACATTCCCTTTAGTGACAATTTAACTTCAACTTATAGGCATCACACCATGAAACCATGGTTTCTTACGGCAATTAAATTTCCATTTCTTACCCAGATCTGCTGTCCTCTTAATTCCAGTTTTACTTCAACAGTCATCGTATGTTTTCCATGCACGATCTACACTGGCTGACACTCTGCTGTTCCCGTACACCAAGGATGTTTTTGCTTCAGTACTCTCACTGTTGCTTTCTCTACCAGAGTCCCATCTTGTCAGAATTTTCCACAGTTCATTCTTTCTTAATAAAAAGCTATGGGATGGAATGATGTTACAGTCTCTCTCTGAGGGGGTTCTCAGACTCTCTTCTTTGCAATGTCTTCATCATCTATTTTCTTTCTATCTATCATCCATTCGTCTACCTATGTATTATTTATTTATTATAAAAAGTTCTTATTTTAATTTTTTTTAAGTGAACGAGAGCGTCAGATCCATAGGTAAATAAAATCCAATCGTTCACCACTACAAGAGTAGTCTGCGTACTGCAGCATGTAAGCTAGACTGAGAGCGGGCACAGTGCGCATGCTCCACCTTGCGCTGGTGCATCCTTTATAGAGTTAGAACGTTTCTCCCTGGAGCATTTCAGAGATAAGAAAATAGATGAGTAACAAAACCAGAAGACACTTAAGACAGGGAAAAAACTTGTAACTTGTGAATATAGTATTATATATCCATTAATAATCTATTATCTAAAGTTGCACCATGCATGTTCCTGTCAATGCTTGTTAGAATCACATACAGACACTATGCTAAGCCCTTTGCATCTCAAAGCTACCCTTCCTCATTTCTGAAGGGGAAACTTGGATCAACTCAGATTCACATGTCCCTGACATCTAAGGACGTTTAACTTTTATTTATCTACTTCACACATCTGTTGGGCATTTTTAGTCTTCATTTGAAAAAAAAATCTAATCAGTCTTTGCTTGCAGTTTTAGTCGATTGCTTATAGCTCACTACTATTTATTTTGAATATGAGGCCCTTAGAAGACAAGGGTTCACAGAAATGTTCCTGTTCAAAGGAAAGAACGTTTAAAATATGGAACAGAGACGGAAGGAAAGGCCATATAGAGACCGTCCCACCTAGGGATCCATTTCACCTGCAGATACAAAACCCCACACTATTGCTGATGCCAAGAAGCGCTTGCTGACAGGAGCCTGATAATGGCTGTTCCCTGAGAGGCTCTACCAGCACCTGACCAATACTGATGCAGATAATTACAGCCCTGCCCACATTATAAGACCCAAGCATTTGCATATATACATGCACTTACACATAAGCAAACTAAAAACAAACAAACAATCATCGTACTGAGTGCAGGGGCCTCAATGAAGTGCTAGGGAAAGGACTGAAGGAGCTGAAGGGGATTACAACCCCATAGGAAGAACAATATCAACTAACTGGACAACCAGAGCTCCCAGGGACTAAATCACCAACCAAAATGTACATATGGAAGGAGCCGGGACTCCAGATATATATGCAGCAGAGGATGGCCTTATCTGACATCATGGGAGAGAGGGAGACTTGATGCCCCAGCGTAGGGGATGCTAGAGAGGCGAGGCAGGAGTGGGTGAGAGGGTAGAGAAGCACCATCATAGGGGCAAAGGGGAGGGGGAAAAGGGGGATGGGATGGGAGATGTGGAGGGGTAACTGAGAAGGGGGATATCATTTGAAATATAAATGAATAAAATGATTAATAAAAACAGACAAGGGTTGATAATTATTTTCTCTATTTTTCTTTACAAGTGTTCCCCTTTTATTGACATTTATGTGTTGGAATTACTGAGCTTCATGCATTCATATGTTTGATTTTGCTGTTGATGCCTTTACTTTTGATATCATATCAAAATGTACTTGTCTAAGGCCAATATTAAGAATGTTTCCTGGGACAGTTAGATGACTCAGTGTATAAAGAGAGTCATCCCTAGGATACACACGGAGGAAATAGAGAGAACCAGTTCCTTCATATTGTTCTCTGACAACCCTGCCGACATTATAAGACCCAAGCACGTGCACATATACATGTGCATGTGCATATAGATAAGTAAGTTAAAAACAAACAAACAAACAAACAAGTACACTCCAAAGGTAACGTTTTCTTGTGGTTATTATATGAGGGTTAAAGTTTCAGGTCTTTTAAGTCTTAAATGCATTTTGAAATTATTTCTATCTATGATATGAAATGAGATATCATCTCATTCTTCTGCATGTGAACATCAAAGTTGTCAAGAAATGTGGATTAATCTTTTTCCTGTCCCACTGTATACCGTTGGCATCTCTGATAAAGATCAATTAGCTGTATGGAATTAACTTTTTGCAAATTCTCTTTCAATGTCTCATTTCTTTTGCCAGTGTCAGTAACAAGTCAGATATACTTGACATTAACTTTAAAAAAATACTATATACTTTAATTTTCTTTTATATGGGTATGTGTATTTTACCTACATAAATGTCTGTACACCTCATGTGTCCAGTGCTCAGGGAGGCTAGAAAAGGGCATTGGGTCCCCTCAAACAGCCATCATAGGCAGACAGTTATGACATGGCATATACGTAAAAAGCCAGGGCTCTTAACTACTGAAGCATCTCTTCAAGCCCTGACATGATCAAATGTACAGAACCCCTCCAAACTCCATTAAAAAATCAAAATTATGAACAAATTTAAATACAGTTACAGAACACTAATTATAAAATATAGTCAATATAAAAGCTCAGTAGTATTTGCACTTATTTTTATAAGATACATGTGTGTATATATATGTGTGTATATATGTGTGTGTATGTATATGTATACATAAACAAAGAAAAGGAAGAATAATAAAATGAAAGAAAATCTTTAATAATATATTAAAGCAAACAGGTTAAAGATGAACGCAGCAGGAAGAATTAAACAGGAATTAAAGCAGCTAAAGAACCCCATCCCCCGCCAAAATGAAAAAGTGTGTTATGTTCATGGGTCAGAGAAATATACTGTAGTAAAAATATCTCTACCACCCACTTTGATCTACATATTTGAAAACAATTCTGACAGTTTGCAAAAAATAAAAAAATCAAACATTTTCTAAAAGTATCAAAGTCCCTGAAAACACAGAGAATTTTGAGGCCAGTAAGCACAGTGAGCCGAACCAAATCAACCAAAACCAAAACTCCCAAAACTGGGAGCCTCCCGTCCTCTGTTCTGGGACCAATCAGCATGGCAGTAGTGGGCTTTCATTTAAATTGATAGACGCTGTACACATGGCTATTGTAACAGAAAACTTCAAGAGGCCATAAGGTTAAATTTTATCCAATTTTTGGTGGTATAAATATTAACTGTAAGCTTCAGCTAATTACAGTTGTTCTTGAAACACACACACACACACACACACACACACACACACACACACACACACACACAAATGCACAAACTCTTTATTTTCCTGCTCCCAAACAAAATCCTAACATTTAAGAAGGATTTGTAAAAACTATTTTTCCCAATAAAAGAACCAGTGAATACAGGCTTTGAAGAGTTAAGACTTCCACAACCATATTCCTTAGTACTTATACCTTGTACAGTTTTTAAATTGAATATTAAGTATATATTCATCCATACTGAGCATTAAGAAAAATATTGAATGAAGGATACAATTCTGCCTTGTTTTTTGTTTTGTTTTGTTTTTGCCGAGGAGAAAAATAGCTTTCACCAGTGACAATATCATTGCATTACAACCTTTACACAACAGAGAAGGAAATGAAGACATTTTGCCTGCATTAGAACCAGAGCTTATAGGGGAAAACATTATTCTGATGTGGACAAAATAGAATGGCACTCAAGACATTTCCACAAAGTTTACTTCTGTGAAGTCAGGAGTTACATTGGAGGTAACTGCACACCCTCACGAGGGAGATGCAGAGAAGCAAAATGTATAGTTATCAGCTCTTTGTTTTATTTACATTAATAAGGAGAGCGTTCAAGCCATGTATATTCAATTCAATAAGCCTTTCCTCTGGACTTTCCTTTTCACTATCTGAGCTCTCCCCACAGTTGGTTTTGAGTATATAATTCATGGTTTCCTCATCTACGACGCACAGGCAGTATTTATTTCTATAAAGATGTGGGAATAAATGGGACAGTGGATGCATTTAGCATAGGGCCCCAGACTGTGAAAGGTCATAACATATTAGCTAGTACATTTAGCCAGGCTAATTTTATGTGAAAACAAACAAACAAACAAACAAAAAACGAAAGTGACCTTACAAAATGTACAGATTTAAATTTAGAATGAAATATGTTTTAGTTGGACTTTAGATGTTAGATATCTAAAAACAGAGTAGTGGGCTCACAGTCAGATATTGCTTCCTATCGTTTCTAAATAATCCAAAATTCTACGTCTCAAAATTTAATTAATGTCGTTTGTCGAGATGGGACATTATGTTGCCTAGACTGGCCTTGAACTTGTTATGCAGCAACAGCTGGCTTTGAACTCCTGATTTTGCTGTCTCCTCTCCTAAGCACTAGGTTTAGAGGTAAAGGCACCTCACCCAGATTTTACCTCATCTTTTAGATTTGCTAACATTTTAATGTGACTTCTCTCAAAATTTCTTTTGTGCAGTAGTAAAATCAGATATTTCATTTTCCTGTTCAGAGGCTTTTGCTCCCACATGTTTGCATGGACTTTCTAACATTTGTCTGACTCCCCATACCTCATCATTTTTAGAATATTACTAACATGATTACTTAATTTACCAGAGACGTAGGCAATTTTTGTTACAAGTCATTCTTTTTTCAAGTGGCAAAGGATCAAATGTAGACGTTTGCACATCCTGAGTGAGCAAGCTTTCTCTCCTGGAACTATATTACCAGCCCAACATTTTCATTTTGTAGCAAAACCCGGGGTTGTCTAAGTTGTATTCTAGTGTGTTAACCAATACCTAGTAGAGAATGCTGCCCCATATCTTCACAGAATGCTCTGCGAGCCTTGTTTTCTAATCACCCTGCGTGGGATGCCATTTTCAGCCCCACCCCCACCCTTTTTATTCATGTTGTGTAGCTCTAAGAGCCAGGCTGCTGTGCACCAGTTAGCCAAATGCAAAATTTCTTTCATCTTCCTGTAGGTTAATCCTTTATTCTCTTTGAAAAACAGAACTCACCTTCTTATCCTGTCGAGAGCTGCAAGTAAATTTCTGTTTTTGCAAAAATCTGCAATGTTTTCTTACCCTTGAAACTCTAGATGGAAGACCAACCAGAGAAGTCTTTTACATTTTTTTTGGTTACTTTTACATTATACAACACATTAAAAAAAAGAATCTTCAACCAGCTGGAGCTCCAGAGATCTGAATTATGTGCTAACTACTCTGGTTAATTAGAATGCTACTTAATTTTTGTAATTCACCCTCAGCCTGAATAGTGCAAAATCCATTTGACCTGTATCTGACAGTCATCAGCTTGCCACAAGTCTCAGACCTTTCTAATGATGAACTGCTCTGACTGGTAATCACCTTTGGGCCCCCTGTTCCTACTCTTCACAAATTAAAAAGAAGTCTGTGAAAACATCCCAGTGCAAGGTGCACAGGCAATACAGTAAGGTTGTGTGAGTAGGAAACTATCGGCTGCTTTGAATACTGATGACTGGGAAGAAAGTGGAGACATAGCCAGCCAGCCTCTGGTGTTTGTGGGTTTATTACAGAGGGGGAAATGGAGGAGAAATAATAGCACGAGGAGACGGGGAGAAATGAGAAGGAAGAACTAAGAGGTAGATAATGGCCAGGCTTTATACGGTACCTGTCCATAAGGGAAAGGGGATGCCACAGTCAAACTTCGGTTTTCAAAGATGCTTACAAACAGGCATAGAGTGAGGGATGAGTAGTAATTATTAAAGATGTGCCAGTCGTTAAGGAAGGTTGCTTGTTATATTCTTTTTTTTTTAATTTTTACACTCCAGATTTTACTCCTCTCCCGGTCCACCATCTGACTGTTCTATAGCCCATACCTCTTCCGTGCCCCCTGTCTCCACGAGGATGTCCCCATCCGTCCACTCTGCCAGACTTCCCTGGGCCCTCCAGTCTCTTGAGGTTTAGGTGCATCGTCTCTGTCTGAACCCAGACCCAGCAATCCTCTGCTGTATATGTGTTAGAGGCCTCATCTCAGCTGGGGTATGCTGCCTGGTTGGTGATCTAGTGTCTGAGAGATAGAACGCAAAGGGAGTGGGGGACCCTAGCTCCAATGCCCTACAGTAGGGAGAGGGAACTTATAGAGCCTCTATAAGAGCCTGCCTCTAGCAGAGACAGGGCGTCAAATGAGGGATGGGGTTGCTAGCCCACAGTCAAAGCTCTGACCCATAATTGTTCCTGTCTGAAAGAACTGCAAGGATGGAAATGGAGATGAGTCTGAGGAAAAGAAGGTCCAGGGACAGGCCCAAAGTGGGATCCAGCTCAAGGGGAGGCCCCAAGACCTGACACCATTACTGAGGCTATGGAGCGCTCACAAAAGTGTACCTGTCGTGACTGCCCTCCAAAAGACCCAACAAGCAGCTGAAAGAGTCAGATGCAGATATGTGCACCCAACCAATGAACAGAAGCTGCTCGCCCCTTTGGTTGAATTAGGGAAAAGCTGCAGGAAGCTGAAAAGGACGGAGAACCTGCTTTATGTATTCTAAGCCAGAAAGGATGACAACTAAGGTGTGGGATGATGGGATACGAGGGTAGGTCCTTTAAGTAATATTTCATGTGAACAGTGACAATGTATGAATGCTTACTACAGACAGTAAGAAAAGATTCTTTCATAGGAGGGAAAAGGATGTGAGTACTACCAAAAGCAATCAACAGATACAAAGTACTTTCCATCAACATCCCAAGGATATTCTACTCACTATGAGAAAAAAAAAATCCTGAGTAGGCAAACTAATTCCAAATAAAAAGAACAATGTTGGAAGTACAAGAATACTTGGTCTTAAGTGATGAGGCAGAGCCCTGGTGACAAAATAGGTTCAGGGATCAGTAAGTAATGGTGCTAGCTGTGCATGTCTTTCGACATGTATTTAAGTCAAGGAGAACCAACTTTACAAAGTTAGCCCGTTCCACATGTGTGCTGTGCTCCCATTCATTCTGTGTATCATCCAAACACAGGCAAAGTTTTTTTAAAAAATGATGATTACAATAACGAAATAATAATAACAACAAATAAGAGTACTGTTCTTATAAAAGCATACTTTATAGTTTTACGGAGTTAAGGGAAAGAACAAATAAACAATAAAACCAATAAAGTTATTTTGGGATGAGAGGATTCATGGAGAGCTGGAGAGATTTCAGACTGGCACTTTATGAGAGAAGGATATTTGAAAAGAAGCCTAACATAGCTCCAGAAGATACAAATGAACCAATCACAACTTGTGCTGAGTAGTGAATCTGTCTTCAACTTATGTCTCCAGTGTGTTGAACTTTTAATCATAGACATCTTTTACTTGCTTGATCTGAGCTATTCCAGTATTTTTTGAGGCTACGATGAAAGGCCTTTTCCCTGAATTCTTTCTCAGTCTGTTTGTCATGGGCAAACAGGAGGTCTACTGATTTTTGGTGTGGTAATTTTGTAACCTGATAACCTTTATGAAAGTGTTTATTAGCTGTAGAAGTTTCCTGGTGGAGTCTTCCGGGTCTTTTATGCCTGAAAGTTTAGATACTTGACTTCTGCCTTTCCTATTTGTATCCCTTTGATCTGTTTGAGCTGCTTCATCACTGTAGCTGAGACTTCAAGCACAAAATTGAGTATGTATGGAGAGAGTGGAAATTCACGAGTTGCTCCTGATTTTCATGGAAATGTTTTGAATTTCTTTCCCTTTAGAATGGTATTTGCTGTGTGCTGGCTATAATTTGCTATATGCTGTTAAAGTGTGCCCCTTGTATACCTCGTCTCTCCTGGACTATTATCATGAAGTGATATTGGATTTTGTCAAAGGCCTTCTCTGCATGTGATGGGATTATCAAATAGTTTCTGCCTTTTAGTCTCCTTATATTGTTAATTATGTTTTTTGATTTGCCTACATTGAGCAATCGCTGGGATGAAGTCATCTTCATCACGGTGGGCAATATTTATGATGTATCCAAGAACTTGATTTGTAAGTATGTTATTGAGAAGTTTCACATTTATGTTCAGAAGAGATATTGTTCTATAATTTTAATTTTGTTGAACATTTTGTATTTTTAGTATCAAGATAATTCTGACATCATAAAAACAATTTGTAAATGCTTGCTAAATTTCTATTTGGCCAAATAAGTTGAGGAGAATTGTTATTAGTGCTTTGATGGCCAAGTAGAATGTGTGCTACAATGATTTAGCTCTTGACATTTTTGTTGAGAAATTGTTAAATAATGCTTTTGTTTCACTGGCAATTATGGATTGTTTAAAATTGTTTATTGTAACTTGATTTCCTTTTGTTAGGCTGTACATATCAAGAAAAACACCCATTTTCCTTAGGTTTTCCAGTCTGGTAGAATATTTATTTTTAAAATATGTCCTTGTGATTCTTAGATTTCCTCAGTATCTGTGGTAATGTCTCTTTTCCATCTCCAATTTTATTAACTTGAATCCTCTTTTTTCAGGCTAATTTGGCTTGTCATGAGTTTGACAGGCCTAAGAAAACAGATACAAGAGTGGTTGAAACAGAGTAGGAGAAGGAAAAACAAGAGGTGTAAAGTCAGACCAGTGGAATTCTTCAAGTTGAAGGAAAGTTTGCATGTTGCATGATAATGAAAGGAAAGATGAGACAGCAGTCAAGTTTTCAGTGACTTGTGTGGGTTTGCAGGAAAATAGAGTTTAGAATAGATTTTTGTAGAACAGTTTGTAATCTCTAATTTTGTACACAGTAATAAAGGCAGGATGGAACAGCAAAAGGAAGGTTAATATCTAGAAGACTTTGGAGGTACTGTTTACACTGGTACATTTAGTATGGAGGTTGGCGTTAAGAGATGAAACAATGAAAAACATCTTGATTAAACTATCTTTTCTGAAAAAAAAAACCTGCTTATTCTTGATACTGATCAAATTCAGAGCCCCTTACAAGCTAAAGACATTTTATCCTGAGACATCCCTGCACCTGAAAACGCTGAATTTGGGCCTAGTACTCAGGTACATATGGAACAGCTTATGTGTTCAAGAAACTCAGTAAGTATCTAGTTAGGAAAAGAATCTTGCTTTTATAATATTCTTGTGGCTATAATCACTAGGACACGAACAAAGGAGAGAAGACCAAAACAGTCACTGGGAAATCAGGGAAATCAGCAATGTTCTCGGGAGGTATCCAAAAGACTCTTGGAAGAACGTAATGGGAAGATCACTCAGCAGTTAAGGAAGTTATGTTCTTTTTTTTTTTTTTTTTTTTTTTAAAGATTTATTTATTTATTTTATGTACAGCATTCTGCCTGCAAATGTGACTGCAAGCCAGAAGAGGGCGCCAGATCTCATTACAGATGGTTGTGAGCCACCATGTGGTTGCTGGGAATGGAACTCATGATCTCTGGAAGAGCAGTCAGTGCTCTTAACCACTGAGCCATCTCTCCAGCCCCCAGGAAGTTATGTTCTTAGAGAAGATGTGGGTTCGGTTCCACTATCCACATGGCAGTTCACAACCACGTGTAACTCTAGTTCTATAAGGTCAGAAGTCATCTCTGAACTCTGTGGGCACATATTTTATGCAATACCTACAAGCAGGTAAGCACTCATACTCATAAAATAAGCATAACTTTTTCTTTTAGGCAAAGAAATGTCAGTGGATTTATGAGGGGCAAGCATCGTTATTGTGTATGTCAAAAGGAAATGGGGGGTAAGGAGCTGGCGGGGTGTACTCTGAGAAATACTGGTCAGGCAATCAATAGAATCAAGATGGAGAAAATGTAAACTTGGGTGTTCAGCTCATTAATAGATTGGTTGGGAACTGCTGCCAGCTTCCAGAATCCTCCTCACCCCTTCTTCCTTCTCCACTTCTCTCCAGCTTTGGCCTCACAATCTCTTGTGTACTTGAATAATAAAACCCATTCACTTCCAGTTTGTGACTCTCTTTGTGCCCGTAACTTTTCTCTCAGTTAACAGTGTTACCAGGGCACACTTCCTGAAACAAAGGTTGGATTTTCACCTCAAAATCCTAGTATCCCTTCACTGAGGAGCACACCAGAAAGTCTTAAATACGTGGTTACTCCCAATGCTTTTTGCCTGCCTCTGCAAAATTATTCTTTCTTCTGCTTTTTCAACAAGTGTTCTCATACATATATATGCATCCTCTTCAATTTTTCCCTTGGATTAATTAATTTCTTTTCTTTTCTTTTCCTCTATCCTTCCCTCCATCCTTCCTCCCTTTTTCATTTTCTTTCTTTCTTTCTTTCTTTCTTTCTTTCTTTCTTTCTTTCTTTCTTTCTTCTTTCTTTTCTTCTCCTTTCCTTTCTTTCTTCTTTCTTTTCTTCTCCTTTCCTTTCTTTCTTCTTTCTTTCTTTCTTTCTTTCCTTCTTTCTTTCTTTTCTTTTCCTTTCCTTTCTTTCTTCTTCTTTCTTTCTTTTTCTTTCTTTCTTTCTTTCTTTCTTTCTTTCTGTCTTTCTTTCTTTCTTTTTTTCAATAAGAGTACAAATACCTCCAGTGGAATTACTAAACTTTGGATCTGAAACAATTGTAATAATACTAACAAAAAATAATGACTGTGACAAAACATTGGCAATGGCAGTAGCAGGAGCACTGTGTACAGACATTTATATCCAGGCGTGTTCTGTAGAAGTGGTCCAATGCTTGGCATCCTCGGGAGATTATCTTACAACCTTGCACGTGTGACGAAGATTGTAATTTAGCAGATGTGAACCAACTACAGAGAAAGAGGTCACATTTCCAAGATCCAATGACTTCGGAAGAAAGCACACATCAAATAGAATTAGAACTTCATCTTCTCCTTAAGTCCACAATGGCTTCCCCGTCTAGGACAGAGCAACAAGAACAGCACTGAAAGCCAAAGAAACTCATTTCAGAAAGTCTGTAGGCATTTGAGTTCATCACCATCAAATTCAAGGGCTTTCTTTAGCTTCCAAGTCAATCAAGAGCCGTCTCTTTAGCCTGTGTTGCAGAACGTGTGTGCTTGTGGGTTACTAAGACCCACATATATGTTTAATTGAGGGCTGCCTAGGGGAATTGTTCACTTAACAATCCAACCTACATGTGTGCCTGGCTATGGTGAAGCTGGTAGAGTGAAAACAGACAGAAGAATGAAAGCAATTCCTAGACCCCTAGGCAGCAGGAGAGAGGACAGGAAGTACTTGCCTTAAAGACGCCTTGGAACTGCATGGTATGCAAAGCTGCTGGGTTTTGCCCATTCCCTATTGCTCAAGGAAAGGAGATTTCATTTCTAATTATGGGTGAGCTATTTTTGTCATATTCCCCTCCAGGGTCACTGCCTCCTATCCTGCATTTATTAATTTGGGAAACATTTTGGAAAATAGTGGAGATTAAGACGGATGGGTGCTATTTTAAACTATACTCCAAAGAGAGGCTGAAATAAGTAAGTCAGGACATCCTTTGGTATGTTGACAGGCAGTGAATTGTAGCAAAATGGGAATTAAGCTCCGGGCCAAAATTACGTCTTATAAAGCATCCCGGCTTTATAACCATTTCTGTGGCTGTGAAACCTGGTTCTGTTTGCACAAGGCTATTTAGTTTCCAGAGGAATTCTATCTGAATGCCTCTAAATTACAATGCCAGTCAGTGAAGGGCTGAAACAGCTTGTTTTATTTTTATAAAAGCGGCTGGATTTGTCTTTTCCTTTTCCTGGTCTTCACTTTGTACCCAAGTCACAGGAGGCATGGCTTTTCCCTTGGCTACACCATTCTGCAAGATCAAGTAACTCTATAAAACAGCACTTGTACCATGTCAGTCACTCTTAAGAGTCTACATTGTCTCTATGCTATCCATTAAGCCAACAACACACCATTCAAAATAACATTCAATGGGCCCTACCCTCTATGTTCAACTTGACTGTGAGTCTTCCCACTACTGCTGATTCCAGATCCCTTCCTGCCCCTTGATACCAATATGTACAGAATTACCTAATCCCGTTCTACATTCTGCCCCATCTATAATCTGTGTTTTTCCTAATGTCTGCTACAAATAACATCTCTGTAATGAACATCTTCCAAACAACTCTCTCTATTATTATTAACTACTTATTAATCCAATACTAGCATCCAGCATAATACAGAAAACAAACATCTAACATCCTTATTTTATTGCCTTATAATTGTGCCTATTTTTCCTATGTAAATACATTAACACCTCAGTTCAAATCACAAGGTCTCAAAAGGAAGGTGAAACATTGGAATCTCAAATCAATACAAACCTCTCGACACAGCATCATTTAAATAGTAAATTTGTAATAATCAAGGGATACTGAGTAAATAAAGATTCTTCATAATAGGATAAAGAGTCCTGGACAATGTATGTGCATATTGCAAAGTAACGTCTTGATTTTTGCTCTTATAAGTTCCATGGTCATTAGACAAATGACTCAACCTTTCTGAGACCCAGATAACAATTTTGTAAACTCAGAGTAATAACAGAACCTTCCCTGATGCTTTTAAAGGCATACCAGGAATAGTAAAATCTTATCTAAAATATTTCTCTTTTGAAATATGACATTCTTCTACTGATCTGCACACACACACACACACACACACACACACACACACACACACACACACACACACACCAAGACAACAGAGTTTCCTTGCTTTACTAAAAAGTGGTTTCTTTACTTGGCTGAGTTAGGAAGAATAAAGATGACTTAAAACAATTATAGAAAGCAAAACTCTAACCCATAATTGTTCCTGTTTGAAAGAACTTCAGGGATAGAAATGGAGAATAATCTGAGGAAAAGAAGGTCCAGGGACAGGCCCAAAAGGGGATCTAGCTTAAGAGGGCTGGTGGGGGAGAGGTCTGACACCATTACTGAGGCTATGGATTGCACACAAAAAAGTGCCTATTCTGCCCTCTGAAAGACCCAACAAGCAGCTGAAAGAGTCAGATGCAGATATTTGCACCCAATCAATGGACAGAAGCTGCTGACCCCCGTGGTTGAATTAAAGGCTGGAGGAAGCTGAGGAGGAGGGCTACCCTGTAGGAAGACAAGCAGTCTCAGTTAACTTGGACCCCTGAGATCTCTCAGTCACTGGATCACCAACCTGGCAGCATACACCAGCTAAGACGAGGCCTCCAACACATATACAGCAGAGGACTCCCGGGTCTGGATTCAGTCAGAGAAGATGCATCTAACCCTCAAGAGATGGGAGGACCCAGGGAGTTTAGAGGTTTGGATGGGTGGGTGGAGTAGGAACATCCTAGTGGAGATGGGGTTGGGTAGGGTGTGGAGATGGTATGGATGTGGAACAGTTGGAGGGTGGACTGGGAGAGGAATAAAATCTTGAGTGTAAAAATAAAAAAATAAAAATAAATAAATTTTCCAAAAGCAAGTTACAATATGAACAAGAAGGCTTATTCACAATGACCCACACTTACTGTTTTTATAATATCTAAAACTGGAAATAAACTAACCATCTGTTAGCAGACTAATCAGTAAGCAAAACTATGTTGTTTTATCCTATGTGATGTGATCTAGGGTTTCATAAAAATAAAAAATAAAAAGGAGAACAAATAATGAGCTAAGCAGAGTGAATCACAAAAGTAGCACAGTGAGTGGAAGAAGCCAGTGTTTGTGAAGCTCAACTGGACTGATGTCCAAATGATCATCCCAGAATAGCATGATCGTCCACTGTAACAGTTGTTATGGTGATCAAGTGGACATGTATACTTGTTACAGTTCACACGTTATACGTAACATATATTGCGTGGTATAATTCTATTGCGTTTATGTCATTTCGTTTTACTTTAAAGAGCTAATTTTAAAAATCATTGCTGAGATGGAGAGATGCTCAGTGGTTATGAGTACTTCCTGCTCTTGTACAGGACCAATGTTTGGTTCTTATCACTCACATCAGGCAGTTTATAAATCACCTGCAATTTCATCTCAGTGGAATCGGATACCCTCTTACTGACTCTGTGGGTTCCTGCATTCACATATAAACACACATGTACACATACTTTAAAAAATAAAAATAAGTCATTTATGTATTATGTATTATATATAATTTTTGGCAAATATAAAATAGTATAGCTCTAGGAGGATTTATCAAACAACTTCAGTGTTTGTCCCTTCTGTGTTGACTTCTTCCTCTTCTCTCCAGTTGGAACATCATCTCTGTTAATCTGCTTTCCAATTAATATTATCTGTAGTCTACTATTACTCTCCAAAGCCACCTATAGTTTTTTTGTGGTTATTCCATGTGGTTTTATATAAATTCAAGAAAATATATGTTTAAGATAAAGGAAGTTAAGACACATGGTTTGACAATGCTCCCCACAATAGAACAAAGACTACCAAAAATTCTAGTACTAGACCTGAGAAATCTCCTTATGAAAGGTTTATCAGGATGGTCCGAGTAGCTCCATCAAACAATATCAATGTAGCCTTTAGGTGCCTCTCACAGGTTGAGGGTGGGCCTATTGCTGAAGAGGCCACATACTTAGAATACAAAACTTGGTTGATTTGTGCTAGACCTGACTTAAAAGTCTCTCTCCTGAATCTATCTCTCAGGGTTCCAGAAAATACTGCACAAGCTGCCAAGTGAGCCAAACAGCCCTATCTAGACTCAATGCCTACAAACCACAACAATTACCAGCATGGCAATATATCCATAAAGGTACAAGTACTTACTGGAGGCAGTCAACAGTTGTCTAACCAGACCTTACTAGCCATTGAACAGGAGGAAAACCATACCTGGTACTGGAAATATTGCTGGCTTCCCAGAGCTAGTGAGGTCAAGGACCTTAGAGTATAAAAACCTATTACTATCATTCTGCTAGACTGGAATGTCTTAGGACATTCTTAATCTCATCTTATACTCACAGGTAAGCGTAGCTATCAACCCTCATCAAAGATTCTTCTTACTGCAAACCGAGACCATCCCAGAAAACCACAACTTAAGACAATGCAGAGATCAATGGATCATGGCAAGCCCAGGTCGAAAAACCACATCCACATCATAAAGTCTCCATCTACATAGCTCAAGGACCTTTATAGGAAGGGGGATAAAATACTGTGTAAGCTATAATACCAAGAAGTCTACTGGGAGACAGTCTTACCTAGAAATGGCTGCATAAACCAGACTGGAACAATAGTAATTTCTGTGGACCTGTTAATGTGGAAGGAGGGAAATTTCACAGGGTATCCCAGACAACGAATTGTAGGCAACTAATGACTGCTGGGACTAGAATTAAACTCTCCTACAGATGAGCTCCTTTACTGGTTGTCCATTGGAGAATGGTCAGCTTTGAAATCACATGCCCACACAGGACAAAAATGGATTCAGTAGGTTGCATATAAGTGTGTGTGTGTGTGTGTGTGTGTGTGTGTGTGTGTGTGTGTGTTTATATGTTATGTTATAACCAGGAACAAAAGATATCAACTTGGATTGGAGGGATGCATAGGAAGGTTTTGAAGAAGAGTAGCTGGGAAAGACCACAGGGAGAAAAGGGGAAGGAGAAAGTGATGTAATGCTATTTCAGTTTATATTTAAATTAATATTAATATTTCAGTTAATATTTAAAATTAGCATATAGCCTCATGAATTTTAGGTATCTGCTTAATGGAAGAATGGAGAAGAGAGCAGAGTAAATTTCCTTTCGGGTAATCATGGTGGACTTCGACCTACAAGGCTGCTGGGAGGTGGTAAAGCTCGTAAAGCCAGGTAAAATCTGTTGATGGGGCTTTGAGATCAGATGCAAATGCCTGGATTACATGTGTTACTATCTTCTGACTGATTAATTAATAACTCCATTTTTCAGAATTAGGAGTAAAACGTATCTTGAAAGAGGGAATGATGAGTAACCCCTGCAAAGTGCTAGCATGTATTTTAGAACAGATTTCAGCAGCTCGAAAGTGACCCGCCCCCACACTGTACAATCTCCATCTCTACACTCTCAAAAATCAGCACAAGCTGACAACTGTACAGCTTCGGCACTCTCCAATTATCCCCTTTCAGAGCCAGAACACACAAACACTTTCTTGCATTTAATTAAGTATTGCATTTCCCGATTATCTTTGATTAATGAAGAGCGATACCGCGTATAGCTAGAATTATGTGATTATTTCACAATTGATCTTTAATTATTCCATCTGATAATAATTTCACTAATTTTTCATAATGTTCTCATCCAGCTTCCTATAAGTGAGCTATAACAATTAATAATTTTCATTAATTTTCCTTAAAAACTGATTTGAAGTTTTAGATGGAACCCTTAACCTTCAAAAACTGTTTTTAAATTTTTAATTAAGTGGTAAACTCTACTATCGTATGGGGGGGGGATCGGCATGATTTCTTAAGTGGTCAGAATCTAAATAAACACTGAGGTGATTCTCTGGCATGCTTTCGGTTTCCCATTCACCCAGTTCTCCCAATCCATTTGCTGTAGCTTGGTCATCCTGGTCAGAGAGAGGTTTGTGTTCCTGCAGTGCTGACCACTGTCTGCCCCACTGGGCTGGCTTCCTAGGCTTTCTTAACTACTGAAGTCAAAGTAATGAGATGCAAATAGGAGCTTTTGCTGGGAGACAGGTAATGTGGTAAGGCACGGGATGGTAGGAAGCCACTTTTAGCAATTGGTGCGACAGCAAAAAAGGAAGGCTAAGAATAGAATTTTTAGTCTTTGCCTTTCTGGTCAAACAGCTGAGACTAAGCAGGTCCAGTATCTGAGATCTCAAGGAAACCTAGAAATCTCATAGGAGCCATAGAAGGAAGGGGCTCAATAAGTAAACCTTGTAGCAAATACCTTGTGTACTGAATCCCCTTTCCCCATGACAGACCGTCAAAGAGAAATTACTGTTCACATTTCAAAACTGTGAAAAAGGAAGTGTATCAGGTCATCCAGCTGCTAGTCAGATCTAAGACTTCAACCTAAAGTTATCTGACCTAAGACCTGTTTTTACAAATTCCACTATAAATGAGGCAATACATGAATGACATCTAGAGTCATACCTGAGTCCTAGTATGTGTTCGATAAATGATTTTTTTCTATTGTTTATTTGCTGACCGAAACCGTTGGGTCCATCTTGGCTACAATTATCTTGCTGAAAACAATGGATTGAAGCTATTTATGCACTGATATGGCCTAGGCAGAGGACAATAAGGTGACCCTGACACTTGACTATGGAATATAATCTTCTAGCAGTTGGGCCTTTTGAAGACAGGACTGCTAGAGATCATGAGGGGACACAGCAGGACTAATGACTACCGATGAACTTACACCCTTGTGTTGAAAGCTTCATGCTAATTATATGTGGAGGGCACGACTTCAAAGTTTCTGAAAAATATATTGCAATTAGTAAATGTTTCTAAACTCAAGTATTGTTTCTGAGTAAATTTGACACTTAAAGAAAAATATGTACCTTTCATTAAGGATATCAAGTGGGCTGATTTCTCTGCTCTGTAGTCATATAATATGCAGCACCCCAAAAGGCCTGTTCTCTGTGTTCTATATGAGAAAAGCTGGCCTGCAAAGAGATTGGATAGCTTGTTAAAGGTCACACAAGTTGGAAAAGACAAAGTCAGAACTACCACTCTCTCCAGAATTCACTCCATACATACCAGAACTGATCATTTACTTGGCTAGCTATATATTCATTTAGGAGGCATCAAAGTAATTAATATAGCACTTCAGGGAACCAAATCTTAAAATTGTTAATTGTGGGGGAACAGATCTCTTCTAGAATGCATGGCATAGCTCTTTTCTTTCCTTAGTGTACACACTGAATAATTCTCTGCATTCTCTTCATAGCATATGGCCTTTATTCTCCTCATCAGTCATTGTACCATTTCACAGGTGGGAGACCCAGTAGGTTGGAGGATAAATGAATACAGTCCCCGCACTAAGAGTGTATTTCCATGAAGAAAACTTCTTCAGTATTAACTCACTTCATTGTTATTTTTTTCTTTAAACCTTGAAAAGAATGTTTGCATATCAGACTTTGAGAAAACTCTAACAAGACAACTTTCTATTAAAAAAATGTATTAACAAGTCAGAACTCAAAATAGCAGTCTTCCAACTCATGTCTTCCTCCTCTAGGAAATGACCTTTCTTTCAGGGTAAGCTCACCCTCCTCTGAGTTGTCAAGGGTTCCCATGTGCAGTGTAATACTACTCTACCAGTAATACAAGAACATGAAGAGAAAGATATGACCTGCCTGGTTCATTCACCAATGACCCCCACTCTGTGCTTTACTGGTGGGGACAGAGTATATGGTTCTGAATGATTTTAAAGAAGACATTTCAGATCCCGCAGTTGCCTATGACCAGATGTTATAGTCACTCAGCTGGAACACACATCCTAATTACGACAAAAGATGCAGATAATTCAAGAACGATTACGAATAAGAAACACAAACTTTTGTCTTAACTATCCAGCAGTTCATCATTGTAACCAATCAGCCTAGCTCTTTGCTCCAAATCTCTTTCTTTTAAAGTTATATGATCAAACATTCTTTTGATAGAATACTTTCCTCTAAGATTCCAGTGCTACTGTAAAACTGAAAAATAATGTAAGATTGACATTTTTAACAAAATTAAAGCAAAAAAATTACAAAATCATTTCCTGGCACTCTCTCTGGCCCTACCTGGTGAAATCTTCCTGGCCCACACAGTGGGTTTGCCTCACCATACTCAGTTGATTCTCCCATCTCCAAAGGATGTCCCATCTATGAATTGCTCAGAAAAGCATATTTGAACTCGCTCTGTTAAGTACTTGGTATATTAGAGAGCTGAGGGATAATGATAGTGGCCCATTAGTTATCATTTATGGAAATCTAAAATGAATGGAAGATTAAGAGAGGTGCAATTTGACTAGCTTAAAATAAAACGTATGCATTTAATCAGCCATTTAAAACTGTCCAACTGTTGGCTGTATTCAGAAGTCTTCGCTTTAAACTAACCATAAAATAGTTTTGTAGCTGTGTGCCTTATTGATTGATATTTCCTAGGTGAGTTTAGTTTCCTGTTCTGTCTCGTTTGAAAGTTTTACAGTTAACCGGAATACAATGTTCATCTAATTACTGTTATTTATACAGTCGTTCCATTTCCTTTTCCTCCTTCACTCTTCTTTCCTTTTTTTTTTTTTTTTTTTTGTTACTCTTCATTTCTTCCCATTTGGTTACAATATATATCTTGCCTGAGTTGTTAAAAAGTAAAATAGGAATTGATTTTTCTTAGAAGCTGATTTTAATATTTCCCTTTACATTTGAGCTATACACTCGGGGATGCATATTAAGCAACATTTCTCTATCCATCGTGAGTGATAACATGTGCGTTCCATGCTAGCATGGTTGTGCTTTCCGTTTTACTAGGATGAATGACTTCATGCCATTCCCAATTAGCCCCACCCCCCATCATCTGTCCTGATTAGCACAAAGTAGGATTAGGTGGAAATGATGATTCATGTGCTCAGAGGCTGAGGAAGAAAGCAGGACCGGGCCAGCCCTTTCATTAATGTCCCAGCACCTGCTCCTGTGCAGATCGGTCCAGTGATGGATGTGCTTTTAATATGGCGTCCACGAGCCCTGGGGGTGATGGAGATTTAGGTGGCTTGTTAAAGAGCTGTCCTCTCTGTCCTGTCCTTCAGGCAAGACTTCTTCCCTACATGCCTATGTGGCATGCTCCCTCATCATTTCATGGTTGCTTCTACAAAGTATAGCACATCTTCTTTAGTGCTCTTTAGACTCCCTTCTAAGCCTTTTCTCTGCTCCTCCCTGGAATCTCAGCCTTTTGACTGAGCAACTTGACTTTTGCAATAGCAGCAGCAGCAGCAGCAGCAGCAGCAGCAGCAGCAGCAGCAGCAGCAGCAGCTTACCCCAAAGCTTGCTCTGAGTCTGGGAAGCATCTGTGTTCTCCTCCTGTCAGAGGGCTACCTGGAATTAGAACTAAGGCTTGCTCAGCTGGGAGCCTGTCACACAGGTACAGAGAACTCAATCTTCACCTCATTCCTTCAGCACCACAACTCTGAGAATCATCGTCATCCAATATATAGATAGAAATCATAAAACATACCTGTTTAGCTGGCTTGGCATGACCACTAACCGTCCAGGATCCACTTACATTTGTACCATAGTATGCATTATCTCTCCCTTAAATACTTCAAACTTTTATTGTTTTATGCTATCAAACTCTTTTTATTCCGTCTGTACAAGAAATAATTGTGAAAAGCTGTCATTTGCTGGTTTTCATTTTCTAACAATACTTGACATTAGACATGCATAAAGAGTATCCTGTCAGCTTCTCAGTGTTTTGTTCATAGCCACAGTGCACACACACACACACACACACACACATACACACACACACACACACACACACACACACACACACTGTCTATTGGCTATCATGGGTCTTCAGACTACTTTACTCAGCTTCTTAAAATTGGAAATGCTGCATGCGCTGCAAAGAATGGCCATTTGGAGGGGTGTTTGGATGCGGTGAATTGGAGTTTATTTTTTCCTTCCACTATTATAAAAATCATATCCCATTTATGAATACTGAGGAGTTTGATCATAACTTATGTTCAGTTAAGATGAAGGCTAATAACAACATACAGTCTTTCATAATGGCTAACAGTGAAGGCAAAGACATATCAAGAAAGAAAGCAGCATGGGGGTGATTCTGCTAAGAGTGGCTTAAAAGCCTTTATTGTATGCCTGCCATCCAAGGGGGAGGCTGACGCCAAGCACATTGCTGAAATGAGAACTGTTTAAACTACAAAAGGCAAGTCATCTCGATGTGGATGTCTTTAAGTCCCAAGGTCATCTACAAAGGCAATCAGGGTGGTGAAACATTGGCGAGACCAACAACCATATCTTTCCATTTGAGATGCTCTGGGAGAAAAGACTGACATATTTCACCAGAAGATATTTTTCTTCTGCCTTAGGATGGATGCAAATTTGGGGGTAAGAAGCAGTAAAAACTGATATGGTATCTATGTAATTGCATTTGAACCAGAAGAAATTGTATTCTAAGTTCTTTTTTTGGGGTGGGGTACAAACTGACAGGCAATTTTAAGGCCTATAACTAACTCACTCTCTCTCTCTCTCTCTCTCCCTCTCTCTCTCTCTCTCGTAGCTTGAGACTGCACACACTCCACTCTGCATTCTCTTGTGCACTCTGCTTTTATTACTGGGGTTTTCTTTTTTTGAAGTCCCACACTCATGCACACCTCTGCTCATTACCCTTTCATTCTCACACACGCTCTTCATACATACCTCACACATATCTCACACACACCACATGTACTGTCCTTTCACTCGCACACCATCTTCATACACACCTCACATTCTCTCTTCACTTACTCTTCACATGTCCTTCCCATGCTCTCTCACTCACCCTCACATTTGTTCTCAGACTCGCTCTCTCATTGGCTCCCTCATATCCTCTCTCATTCACTCTTCACATTCTCTCTCTCATGCTCTCTTCATATGCACTCTCTCTCATTCACTCTTCACATGCTCTTCTCATGCTCTCTCATTCGCTCTCATGTTTGCTCTCACGTTCCCTCTCTCATTCACTCTCTCATGCCCTCTCTCATTTACTCTTCACATGCTCTCTCTCATTCTCTCTCTCATGCCCTCCAGCCTTTCTCTTGCCCCAGTCTTTTATTGATAATCCAAAAGCAGGTGAAAAAAGACATTACATAATCATTGCCAAATCAAATTCAAAAGAATAACCACATCCCACAAAGAACTAAGGTATTCTAAGTTCTTAAATAAGCAAACCCTAATATACAACCCTGGTGTCATCGTCATCATGGACTGCTTCATTGTAAAATTTTGAAAACATTCTCCATGTATTTTGAACACATATCTTTTTAAAGGCCCACAACATTTTCTAAATAAGGAAAATAAAGGAACTGAGAGGGCAGGAAGGAGCAGAGAGTTTAATACATCTGATCAACTCTAAATTATAGAGTGAGATAAAGGTATAACACTAAAGACAATTGACTCAAATCCACTGAAATTGTTATCTTGTCTTTTGTTTTCATTTCCTCACCTGAGCAATGGGATGGTAATTATAGTTCCCATGCAAGATTACTATGAGAATTAAATGACTTATGGCACATAAAATAATATAACCAGATGATGACCAAGATGACGTTGGCAATCTAACAGAATGTGTTAGATAACCCTTGGTTAAGAGTTTTGCTGTGACTTGGATAAGTCTCCTCTAAACACCTCCATGTTGAAGGTTTGGGCACCAGCCTGTAGCACTAATGGGAGGCAGTGCAATTATTCAGAGGGTAAGACTTAATCCAAAAAAATGGAAGTCATCATTTTCCTAAAAGGGATACTGAAACCCCAGCCTCTTCCTCGCTCCTTTAGCAACATTGGAGATTTTGACCCACTGCCTACTGCCTGTTGTGATGGTCTGCCCTGCCACAGGCCCTGAAGCAACAGGCCAACTGATCCTGTAGAGATTTTCCAAATTGGCCTATTAGGAGTGGGGGCTGATGAAAGGAGATAAAGCTCCCAAGGGGCAAGCAGTATTTGTGTTCAAAGTGTGGTCTGATTGATCAATGTCATAATTCTGATTCCATAATGTGGCTGAAGAAAAGATTCTGGTTTCCATAAGGTGATTACTCCCCTCTTAAGTCACCTAGCTTTACACTCCTAAGACATTTCCCTCGTTTGGGGATGGTCTGTCCCTTCTTGAGCTTCAGTTGGTCCTGTAATTTAAGATACCTGTGGGCTTAAGACAGTGATTGTAAAACTATAGGTAATTTCGGGGAATCTGGAGTAGAACATTATAAAATGTTGACACTAGGACACTTCAGTTGCTCCTGTCTTTGCGTTTCTGCCTTGAAAAGAAAATGGGCTGTGTCTCACCAGTGGGTAGCTCCATACTTCTTCAGTGATTAACTACTCATGAGCCGAGTTAGAGAGGTGACTGATTCAAAGTAAAGAAGATGATAGAAAATGAATTCAGAGATGCCAGGCTTTTATCTTTCTTCTAGTTATCATGTGTCCTCTAGTGAGAAGTCAGTGCTTTTTCTAAGTAAGAGCAGTTGTAAGTATCTATTATCCCCATTTTACAAATGGACAAATATATTCAGGGACATAAAATAACCCACCATAGTTTCAGTGCTAGAGAGCAGTGGCGGAGACGCTCCAATCCTTTTCTGTATTGCTACAGAAAACCAATTCTATGACATAACAATCGGTCCACTCCTTGACCTGTCAAAGGGTTTTGAATCACTTGGGCTACTTAGGAAGTGAAAGGAACCAAAGTCTTTTTAAAAGTTAAGAGTTTAACTTTCCTCCCCTGCAAACTAGGATGGCCTATTTTAGATGCTTGTATCTTATTTTTGAGGTGATAATGCTGAAATAAATGGCTGTAAAAGGCCTGTACTTTCTTGGGCACACAGAAATGTACTTGGCATGAATTGCAAGTGCAATTGTAGTAGTATTGGGGGGGAAGAAGAGGAGAAGTAAAGAGAAAAGCCTGTAGTGTAATATAACCGTTACCATCTGCCGTAGGTAAAATTCTGTTATTTTGAGCTCCTATTGGATGCTGGTTTCTGCTGCACTGAAGGACTGGGACCCACATGTCACACAGCAGCTGCACTAGAACTGGTCAGCGTGGGGGATGGAGACTGAAAGACAAGCCTTTGGCATCTAAGATCCTCGACAGTGTCTCTATTTGTGCTTTCCCCTTTCCCCTCACGTCCTGCAAATTCCACGTCTTCAGGTGAGAAGTATACATATAAAGAATTTTATTTTAAATGTGTCAGGACAGGTAGTTTGTAAATCCAGACTGGGGACCAAGGGAAAATTGCTACTACATTCACAACCCCCTTTGACACCATCTTCAAAAGAAGCATAGGACAGAGCCAGAGGCATTTCATCATTGCTAATAAAAGAAGGCCAGAAGCTTCCCAAGAAACCCTTTTGAACTCTATCTCTGACCACTTACATATGGGTATTCTGTGCTACCCAAACAAAGCAATGAAAGTCTCACTGACAAGTGACAAGTGTCTTTTTTTCCCCTCCTTGCTTTTTGTAGACTCAGAGGTTTCAGAAAAATCCTGTCTTCCTTACTATCATTGGACTTCAATGTCATTTGTTTCCATGCTAAGAAGGAAATGAGTATATTCAGAAAGATGCTGGTTTTTACCTTTTTGTCTTTTGGACATCTCAGTAGCCTGATAGTGTTTCTCATGAAGCAGACGAGAGAAGGTCAGCAGAGATCCGACAAGTCATTTATTTTTCATTGTAGTATCTTCCAATTTCCTCTACTATGCGCCATGACTCTAAAATACTCTTTCTTCTCTGCCTAGCCTGGCTATAGAAGGTCTAGGCTGCAAGGCAGAAGGACATCATGTATTTTCCAGCTGTGTACCCTGAAGCTGATAGGTCTGGGGAACTTACAAGCTAGGAAGGAGAGTTAATCAAAGCTTCCTTGGTGAAAGGCGTGAGAGAAAGGAATCTCTGTCAGAAAGCAAGAGTGTCATCATATTCTGCTCTTTCCTCCGTATCGAACCCTCTCGATTTTGCCTCTCCTTTCTTGGGGAGGGAGAGCATATCCACAGTGCAATATTTGACAAGGGGGTAAGGTGAGAGAAGGAGAATACATTTCTTCCTTAATACCTAATGCCACAGACAGTATGTGCAGAAGTAGGAAATGTGTCTGAATAACTGTATCCAGCCATGCTGAACATTGTCCAATGAATCACAATTGCTTGAGATCCTAGCGAACACAAGTGAACAATGTAGTTATTGTGTACTGAATGATTTGAATCCCACAAAATACTTAAAAGAAAACCCAGGGATTCAGTATAAAGGAAGACGGTATAGGTAGAGAGAAGATCAAAGTTTTACTTAAAAAATCCCAACAAATAAATTGCTATTAAGGATATAATCTATGGTATTTGACACAACAGGAGATGCTGACATTTGAACAATATCAGAAGTGAAGATAAGACTTTTTACAAAGAGCATAATACATTGGGTAGAGGATATTTTATCATATGGAGGTCTTTACAATTGGAATCAGTACAGACTGGAGTCTAAGTAGACCTACTGTGATCTAGGCATTGTCTATGAAAACATGAATGCTCAGATGACTGGAGGAATTCTGAAGACAAGCGGGGTACATAAGTGTATAGCCCAGTTTCTCCCTTTACAGGTAACCACAGAGTTTAAAAATAAGACAGTGAGAGAATGAAATAAGATCTCTCTCTCTCTCTCTCTCTCTCTCTCTCACACACACACACACACACACATACACACACACATACACACACACACACACACACACACACTGCAAAATTATTCGAGACAGTAGACAAGTGTCAATTATGTTGCAAGAGGGCACACGCACAGTGAAAGGCCGCATGAAGCTGGAATCTGAGTGGGCTCTGGAAGGTCTGACAGCACTTTACTGAGGGAAAGTTAGTGCAAAGTTCTTCAGATAAGAAGAAGCTCATGAAGCAAAGATGCTTAAGTGGAAATGAGTAAGGTGTGAAGAAGAAAATGTAGAATAGACAAAGAGAAGCATGTCGTACACGAGAAGGAAGACTTTAAAATATTTGGACATGCTAGATGATTGGATTGTTGAAATCAAGTTGAATAGGCTGGGCTTTCATCCAGTAGGGTTTCTGAAGCCATCTGATATTATTAACATCAGTCATAATACTAACAACATTTCAGAAAATCAATTTTTAAGGGGTAGACACCATGCATTTTATAAATAATAGTTCATATGTTGACAGGACCATTGTGTGTGCATAGTGTATTATCTTTTATTTTATGAGACAAACTTGGGTAATTTCTCTGGTTCATAGGCAGAATGTAAAGGAGAGGCATCTGACCACAGAACTTTAGTTAACTCTCAGAAATGTAGTCAAGCCTCTCTGAGCTAGTGTAATTAGTGTGTGAAGCTTGGCTGGTCGTAATCTTAGATTACATAGGAGAGACTTGTCCATGGATTTCCCAGAACAGTCACAAATGTAGATGAAGGCACCATGCTAGCTCCTCTCATAACAGCTAACTACGTATCACATACCCTTGCAAGTAGATTCTCCAATTCCCTCTCTAGCTCTGTCCCTTTTACTTCCTCCCCTTCTTCACAATTTGCGAAGTTGTTCTTCACAAATACAGGAACAACTTCCATAAAATGATGTTTCAGGGAACCCAGAAAGCCTCTCTTGTAAGATCACATACTGAGAACACCCAGATTCTTGTCTACATCACCTGCCTCCTATATTATGTGTTAGCAAGATGTCACATAAAAGTCATAGCTCGCCATGTTTGGTCTCAGTATGGCCCATGAACTAGGACATTTCTCTATTTTTAAATAACCATTTTCAATGGAAATGATAAAATATTTCAAGACTCACAAACACTGAAGGCTTTCCTACTACTCTACCCATAAATAAAACTTTATTAAAACGTTTGTCTATATGTTTAGATATTGCCATTGGCTGCTTTTACAAGGCACCAGTAGAACTGAATAGATGTGCCAAGGACTGTCTTGTGAACAAAGCCTAAAATATTTGCCTCCTGGCTTTTACAGATAAAAGTTTCTGATCCTGTCCTACATTGAGATGCTTCTATTCTGCCACCATAGCCTCTCATTGTGCTGTGCTATGCTGAATGCACACAATGGACTGAGGAAAGCAGGAAGGTCATAGAGAGGACAAGAGCCTTGCAGAAAGGAAAGGAAGAATGGCACCCGTCACTTTTAATTTGAGATTTGTAATCAATGGCAAATAGGCGGCTGCTTATTTCCTCTTAGGCAATAGACCTGAAATGCAAATGCCGAATGGCTGGGGAAAATGTGCTCCTTGGGATATTTTAGTGGTATTTTTGTGAAAAAGGATTTTCCAGTGGGTCAGAGACAAGAAGCGCACGTGAATAATCAGGTGTTAAAAGTCTCACAGAGCTTGGATGTTTATATAAAAGATAGTAATGTGCCTAATCTAATTCTTCAGCCACCCATTTCTCTATGAGGATATTTAAGAACAAAATCAACATATGAACTTTATGTCTGTCTGTCCAGATGCTAAACAGCTAGCTATACTACCTGACACCTGACAGACGGCATCTGTCATCAACTCATTTTAGCGAAAGTCAAAAGAATCTCTCTCACACATCCTTTAACTTCTACTTTTGTCCCTTTTGCAACGGACTCAAATCAAACCTGCACTCTACTAATTCCTTGTTCAAAGTGTTTATCTTTTGGCGTTTGGCGGCAACCTATAACAGATTTAAATCCACAAGTTAGAACAATTGAAAACATCGATCACTTTTGTGTCTGCTCTGTTGCAAGATCTCAAAAATTAAGGCAGGGAATGAAAAATATATTCATCTAGTTATTTCAGAACAACAGCCAGCAGAGTTTCATACTCATCTACGAATTACCAATCAGCTAGTGATGCATGACAGGCTTCAGTCGCTGTCAGCTCTACATCATCGTACCTAAGTAAAAGTACCGATTCTGGAATTTTAAGTCTCTCATTCTGAAAACCCTGCCTCCCCCCCCCTTGTTTTCTCTCTCTCTTTTATTTCCACCCTTTGAGTTAATGTGTCACAATGTCAAGGTTGTGTCAACCAATAAGTTGATAGGTCAAAGTGCCAATCAGTTTACCAGGGTAAAAAAATAAATGTGTCCCCTCCCCCCTAAACTGCAGTTGACTTAACCTCATTTAAAAACAAAATAAAGTGCTGAAATCAGACAGAAAGAAAATGTGGGCACGATCAGTTGTCCACACTATCTACTAGCTGAAAAGAGAGGGAGGAGAGGAGGGAGGGAGGAAGGGAGGGGGGAAACCATGCCAAAAGCTTTTAAGGATATTCTTTGTGATGTTTAGCCATTAGGGTCAATCTGCCAAGGTAATTATTCCCTGAGAGTTTTGGACTGCAGTCTCCCTTTCTTTCTGTGCTAGAGAAAGTCAAGGGATATGCCCCATGCCCAACCCTGCTTTCTGGTTCTGAGTGAAGTTTTCTGGATGTCAGCTTATGCCCCAGTTTCTTTGAGGGATTAGGAACCTAAATGTTCTTCCACATTGGCTCTTCTTTTCATTTTGAGATTCCCATTGAGCACAGTCAAAAGAGTAACCTCCGTAGCAGTTGGTAGGAGGAAATGAAGGGGATTCACGGAAAAAAGGGTCAATGGATTCTAGCATTTGAAAGGGGTCAGGGCTAAAATGATTGGCATAGTCAAACAAATTCGTGTTGCATAATTTCTTCATCTGTCCTTCTTCTACCTGAGCCTAGATAAAAAGGA
This sequence comes from Rattus rattus, assembly GCF_011064425.1. NCBI lineage: Eukaryota > Metazoa > Chordata > Mammalia > Rodentia > Muridae > Rattus > Rattus rattus. The sequence continues at coordinate 20,535,494 of NC_046162.1, forward strand.
ATACATTAATTGAATAAATAATATTTCTCCAACATATGTTAAGACTATTTGTCAAGTGTACAGAGATTCTGTAGCCAATAAGTCATTTCCCTTAAAAATTATAGTCAATTCACATTTTTGTCTCAGTTTATCATTTTAATAAATAGTAATTATGAGGGCAAGCCTGGGATGCAAAGAGCTTTGCTTTATATTTAGAAGGAATATTCAAAAAATCTAAATCCAAGTGGTTAAGACAAAGGGGAACCAGCAAAGATAAAGGGCCTTGATACTCAAATCTGTAGACATGAGTAGAGTCTCTGGATCCCATAGAAAGGAGAAAAGAAGGAAATAACTTCACATGTTTACTGCCTACCTGTGCAGAAGCTACCATGACGATTGAATACTACCCCATCTCAATCCCAATATGCAGACAATAATAAGCAAAAAGTTTAAAAACTAAAAAAAGAAGAAGAAGAGGAGGAGAAGGAAAAAAAGACAAAAATAAAAGAAAGAACAAAGAAAAGAAAAACTCCAAAAGATCAGAATAAAAACTCACACATTATTTTAGGGTGAGAGAAACAAAGAGCTGTGGAATTTATCTTCTAAACTAGTTCTAGCAGTAGATTATTAACACAGATGGCTTTAGAAATGAGACAATCATTGTCAACATCCATAAATATACAACAAACAAATCATGACAAATAAAGTTAATATCCTTTGACAGAAAAGAAACCACTAGCCTGATTGATCAATGGCGCACTCCAGAGATGTTGTATCTGGATTTCAATGAAACAGATGACAAAGACGCCCATGATATTCTAGTCACCAAAGGGAAAATGTGGACTAGATAATTCTGTGCTACATCCATCAGGATCCTTTTGGCAGAGGACATAAGATTAGTGCCAACTGGCGAAGGCACAAGAACTGCTATTATGACTCATGTAACAGTCTAAGCCTGGCTCTGATTCCAGAATAGACTGCAAATATGCAGGAGACTTAATCTTTCTTTCTGTCGTGGCTCAACTCTTGCCTCCAATGTGAATAAGCTGAAGTGGACCTCTACACATGGTAGCTCCTTTCACTGCCATTCTGTCTCCTCAGTTTCTGTTTCAGCCAGAGACTCTTTCTAACAAGTCTACCAAAGTCTTGGCTTTAATCTCACTAAGCTTTCTGAGAATATGTGCCCAATAATATATCCAGCAGAAATTCAGATTCCCATTGACCACAGTTGGTTGAATCACTTGGAACCAGAGTAGGATGTATACCCCAAATCATACAGAGTGAACATTGCAAAACACATAATGTTCTCATGGAAATATGTATTGCCAGATGGAGAAGAAGTAAAGGAATGTTAGACATCAGCAGATGCTTTCTATACACAGTTAAGTATGGGACCGCTGTGTTCATGGTTTGTGTCATCTAGGAGAACTTTTTGATATATACTTTGATATATATTTTGACATGTAGCCTTTGGTTTAGTGCTTTAGTGATTTTACTGAGTTGATATTTATGATATTTTTCAGTTTATATAAGAGTATCAACTAATTCCTAATTCCTGAGTGATTTTTAATATTGAATATCTTAATGATGACACAAACATGACCTTTCCATATTAGACCAGTTGATGAATATCTAGATAATGGAACATATCATACGTAAGGTTTGCGTTAATGGCCAAACATCAGTTATATATAATGTCAAGTGTCAAGGAAACTTGGTAGAACAGTAATCAATTTGGAAGAAATAAAACATACAGACATTTAGTTATCTACAAGATTTATGCAATAGTTAGTCCTAAAGGAAAATATGGAGTCTAGCTTTAAAATTAAAGGGGGTTGGGGATTTAGCTCAGTGGTAGAGCACTTGCCTAGCAAGCGCAAGGCCCTGAGTTCAGTCCTCAGCTCCAAAAAAAAAAATTAAAGGTGTGTGTGTGTGTGTGTGTGTGTGTGTGTGTGTGTGTGTGTGTTGTAGAAGGAATGACAAGGGGCACTGCACTAAAATACTGCATGATAGAATCAATGACATTGTTTTATAGGGAGAAAATTAAAGAGATTTGAAAGTAACCTGAAAATGAAGAAATTCTAAGACAGGGTATTTTGGAATCTCAAGATATCTTAAGGGAAGGAGATGAAGAAGCAAATATATTCCATGTAGAGTAGTATATTGAAATAGTATAGTATATATCTTTGAAGTTCTCAAATGTCTGTGTGTGACATTTGTATGGCATGTCTTCTCAAATGTCTGCGTATGGCATGAACAGTACTCGTATAATGCTGCCCCCTTTTTCTTTAGCTAGCCATATCGATGTTGGATGTACTCCAAGTTCTAGCCAGAACAATTAGACAACAAAAGGAGATCAAAGGGGTACAAACTGGGAAGGAGGAAGTCAAGATATCACCATTTGCAGACATATACATATACATAGCAATCCCAAAAACTCTACCAGAGAGATTCCATAGCTGATAAACAGCTTCAGCAAAGTGGCTGGATATAAAATCAACTCTACCAAATCAGTAGCCTTCCTCTACTCAAAGGATAAAAGGGCTGAGAAAGAAATTAGGGAAACAACACCCTTCACAATAGTCACAAATAATGTAAAATATCTTGGTGTGACTCTAACCAAGCAAGTGAAAGATCTGTATGACAAGAACTTCAAGTCTCTGAAGAAAAAAAAATGAAGAAGACCTCAGAAAATGGAAAAATTTCCCATGCTGATAGACTAGCAGGATTGATATAGTAAAAATGGCCACCTTTCTAAAAGCAATCTACAGATTCAATGCAATCCCTATCAAAATTCCAACTCAATTCTTCATAGAGTTAGATAGAGCAATTCTCCAATTCATTTGGAATAACACAAAACCAGGATAGCAAAACTATTAAAGAACCATAAAATAACTTCTGGGGGAAGTACCATCTCTGACCTTAAGCTGTAGATAAAAACTGCATGATATTGGTGCAGAGACAAGAAGGTAGATAAATGGCATAGAATTGAAGACACCAAAATCAACCTACAAACTTATGATCACTTGATCTTTGACAGAGGAGCTAAAACCATTCAGTGGAAAAGAGACACCATTTTCAACAAATGGTGCTGGTTCAACTGGTGGTCAGCATGTAGAAGAATGCAAATCGATTTTTTCTTACTTCCTTGTACAAAGCTCAAGTCCAAGTGGATCAAGTACCTCCGCATAAAACCATTTATGCTGAATCTAATAGAAAAGAAAGTGGGGAAGAGCCTCAAACACATAGGCACACTCAGGGGAAATTTTCCTGAACAGAACACCAATGGCTTATGCTCTAAGATCATTTCTTAAGAACGACACCTAGAGAGTTTCAACTGGGTTGGAAAAAAGTGGCAAGCTTGCAGTTTGCACAAGGGCTCTGATGATGTCTTCTAGGGTAGAAGAGAATGAGCACAGACAGCAGCAAGTTCCTGGAAACCTCATTTACTCCTTGCTGAGCCATGCCAAACTAGTGCTATTGATGGGAGATTAAGTTTGACTAAGCTTGCCAAAGTCAGAAACATACAAAAACATGAAATGTCATTTCTGAAGACTAGTTTCTCTGTAGGAAAATACAACAAATGCTCGTAGTCTCACATACACAAAGGTAAAGCAAATTTGACTCAGACACGTGGAGTCCTAGACATCAGGTCCATTATATATGCACATCTGGTCAAGTTCTGGCTTCATCCTTCTCCCTCATTCTTCTCCACAGAAATAGTTATAAAAATACCTTTGAAATTGCTGTGACTTGTCCATCATTTGGAGATTACTTTTGTGTATTTATTTATCTTTAGCATTACATGTGGCTTGAAGGAATCCCTTACAGGGCTGGTTTTCTAAATATGTTGTGATATAGATGTTCCATTATATTTCATGGATTGTGTTTTATATACTGTTTTCTCTTCCAATGGAAATGATGCTGCTCAGTTGTTCAAATCCCTCTCTTTTTCAAACAATACCTGTTCTTTAAAAATCTAGATGGTGGGATGGTGGGTTGGAGAGATGACTCAGTAGTCACAAGCACTGCCTGGTCTTGCAGAGGACCAACGTTCCTTTCCTAACATCCACATGATGGCTCACGACCATCTGTTACTCCAGGTTCAAGAGATCTGATGCCCTCTTCTGTACTCTGTGAGCCCAGGAACACATGTGCTAAACTTACATGTAGACCATACATTCACACGCACAAAATAAAAATAAGTGTAAAAATACAATAAAATAAATCCAAATAGTATGTTCAAGTCAAGCCTCGCTGTATCTAGGGATCTTAATCTATTTGGCTTTCAGCTACACCTTCCCTTATGTAGACTAAGTGTATCTACTTTTGTGGTTCCATTGTGCCTAGCACTGTGATAGAAAAATTGTTAATTCTTGGTTTGATTTGATCTGATATTTAGCAAAGAGAAAGTGCCAGGGCTGTGCCCTCTGGGTAAATTCATAAAGAGCCCCATGCATTCCTTGGCGCGGAGTGGTTGATTAATAATTAAAATCAAAGCTGAGCTCTTGAGGAAGGGCCAGGGAGGAGTCTCCTTTTCTGGCAATTTTTATCATTCCTTCACATGCATCTGTGGAAACCCCTGGGGCGGCAAGTCAGTGCTTAGATTCCTTAAAAAGTGTTTTTACAAAGGAATTCATCTATAATCAAAGCAGCTATAATGAGTCAACCTGGGAAACATGATAATTTCTCCTAAGGGTTAAATTGTTTCAAATCAGAAGTCAAAATTATATTTATACTAATGACAGCCTTAAAAATGTAACACAGCATTCAACTTTTGCATAAAAATTGCACATTTTAAATACCAAAAGCTTGATGTGAATTTTACACTCTGTTTATGTTAAACCAAAAAAAAGTGAACTTAAAAGTAATCATGTAAATTGAATGATAATAAGAGTTCTTTTATATTTTTAGACTACTTCAAATGAATAATTTAAAAGGCATCAAGCAAAATATTTTATTAACATAAAGTTAATGGTATATTTTTATAGTACCTGATTTTCAAAAATTTGCGCTGAGACATTATCATAATCAGCTCATGTCAGTTGTGTGCCATTTTACATACACTATTTTTGAATAAAGTTAATGCACTCGTTGGCACCGAAGCTCCGTTTAAATCTTATTCCTCAACTATCACTGCTGGCCTTATTAAAATACTTTTAATTTGCCAACCTGTATGTAAAATCCGTAGCGAAGATGGCCTTACTCTTTGAAATATAATTTCTAACAGTAGTGCTTCTGATGATATAACAAGGTCACCTAAAAACTGAAACAATTTTGGGAAAATAGGAGGGACATCATGAGATGCAGTAGGTTACCCACCATGAAATGAAGCAGGAAGGTATTCTCACACAGAAATGACTTCATCACACAAATAAAACTTTATGGTGGTTACTACCCTGTAAATTAGATATTTATTCCTTTCCCATTAGCGGGCCTTTTCTCAATATGTTGAGCTGGGTTATAATATAAATCTGTAAATTACATGTGTCAAGGGAAATTGGCTCATTTTCACATCTGAATTTTCATATATAATAATTCTGCAACAGATTATATTTTATATAAAATCAGGCAATTATTGAGCAATTTTCCTCTCATATGACAAGATAATAGAATAAATAGCCTTTGATATTACAAAATGTTCTACCTTCATGATTAACACCGGGATATAATATTATCGTTTGCTAATTTTATAGGAAGGGATAAAAGATACCAAATTTACAAAGTCAGTTTATAATCTGATTTATGACTTTGCCCCTTCATTTAGTTCTACAATGATCCCAGTCAGACAACCTGTTTCATATGTATAACTTCTTGTAGATATGATAAGTTGGGTGTTAAGTTGGACAATCTAAATCCAATTTGAACATCATTTTATAATGTCCCCTCCAAAAAAGCTGGGCTTCTGTACTAGAGAATTCTATATATCCTATGGTTAAAGTGTGTGTGTGTGTGTGTGTGTGTGTGTGTGTGTGTGTGTGTAGTGTGTGTGTGTAAAGTATGTATGTATGTGTGTGTGTAGTGTGTGTGTGTGTATAAAGTATGTGTGTGTGTGTGCTATGTGTATTGTGTATTTTATTTTTCTGTTTTTTCACCCAGAGTCCTACAGTAAGAATCATATTCCATACTTGGTTGTCTACAGAAAGTCTCAGAAGTATTTTACACTGAAATCTAAGACCCAGAATAGTCCTGCCCAAGCCCTTACATAAAAAGATGGATGAGGGAAAAGCGAGTGTATATATTATTACTCCCAAGGATTTCTTCAAAACTCTATTGTTTGTCCCTAAGCAAGGTACATTTTCCCCCTTTTCTGTTGATGTTTTAAACTTTCTGTTTTCTTAGCTCCAAGCTTTTTTTTTCTTTCTTTCCCTCCAGTGTATGTGTTTTAGTCTAATAGCGCTTTTGAGTGCCCAGGTACCGCTGTGATAAGTGCCACAGAAATACTTATGTAGAAAGATAGATTACTTTGAACTGGCTTTCATTCTCCTTTCTCCAAAACAAAACTTTCAAGCCAGAAAAAGAAATCAAACTTGTTACTGGTTTATAAAAATCATCTGGTGCTTTTGTCTGCATAGGGAGCATGAGATTATGTCAAAGGACGGATAATAATTAATATCAGGTTTCTAGTTAATGAAGGCTTCCCTTTAGAAGGAACAATAAATAAAACAAAGAAGACTATCTCTAGCCTACCATAGAGCTGGTACCTCTCTCTACCTGTAGTATAAGATTTATATAAAAATAATGAAAGCATGTAAGTTATTGCAGCATCATAAAATTAAAGCACAGAATGCAGTAAACTGAATGTGCTAACAGAAACACTCGAGGAGAGGCTGACAACTCCAAAAACAAACTTGGCATGTTTAATTATCCCTATCAAAAGAACACAGAACTTTGATAATATACTTTGTGAAATTACTGTGACACTTGAGAGTAGTCAGGATTAAAAATTCCAATTGATGATGCATCAAAATAAAATCTAAGGAGATGATGAGGATGAATATGGTGTCCCGGGAGCTTTCCTTTGGCCCTACACAGTGTTTATAATCACCCAGTAAACATTTGAAGCCCCAACATGTTCAAATGATTAATTTTAAAAGAGAAACAACGCAAAAGGAATTGGGTATGTGTGAACCAGTGGCCTACTTCAAAGATTCTGCAAGAAGGGAGCACTTTGTGATGGAAATTCTTTTCCTCCAGGGTTTGCCCTGCCACTTGGTATTCACCATAGTCTCCCACAGTTTGCCTAGCATAGTTCAGCTGTCTTCACTAAAGAAGCCAGACATGTTTCTTTAGAAAGAAGGAAGGAAAGACAGACAGACAGACAGAAAGAAAGAAAGAAAGAAAGGAAGGAAGGAAGGAAGGAAGGAAGGAAGGAAGGAAGGAAGAAAGGCAGGCAGGAAGAAAGGAAGAAAGAAAGCCAAACAGGAGGAGGAGAACAGTGGAGGAGGAGGATGAAAAACAACAAAGGAAGATGACAGGAATCATTACAGAGTCAGTTTCATGGAAGCCACGTCACCTTAGGGAACACATGTGGCACCAGAATCCAGTGATACACACAGCAGTAACCTACTCACATAATCTTTGTGTTCTTCGAAACCAAAGAGGAGCATTTTAATTAGTTTCAAGTTCTGTTTTGTCATATCTGTCTACCTCTGACTATTTATGAAACTGTTCAAAAGCTAGTTTGTTCTACGAGCAAATCTAGTCTCCCAAATTCAATCTGAACTTGACCTTGCAATCCCGAGCTTACCAGCCAAACTCTCGAGGCAATGCTGTTTTGCAACTACTGATGCATTCAAACATTATACTCATTATTTATTACCCAGCTGCACTTTGGCGCTAGAGTGCGAGCCTTGAATAGCTGGGGCTTTCTCTTCTTACGATCCCTGTCACCTGAACAGCAGCCTAGGTCGAGTCTTTGCTGATTATTTTTGGGACTCCAAGGTTTTGATGTTGTCTTTCATCTTTGTTTGATTGCCTAGAATTTCCAATTGCCTCTTCTGGGAGTTTTCCTTAGTCCCACCCAACCACAGTCTACTAATGGGTACTCTGTGAGCCATTGTCTGTGTGCATATGTCTTTGCACACAGCTTCACTCCATTCCAGGTCTCAGAGTGTTTTAACATTTTCTTTTTTTCCATACATTAAGCCTGCTGCTTTCTGTGCCTGTCCTGTCTAGTTTGGGGCCACCTTGACAAAAGCTAAGGTTATTTGGGAAGAACTCTCAATTGGAATTAAAATAAAACCAAATAAATCATTAAAAAAAAAACACAATAAACCAAAAAATACAACGTAAAGTTTATTTGTAGGTGAATCTATAGTGTACTTTTAAAATTACTGACTGGTGTGGGAGGGCCAAGCTCATTGCGGGTGGTGCCATCCCTGGACAGACAGTCCTGAAGTGCTGTGAGATGACAGCAGGATGAGGAGGCCATGGGAAACAAGTCACTGGGCAGTTCTCTTCTACGGACTCTGCATCACTTTCACACTGTGCAAGAGTCCCTGCCTTGACTTCACTTGACAGTGTAGTGACTCAAGAGTTGTAAACAGAAATAAAGACTTTCCTCCCCAACTCGTTCTTGGTGATGACATTTTATTACCTACAAATCCTAACTATGGCAATGTGTTCATGGCTCAAATATTTACAAGAAGTCTAGGCATAAAAATCTAAAATTTTAACGAATGTTTGCCTGTGTACCATTCACGTTACCTCGTGCAATTTTTTGTTCAAACAGATTCTAAAGCACATGAACTAGAAATAGAGATAGCAAAAAAAAATATTGATTTTTATGTCCAGGTTACAACAATCTCCCTTTTCTTGAGCGGACATTTTATGCAATGTAGAGTCTCTGGCTATATGTTTAAGTGCAAAATAAGACACTTGACCTAAGTGTCCAATCCTCCAAGTGAAGCTGGATGAGATGAGTCTAGACAACCACTTGGGTGGCTGATCCTGTAGCTGCACCTTGCAATTCTACCCAACCTGATAGTTTGAGAGCATGAGGATGGTTCTAATGACAGCAATGCAGACAAGAAAATGTTACACTCGTTAGAACAGTCACAGTTGTTCCTAATGTTGGAGCCAGTCATATTTTAAGACTTTGGCTTCCTCATTCTCCTTGGGCATCATAAGGCGTTCTGTGTTCTTCTCATTAACTTTATCTGTTCTGTTTTATCTAGCTCAGGGTCCTTTGCTATTTATCACAGAAGGCTTCCGCGTGGTCTCAAGATAAGAAGGTCAGGATTACTGTGTTTTGGGAAAGATGTCAGGAGTGCGTGTTGTGTCTCCTCTGACTGCACATGTAACATGTTACTATAAAATTGGCACCTTAAACTAGCATTTAAACTTTTAGCTTAGTGTTAAAATGTCAAAAGTCGTATATGTTCTAACAGCTTAAGCTCATAGAAGTAATAGAACATCCTTTCATTTTGGAGTTTCTAGTACCTGAAGCTGCCTTCACTTGATGACATAGACCCTTTCTTCTACCTTCAAACATTGGGGCCTCTTTCTCCCTACACGGAATTCAAGTTTGACCTCTGTCCCTTTCTTCCGTTTTCAAGGACCACATAATTATACTGAATGTTCTCAGATAACCCAAGATAATATCTTCATCCAAAAGATCTTACTCCTAGCACATTTACAGAGTCCTTTTATTATAAAAGATGTCACAATCAGAGTTTCTGGGAGTTAGGATGGAGAATTCCGAGTGATGTTTTCCACTCTTAAACCTCAAGTCATTATTTTATGACTCGTTTGTCTATTTATTCCTCTTCCTACATTTATTTCATTAATAATAATAATAATATAATAATAATAAACAATAACAATAAAATGTACCTATAGAAAGCATACATAGAAATAGTTAGAGTACAGGTTCCATAAAAATCTAAAACTTGCCAGCCTTATTCAATATTGATTTATCTCCCAATGAATCCTGGAATGGTATAGTTGTTGAATAAATATCTTGTAGAAATTGAACCAAAATGTCTCCTCCATAAATGCTAGCATATTTTCTCCATTTTTTTTCCCTTTCCTTATTTTGAAAGATTTAAAGATTTAAACATGGTATTCTGTTTCTGATAGCAATGTCTGACTTCTGTGGAGGCACACTGTGTGTATTCACGTTTTCTTTTTTAACTTGGTATGTCAGACACGGGTTATGTTCTTTCTTTCTGGAATCACTGTTTACTTGAGTGAACATGAATGCAAAAATAACACCATAATTTACTACGTGAAAAAGAAAAGCACTATGCTAAGCATTTCACACATATGTTTTCCTGGAGGAGATACCATGGTGACATCACATGAGGTTCCCCATAGAACCTGCAGGAATATATGGGCATTCCTTTAAACCTGTTCTGTGGTAGGAAAATGTGCTGTGTCCATGTATTGTTTGTGGTGTTTGGCGATAGCACCAAATTGAATCTCAATCTTGGCCCATTTTCAACCTTCTTAATTTTCTTCAATGTGGTGTCTTTATTTTATACAGTATTTCTTCTTCATCTAGACAGTCCGACTATGGACACGATCCATGACAGAAATGGAGACTCTTGTTACTTTTGAAAGTTTCATATTTCAAGGCCACAGTATTGTCAGTGGCCAGCAGAGAGATGTACCATGTAAATTTTCTTGAACCTATTCATCTTCTAATTCTAAATTTATATCTGTTCTTTGTACATAATCTGCGGCCATGAGCCAACCTCCTTAGCTTCATCTACATTCCTTGTCATTGATCACTTGTTTGAGAATCTTCCTTATCACCACAGACTGCTAGTATTTTCACTGACCTTCCCAGGCTCAATTCCTAGTTTACCCCCACCCACATTTGTTCACTGTATTATCCCCAGGAAAAATATATGCAGAGAATATTTATACACATCAGTCATAGGGTATCCAGCCTCAGTTGTACTCCATTTAGGATTTCCTTGCATCATTACGTCAAACTACATGAAAGCTTACAAGTTGAAATTGAGAAAGCATATGCAAGCACGAATGGTCAAAACAAAATGGTGTTATGATGTTTGGTCTAATTATCTTTCAGCCCAAGTAATGTGTCCATAAAAGGTTTTAAACTTTTCTATTATCTCCCCATTACAAAGCTGTAGAGACTGTTTTCGTTTGTTTGGTTGATTGGTTTGCTGTTTGTTTTCCGTTTTACTGGGTAGGCCAGGTGATCATAAAAAAGAAATTCTTTCACTTTGCTGCTTTTTATATTTTATATTTTAAGGATTCCCCAATTTACTCTCTTTTCTTATATTTCTTCTGATATCAGTAAACGTCCACTGGCCTCAAATCCAATCAGACCTGCTCTTCACATCTTAAAATCTCTCTGGAATATTGGTTCTTAATTATCCTCCAATTTACCCTCATCGCTTAACCATGCTCCTGCTTTCTACCTTTAAATCTATTCAGATTTTCATTCTTAAATGAAGTTGCCCTTGTCACTGCCAGTGCCTTCCCTGCTCTCTGCCAATAAAATAAGAATAGTCTACGATCTCTACCTTCCCTTTTCCTAACCCCATCTAACAGGGTTTCAGCCCTCATCGCTCAACGGAACTTGCTCTCTCAAGGTTCACTGACAATTCTTTAATTGGAGGAGCCGATTTTCCACCCTCCATTTTGTTCTGACCTCAGTGGCTTTCACAAAAGTCTTTTCTGTCCAGCTTGAGGGACAAACCCTTCCTTAGCCTGTCTAGTCCACCGCAGAGGTTTCTCCATACCTGTCTTCTGGGATTTTAATGTCTTTGGAGAATTTTTCATTCCTGTAATTTATCTTTATTTGTACGCCATTTTTTTCACATCAAAGTTTAAAAAAATAAAAAACAAAACAGCTTCTCAGTTTCATAGTGTGCCCCTCCCATTATCCTTTCAATTTATTTATTTTTTTATATTTTGCCATGAGATATTCATGTGTTTAATGTACTAGGTCTTTTTTATTCTTTCTCTCCCAAACATTGTTATATGATCATGTTCTTTACAATACATTAAATATTGGGTGGAGCAGACCTTTTAAAAACGTTTTTATTCTCGCATCTCTTGTGTGTGTGTGTGTGTGTGTGTGTGTGTGTGTGTGTGTGCTTGTGTGTGTTTAAGTCCCTCCATACATGCTTAAGGAAGGGATTGGTTATATAATTCTGCATGTAATTAAATATACATGGTTAAAATTCATGCTGTTATTTTCTTGGAGATGGCATTCAATATTATCATATCAAAGCCTTGGAAAGCCCTTCAGTTAATAAACCTGTTTAACTCAGTTTGACCCAATGTTCCCAAACTGATTTGACCTTATAAAGTTTAACTCATCATTCTGAATAAAAACCTGCTGAACACTCAGGGAAATGTCATCAAAATATAACAATCATGTCTTTGGAGTCTGACCAACTTGCTGAAATCTTGATTTCCCACTTATTAGCTCTGTGGGCAAGCTACTCTTCAAGCTTCTATTCCTTCGTCAAATAGTAACAAGCACCTTGAAGCCATCTTCTGAGTGCTGGTGGGATCGCAAACAAACTGCCTCCTGCGACACTGGGCACACAGTAAGACACTGTAAATGTTGGAAGCATCAGTGTTATCATCATTATTATTGTATTACAATCATTTATTCATGCATCTCTCTCAGCCCACGCCACATAATATTTTTAAATTTCCATTACTATCTAGGTAGAGTATCTGCTGTATTAGTATTTCACAAATACTAGGCTAAAGGAATAATGTAGCTAGATACCTGTACCTCCATATCTATTTTAATACCTAAACCCATAACTATATATGATATATAGAGACATAAATAGAGCTTTACCTTTTATCTCTCATGATATTTGAGAGAAAAAGAAACAGAGAGAGAGACTGGGGAAAGAGAGAGAAAAGGAAGAGAGAGAGGGAGAGGGAGAGGGAGAGAGAGAGCAATGAGCTATAGAAAAAGAAAAATTTTGAAATCTGTCTCCATTTTGTGGTGCCATGAATAAACTAACCTGACTTGACTACATGATACTTCTTGGCAGATAAATGAGAACTCAACCTATGTCTTTAATCCACAACTAATTTTCCAGCATTAGAATTACTACAGTTAATAGATGGTTTATAAGTACATTGAAAAAGAAATTTTAAATTCAAATGTAATGTATTATTTTCATTATTAACCACTGTTTTAAAAATAGTCACTTGAATAAATTCATTTCTCTTTCCTTCATTGAATTCTACTGTGGTTGGTATTATTAAGTAGGTGTGCAGCCATGACCACAGAGTTATATGGCTTCTATAGTTCTCCCAGTGACACTTATGACATGTCACAACAGTGTCCTGTGGCTGCTCTGATGATGTGGTGATAAAACAAAGTCCCCTGTGCAAATATAAATTTGGGGGCATCTTATGTTTCTGTGTTGATATGAACTCTGTGGTTATTTGCTAGGATATAAACTAAAGGCAGAAAGGAGTCCCATTTCACCCAGTAAGTAAATGGCAGTTTTGAAAGCACTGCATGGTAAAATAACAAATAGGACATATTATTTCACACACCCCATAGCTCCTACATATATTGAAAATGATCAAACTGAGTTAGAAAGAATTAGTCAAATCACTTTTTTCCCTGACATTAACTCAGAACAATATCATGTCATTGTATTTCTTCCAAGTACATCTTGAACATTTCTGCAGAGATGCTGGACAGAGTTCATCAGCTCACTGCCCCTTTTGCTTGCTCTTGCTTCAGTGGTTTCTAGTTCATGGAAGCTGCTGACTGTGAGGATGTAAAACTGACCTCAAAACAGACATAGTGTCCTCCTTCCAGTCTGTGTGGATTGCTCCTTTTTTGGAAGCAATGTAGCGCTCTAAAAGCTGAGTTTCCGTTTCAAATGCTGGTTTGGACACTTACAAGTTTCCGTGTTCAGCAAATGTCTGAAGTGCTAGGTGCCTCAGAGGCCTGTTTTTAAAACCTACCTGCCTGGTAGGGTGATTCTGAGGATTCTGAGGATATGCAGGTGCTAACTACAAGTTCATTTCTATCAAGTTCACCAACCTTATACTCATTACCTTAAGCTTATCAGTGCTGGCACATCCCACAAGTTCAAATGTTGCTTGCTCATAAGGGCTCACAATTGCCAAACAACAGAAGGTTGTTTAAGAACAATTTTCTCTTAGTTGTAGTCACTATAAGTTGTATCTCGTTTGTTTTCCATTTTCTTTTCATCACCCTTCATACAATATGATCTTCTTGTTATGTTTGGCGTTCTAGCTGTACTGCCTAGTACAAATCTTTGCACATGCTCATTCAATATCGAGGTAGTTTACCACAGTGTGATTTGATTTAAAAGACTCTGGCTAATATTATCTAAGCCCCGAGAATAGCTCTGGCCAAGACTTCGAAAGAGCACAGAGGCCCAATTCTATTATGAGTGGAGAATTGAAGGGACATTAACATTGAGCCATGAAGTGATGAATAGATAGCATGAAACATGCTTTTGAGTGACAGGCACTTCTCATGGGGACCCAAACTGTGCCTTCTGACTTAATTACATTGGCCCAACAGATCTGTATTCTAATTGGTGCATCAATACTATATGTTTAACTTATTTATCCCAGGGTCCTCTGTGCACTTGTGATAAAGAGAATGCTGAGATAAAACAAAATAAATGTTATCCTTCACTCACTCCAACATGAAATTTAATTTAGAAGAGTGAAAAATTGCAACCAGCATGGGTAAGCAATTCAAAATGGAGGAGGAGTCAGTCATCCACCAGGTCTCATGGGATCTTTTATGTGTTGGTTAATTAAAATGACCTGAAGTGTTGAACCTTCTTTCTCTGGGGGATATTTTGAAATTCCTATACTTCCCAGGGGAATGGTCATATTGCTTCACTCTCAATTTGCGATGAGGACACAGCAAGCCAATTAGCATTGCTAGACTCAAGAGTCTTCAGAATTTTTAGTGGACCTGCCCCTACTCTCCAACTTCCTATCAAAGACGAAGAAAATGCAACCTAGAGAGAAAAATGCTTTGCCAGCTGATATTTTCTCAGTAGAAGAAGATGACGTAGTAAGTAAGCTCATGGTACATTTAATCTGGAATGTTTCACCTGTTAATAAAAGCACTAGCTACCTGGGTTACCTCTGGCCAGTCCGAGTACACGCAGTCATTGGTCATACTGGTTGTACATATTATACTTACACACCCTCAAAGAACTACGTTTCCATTCACTACTGTTTCTATTTTGCAGATAGGTCAAGAAGGGCTCCTAGGCTCAGCCTGCACAGGACTATTGAGCTCTCGTCTAACAATAGCATCACCTTTGACCCCGAGTCAGATATCTACATGAGCCACTCTGACTCACTGTCTGTTTTGGGTCCCCTTAGAATTAGGAGTATTCATGTTTTTAGATTCTTAAACCATTGGCCAGGAAGAACACTGTATAACACATGAAAAGTATATTAAATTTCAGTTTCTGTAAGTAAGGTTCAATCGAAGCATAGCCATTTGTGCACATGTTACTGAGTGGATCATAGTCACTCAGTATGAACAAAATGGCAGCCAAACCTACAAGATTTACCCCCAGCTCCCATATAGAAAAGCCTATGCACCCCTAATATTCATCACTATCTGTCTTGCCTCCACAAGTAACAATGAGAAAGAAAACAACAAGGATATGGGAGAAGAGAAAGCTGGAAGTCTGTGACCTTAAAAGCAAGACCCTGTATCGCGTCCTCCTCTCTATCCCCAGGGCTCAGGGAACATGGTGGAAGAGAAGGTAGAAAGAATCTACAAGTATGATGTTGGGAAGACTGCTGTGGAATGTGACTTCTGGACAAGACGGGCGTGCACTCAAGACAGCTGGGGCTCCTTTCACAAGACAGCACAAGACTTGCTTATCCTGGAAGGGGGAAGGGCTCCCGTCTCAACCCTTCCCTTAGGGACTACTGACGGTTAGTTAATGGCGTGTAGCCATTGAGAAGTTGCCCATGCTCCAATAAACAGCCTCCCACCCATGCTCATGCAGGCAAACCTATTTCCACTCAGTGGGTCACACTCACGTGGAAATGCATGAAAATAGGGCAGGGAGTCCTGGGGAAAAAACAACATCTGGGTTGCAAAAGGAGAGGAAAGCTAGAGGGTAATGAGGAAGGATGACAAGCATCTCAATTTATGAAATGCAGGTATTGAACCATCAAAGAGTAGGGAAGAAAAGAAAAAGTCAAACAAAAATAAAAGCTGAAAGAAGAAAAAAATCTCTACCACAGGACCTACACATGTACACACCAGGTCCTCTGCATATGGAGTACACTTTCCAGTTTAGTGCTTTTTGGGGACTCCTGCACATGTTAATGAATTGCTTTCTCATTCTTCGGTCTTACTTAGGGTTCTTTTCATTTTCTGTTGACTTGTCTTGGTCCTACTTCCAAACAATGGTTTCTGTTTTATATTTTATTTTGCTATGTTTTGTGTTCTCTGAGAGGCCTCTTTTTTGTTTGTTTTTCTAATGAAAGACAAAACGGGAAAGGGTCTGGATGGGAAGGGAGCTGTAGAGGAATGGGGAGGGGAATTAGAAGGAGGGAAAACTGTACCCAGATTATATTGTATGAGTAAAGAAACTATGTTTAATAAAAGGTAACAAATAGAAACTAGGCAAGTTCATGTGTCCAGAAACAAAGACAACTAAACTGATGTTTGCAGAACAAAGATCTAAAAGCACCAACCTGGCCCATGGCACAGTCTCGGCTCGATTGTGGTGAATGTGTCCTGCCTAAGGAGATCACAGGCATGCCTGCTAGAACACGTTCTTTTACACGAGTCCTCTAACAAGAAAATTGTCCCACCCATCCCAATTCAAAAAGTGTCTTCAGCTTTTTAGGCTCTTGTGAGGTCAAAACTACTTTCGTAATGTTACTAAGACAGCAGTAGTCTTTCACACTCCTCCTTCCATGGATGTTTAGGGAGGTTTCCTAGAGGCTTCAGGAAAAGTGATTTCTTTTAACATAGAGGAAACACAGAAGCAGATATTTCATCTCATAAAATGAGCTGGCACCGTAGCAAAACAATGGCCGATTTCACAGTTACTTTTGTTTTAGAAAATATGGGTGTTTATTTTAGCCTTAATTTTTTTCATTCACAGAAGCATATAATGGTTAATTATTTTTGCAGGTTGGTAGATAATTATGTTTAAGGGTTCTAAATTTAATTTCCAATGGGCTGTGGTAGATAAATAAAACCCAAAATATACAAACTTTTAACATTCTCAAAATATTTTGATGCCTTGTGAGTTTCACATCATGGACCTCAGTCCCTCCCATCTCCCCTTCCCCTCCCCTTTCCTTTCCACTCACCCCAAATAAAATAAACAAACAACAACAAAAATCCCAAAGCATAAAAAATAATCATAGTGTTCCACAGTATACACCTCTGTCTATACCTCTTCACTGCAATGAGTCATCAATCTGGATTAAGATCTCTGGCCTCTGTGACACCATCAATATCAGATCCTCATTGGAACTCCTCTCTGTCATCCTGGTACTGCCCTGTCTCCTAGAGATTTTTAATCCTTGGATTAGCAAGACTAGCCCCTTCACATATCCCAATCTTTCATAGATCACATAGATTTGGGGGTGGGGCAACTCAGAACTCTATGTCTGGGACTGGGTGGCAGCTGGGCTCGTCAGCTCTCCCTTATCTGCATCACTAGGGCAAGCTCACCAGCAATGCTCTGGCTAAACCACCCAATACCACCATCTACAGGAGGTAGGGGTCACTTTCCTGCTCCTATGTCATCAAAGCTGCTTCCCCTCCACCTAACCAGCTTCATTGTGCTGACTAGTCAAGGCATGGTGGCCCATTCTCCCAAGAGTTGTAGCCTGTGAGGGGCTGGACCAGCTCTCCCATTCTCATACCTTCTGGGCTGGCACACTTGCACCTCTTCAACCAGGGCCAGCCCTACTGATCTGCCCTACTGATCTGCCCAGGCTAGATCTAGGGCTTCCTCACCCTAGTGCAGCAACTAGCTGGGGCAGATCCGTTCACCAGCTCTCATGACCTCTGGATCAGTTCTCTCAAGTACGTTGGGTGGTGCGGGGAAAGGGGACAGAGGACACCTCCTCTTCAGCACATACCAGTTTATGGCAGAGGAGTGGCAGGGGTAGCTCTCCTGTTCTCTGGCTCCGTTTACCTATGGCCCCTCTACCAAGGAACGTTCTACTATGCTGCCAAGGTAAGGTGCAGAGTCTGCTCTCTTGAGTGCTGCAGAAGCCAAGGGAAAGGACTGGCTCACCCTCTCTTATGACTCCTGGGCCAGTTCTACTAATTGCCATGGGTGATAAGGTGTGGGAAGGGCATCACCTTCACACCCACACCACCTAACAGCAGACATGCAGTAGGGCCGTCTCTCCCTTGCTCTGCCCGTGCAGCTGGTTCACCAGCTTCTTTTTGATCTGACCAGGGCCAGCACTACTGTGCTGCCTATGCAAAGTGGATGGTCTTCTATCCCTAGTACTGCAGCCAGCACTGGGCAGGGCTAGCTTACATGCTCTAATGACCATGCAGTCATGGTCAGTTTTCCTGATTGTCACTGGTGGCCAGGGGTCAAGGGTCATTCCATAGCACCCATGCCACCTCATATCAAACCAGTGGTGAGGTCAACTCTCCCTTGCTATCACCCTCTGCGCTCCCTCATCTATGCTCCATCAACCAGGGCCAGCCCTACTGTGTTGCCTGGTTGAGGGGCAGGCTTGCTCTCCAGAACACTGCATCCAGGCATCCATTGGGTCCAGGGCCAACTAAGCACAGTCCATGGATATCCATGTAATCCTAGGAGGCTGTACCAACTAGGGAATCCTAAGTTCTATACTGGTAATATGAGCTACAGGCATTGACACCGACCCCTACCACTGCATATCGGTGAATCCAGTCATGGTACTGGGCAGCAGCTCCAACTGGGACTTCACCATGGCCACCGGTAGCAGGACTAGCCACAGGCTATTCCTTTCTCCTCTCAGTCTCCAGTTCCATCTCTCTTCATAATGTTCAGGCTGTTCCACTCCTCTCTCTCTCCCATCTGACTACCACACACTTGTACATTATTGTGGTTCCTGCTGTAGGCTGAGCACATGGTTGGCAGGCCCCTCGGGCCCTTGGGTTACATATTTTATCCCTGCTGAGTTGCATGGCAGCGAGTTAGTACCTATGGCCTACCTGTGCCCAGTGCTGAAAGGCAGGGCTTCCTTTCCCTGTGCTGCCCTACCTAGATTTGATTTGATTCGATTTTTATGAATCCTGAGCTTAAGACGTCTTTGGCATCAAGCTAGGATCAACCAATGACTGATTTCTGCTGTGCCCGTGACTGAAAGAACTCCACCACCAATAAGTTGTCTCTTTGATCTTTGCCAGTAGCTTTCAAAACATTCTTAAAAGAGGCAGAAAGAAAGATAGGAGAGTTTCTCAATGCCAACAACAATCGTTCAATCCTAGTCCCACCTCCTGATATGCATTTCTGATTATAAATGAATCTTTAAGTATGCATCTAAATTTGAACTACCTGGGAATCCACAATTGTCTCTGTTCTTTGGTCTTCAAACCCTCCTGAAGTGCAGCCCAAGGTGCTATATTTTATTCTCTTATACTTCTAGTACAGATCATCTTAAGGCAATGCTGGCTAACCCTGGCAGAGTTATTGTTGATGACTTCTGATATGGAATGAATCCCCACTACTACTATACATAAATCTGCTGGATTTCTAATTACCTGTGCCTTTGAAATATGATTATTTTTACATATGAGGTCATTAAAGATTTAACTGAATTAAAAGATGATGTTAAGAAGGCTTTAGAAGAAAAGATCAATACACATATACACAGGAAGTACCCGAAGACAGGAAGACTGTCATGTACAAAGGAGACTGATCTCTGAAGGAAACAAGTTCCCCCTCACTTTGATATAGAGTTCTTGTCCCCAGAGCTGTGAAAAATACTTCAACTGTCTAAGCTACACACTATATGACATATTAGGATTCTAGCACCTTTCCAAGAAATATAAATGCAGCACCTTTTTAAAATCACTGTTTATTTTCCATTTATTTGCATACAGGTTTGGTTTTTTTTTTTTTGCAACTTTTCTTAATGTATTTTATATCTTTTTATTTCCTTAATTTAAACTCTGCAGTGACTGAAAATAGCTGCTTTGTTTTCGTTTGTCTGTTTTGTTTTCCTGATACTGAGGCCAACCCCCTGACTTTCTTCATTTGGTAAACTTAAGTTTTTGCAAAAGGAAACTACTAGGGGACAAAAGGCTTTGATTACTTAGAGTACTAATCTTAGAGTATCTATTTCTTGGGTTAATGACCTTGGAGGAAATGAACGAATATTAACAGTGTTTTTTGTGCATATTTAGTCTGGGTATATTTGAGGAGAGTTAGATTCACTTCTGTGGGTCTTCCAATGACTGATTGGTTCAGCAAAGGCCTGTTAGGCCTATTTAGATTACTAGAGCTACACAGGAGTCTTGGTTTCATTCCGAATGTTGATGGGGAAGGTTTGCACTAAGGCTGTGCTCTCTGAAGAACCCAGGAGATGTCTGAGTAGAACAGAAAGTATCTTTATCTTTTTCATCAGTGAATGGATCACTGGTCACGAGAAGCATAATTTTCGAGGGCAACTTTGGCAGGTGGACACTCTGTGTTTGGAGATGAGGCCTGCCCTTCCTCAAAGACTCAAGGATGTGGAATCATAACTAATGCCACTAGAATGACAGAAATGCTGCTATTCTCATAGGGGCTCTGACTCCTGCACCAGGGTAGTCTTGTTCACAGAAACACATAGGAATATGCCATTGAAATAAGTCAGAAAACACATTTTACTTTAACCTACTACATAGGTTCATGAGGTCAAATAGTAAACAGCTGAGAACCTTCATAATGGATAGTCAGGGAAATTGATTTTTTTTCTTCATCTTCAGACAGGTCTTTATCTGACAAATGAAGTTAAAGTAAAAGAAAACCAAAACAAATACCCAAGCAAACAAACAAACAAGCAAAACCACCAGACATGAAAATGGTCAAAGAGAATGCTTTGTACTTCCTCAGTCTTGAAGACATTTTGCTCCTTGTGACTCATATCTGCTTGTAATTTTTACACAAAGCCTATAGAGCCAATATAATTACCCCACAGGTATGTGTGGGCTTAGCTCTTGCTAATGGAGAAAACTATTGATGCTCTCCCTTCCGTTTGTACAAAGTGCGAATGATGATGGCCTCCATCTGCTACTCATAATGAATGTGTGTCAGAATTACTGCTGTGAGGACTGCTTAAGTGGATACCAGTGAGTCTCTTCAGTACTTCCCTTTATAAGGGTTAAGAAGGGTCATTACTATTCTTTCAAGTCAGGAGAAAGGAGAACACTATGGTCAGAACTAAAAATTCTATTTTGTCTGACACCAAAGCCTGTGTCAGACTTATCCTAAGCCCTATAAGGCATTACCAATAAAAAAAAGAAAACTAACAAAGAGACACAAAACATCTTCTCCTTCTCTTCTTTCGGTATTTATACTTAAATGATACTTTGTTGAGTCCTCAGAAATTTACAATCGCTAGCCACAATTTGGAGAATAGACAAGAAAATATTGCATTCGTATTGTTTCCTTCATAACCTGTCCTAGGAGAGATTCAAACCAGAATTGTACTAGGCACTGAGCCATCAAAGTAAGTCCTCAGAGATCATTATTCCAGTGTTGAGCAAACTCTTTTTATCGTTTCCCCATATGCATGAAGCCAGCAGGGGTCCCTCTTCTGACCTCCACATCTTCCTCTGATCTGATGGGAAGAAGTACCTGACAAGATGATTTTCAGGTAATCTCTAGCTTCAATGCAATAAATGTGTAGGTACTGAACTTGAAAGCTTGTGACATTTGACAGAATATCAATGGAATTGTTATGCACAGCTACGGTTCGGACTGAGTATGTAAAATTACATCAAGGCGGATGAATGGCGCCATTTCAACAGCTATGAAATGATAACCTTGTCAGCTATGTTTAAGTTTTCAAGACACAGAAAAGTAGAAAATGCCCCCATGGAACCACTTAGAAATGCAAGCCAGTCACATTTGCAATTACATGGATGTGACTTCTCATAAAACAGGGTTAACATAAGAAAGCAAGGAAATAGAGTAAAACGGGAAGCTGCAACCATTTCTCAAACTGTTACCTGTGCAAAATCGTCACTTTGCTCTTCTCGATTAACTTAATTCTTCTGCTTTAAATAAATTAATAATTAATAATAAGATAATATCCCTAAGCATGGCCTGCTCATGGGTCTTAAAGTTGATTTAAAAGCAAAAGTAAACATCTCTCTAAAATGAATCAAATTCCTTTCTATCTTATTTTAAGGTAGCAAAATCAAACCATTTAAATCTGTATTCCAACACACCAATGAAAGCCCTGTTAATACTAATATCATTCCTGAGTATTCTACAGTCCATCTTTAGATTCGGGGAAGTAGATCTTCTCAACCAATCTGAGTTCTGTCTGCTGCCACTTTTGGATCACAGCTGCCCATCGGTTCTTACTTTCAACAATCTCAAACTAATAATACTTATTTCTAAAACGCTATGCAAAAAGGGCAATAGTCAGGACCCAGGAGGCTGCTGCACACTGTGGAATGGGCAGAGTTCACCAAGTAGAATTCCCAGGAGAATTCCTGAGGAGAACTTCCAGCACGTGGAGGGATCATTAGGAAGCGAAAGGTTAGCGGAGGCATATTGCCCTTGAAACTAGGGAAAGTGGGCTGAAGATTCCCTGCCTTAGATTAAGCACTGCTCTTTCTGTGAAAGTGAGGCTCTCTATTCAAAAGAGCATGTGCACCCCTGTGGGACACTTTCTGAATCAAATGGAGACAGGTACAGTGAATAACCCATGATCATCTCTGCCTGTCCAGTAACAAATAAGTTTACTATAAATTAATATGAGAAATGGGCTCTAAGGCTACCAAGTCATCCAAACTTGTACATAGTATGTTTTTATCAGAAGATATATATCTTGTATGTATATGTGCATGTGTGTTTTAATTGGATGCATGTCTGCATGCACCGTGAATGTGCACTGTTCATAGAGGCCAGGGACAATATCAGATCCCCTGGAACTAGAATTCCAGGTGGCTATGAGCCACCACATGGGTGCGAGAAACTAATCTGATTCCTCTGTAAGAGCAGCAAGTGCTCCTAACCACTGGGCCATCTCTCTAGCACCCAAAATGCACTAATTTTAATTTTTCTACTGTAGAAATAATTAAATAACAGCTCACACAGAAGGATAAAGGAGAACTAAAGAGTAGTTCCATAAGATCAGAAAGGACTTTTGGTGTGAGGAGGTAAAAGGTAGGGAATAAATATAAAATCACATTGTATTAAAAGGAAAAATGGTATCACAAGAAATGGTGCATGTCAAGCACCAAGACTTCATATTTAGGTTTTAAAACTTTCTAGTTCAAGTTACTAAACATTCTAGAAAAGATACATGCTCCTAAAAACATTTTAAAATATGAAGCAAACAGTTATATAAATTTTAAGCTTCTAGTATCTGGGGACCCCAAAATAATCTCTCAATTTGCACCTGGTTGCTTCCGATCTGCACCTGCATGGTCTTCTCTTATCAACACCATACAGTCTGCAGGGCTCCCAGGAGATCTGCTGCAGCCAGGGCAACAGTCTGCCTATCTCCCAGAAGATCGGCTGCAGGTAGGGCCACAGATCCCCCAGGAGATATGCTGCAACTCAGGGACACAGAAAGCATGCTATAGAAAGAGACAACCAGGCTACCTACCACCTAAGATAACCAGATAGTGAGAGGCAAGTACAGGATTATAAGTTATAGAAGCCAACATACTTTGACACTGTCAAAACCAAGCTTTCCCACTACAGCAAGCCATGGGTATCCCAATACATCTGAAAAGCATGATGTTGATCTAAAATCCCATTTCATGAAGATACTAGATAACTTTAAGGAGGATGTACATGACTCACTTAAAGAAATGTAGGAAAACACAGTTAAAGGAATGAAGGAATTGAACAAAGGAGTCCAAAGACAAAGATTCCCAGCTAAAGGGCCAGAAAACATCTTCAACAAATCATAGAAGAAAACTTTCCCAACTTAAAGAAGCAAGTGGCTCTAAAAGTACAAGAAAGCTACAGAACACTAAATAGATTTGACTTGAAAAGAAAATCCTACCAACACATACTAATCAAAACATTCAATGCTTAGAACAACAACAACAACAAAGAGAATATTTAAAGCTATAAGAAATAAAGGCCAAGTAACATATAAAACCAGACCTATCAGAATTACATCAGACTCTTCAACAGAGACAATAAAAAACAGAATATCCTGGAGAGTTATCAGGCAGTCCTTAAGAGAACACAAATGTCAGCCCAGGCTATTATACCCAACAAAAGTCTCAATCATCAAAGATGGGAGAAGCAAAATATTCCATAACAAAAGCAAATTTAAACAATATATATCTACTAATTCAGCCCTACAGATGATTCCAGAAAGGAAACAAGGAGAGTATCTATACCAAGAAAAAATAAGAAATCAATCATCTTATAACAAACCCAAAATGAGAGACTCACACACACATAATTCCACCTCTAAAACCAAATATAACGGGAACTAACAAACATATATTTAATATCTTTCAACATCAATGGACTCCATTCCCCCAGTAAAAAGACATATGCTAATAGACACATATACAACCAGGATCCAGCATTTTGCTGCATTCAAGAAATACATCTCAAAACAAAGACCGACAATACCTCAGAGTAAAAGGCTGGAAAAATCGTTTCCAAGCAAAGGGTTCCAAGAAACAAACAGGAGTTGCCATTCTAATATCCAATAAAAGAGACTTTCAAGTTATCAAACGAGATGAGAAAGGACACTTCATATTCATCAAAAAATCCGCCAAGATAAAATCTCAATTCTGAACGTCTATACTCCAAGTGCAAAGACACCCACATTCACAAAATAAACATTACTAAAACGTAAAGCACACATTAAACTTCACACAATAATAGTGGGAGACTTCAACACCCCACTCAACAATGGGCAGGTTATTGAAACAGAAACTAAATAGAGACACGATGAAGCTAATAAAAGTTATTAATCGTATAATTTTAGCACACACACACACACACACACACACACACACCCCATTTCACACTAAAACCAAAGAATATACCTTCTTCTCAGCACCTCACAGGTCCCTTCTCCAAAACTGACCATATAAATCAGTTACAAAACAGGTCTCAACAAATACAAGAAAATTCAAATAACACCATGTATCCTATCAAATCACCATGGACTAAGGCTTGACCTCAATAACAACAAAAGTAACAGAAAGACCACATACTCAGGGAAACTGTACAACTCTCTACTCAATGCTAACTTAGTCAGGGAAGAAATAAAGAAAGAAATTAAAGACTTTCAAGAATTCAATGAAAATGAAAACATAGCATACCCAAACTTATAGGACACAATGAACAGAGTGCTAAGAGAAAAATTCATAGCACTAAGTGCATTCATAAAAAATCTGGAGAAATCCTACACTAGCAGCTTAACAGCACAGCTAAAAGTTCTAGAACAAAAAGAAGCAAACACGTCCAAGAGAAGTAGATGGCAGGAAATTCTCAAACTCAGGGTGGAAATCAACCAAAAGAGACAAAGAGATCAAAGCAAAGCATCAACAGAACCAAAAGCTGGTTTTTTGAGAAAATCAACAAAACAGATAAACCTCTAGTCAAACTAACTAAAGGACACAGAGACAGTATCCAAATCAACAAAATCACTAAGTAAGTGAAAGACCTGTATGACAAGATTGTCAAATCCCTAAAAAGGAAACCAAAGAAGACCTCAGAAGATGGAAGATCTCCATGCTCATGACTGGTAGGATTAACATGGTAAAAATGGCCATCGTACCAAAGGCAATCTACAGATTCCATGCAATCCCCATCAAGATTCCAACACAGTTCTTCACAGATATGGAAAGAGAAATTCTCAATTTCATCTGGAAAACAGAAAACCCAGGATGGCAAAAACAATTCTTAACAATAAAAAACATTTGAGAGAATCACCATAACTGATCTCAAGCTGTAGTACAGAGCAATAATGATAAAAAAAGAACCGCATAGTATTGGTATAAAGGCAGAAAGGTTGAACAGTGGAATAGAACTGAAGACCCCAAAATAATCCCACACACTTATGGACACTTGATCTTCAACAAAGAAGCCAAGCCAAAAACATACAGTGGAAAAAAAGGAAGTATCTTCAATAAATGGTAGTCATCCAACTGGCATTCTGTATGTAGAAAAATGAAATGAGATTCATATTTATCTCTTTCCAAATGACTCAAGTACAAGAGGATCAAGGACCTCAATATACAACCAGATACATTGAATCTAATAGAAGAGAAATTAGGAAAGAACCTTGAACTCATTGACATAGAGGAGAAATTTCATAAACAGAACTCCAATGGCTCAGGCTCGAAGATCAAGAACTGATAAATGGGACCTCAAGAAACTGAAAAGCTTCTGCAAGGCAAAGGACATAATCAATAGGACCAATCAGCAACCTACAGAATGGGAAAAATCTTCACCAACCCCATATCTGATAGAGGGCTAATATCCAAAATATATAAAGAACTCAAGAAGCTAGCTAACTTCCAAAAAAGTAAAATCAAAAAAGAAATAACTCAATTAAAAATGTGGACTGAAGTAGCTGAAGGGGATTGTAACCCTACAGGAAGAACAACAATATCAACTAACTCGACCCCTCAGAACTCCCAAGGACTAAACCACTAACCAAAGAGTTTATGTGACTGACTCCATGGCTCCTGCTACACACATAGCAGAGGACTGCCTTATTGGGCATCAGCAGAAAGGGGGCACTTGCTTCTGTGGAGGCTTGTTCCTGAGGGAAGAAGGATGCTAGAGGGGTGAGGTGGAAATGGGTGGATAGATAGGAAAGCACCCTCTTAGAGGCAAAGGGGAGAATGCGGTGAGGTTTGTGGAGGGGAGATTGGGAAGTGGGACAACATTTGAAATGTAAACAAAATAATCAATAAAAATATTGCACCTGGTTTAGGGTAGTTCACGTCTCTAAGATATGAAATATAGATCCTTATTTGTCAGCTGCTGACTGTCCACTTGATTGGGAAAGTGATTGAATACTCAGAAATAGAAGGCAAAGATTGTACGACAGTATCCTTTCCCACACTTGATAGCATCCACTATGCTAGTATGTCTAATGGCTGTGGTTTAACTTCATTTTTATTTGCAACTCCTGATTCTAAAGAACCTGAGATTCTTCCACAGATCTGATAAAATATTTCTTTTCTTATGCTTCTTGGTCCTTTTGAATAATGCGTCTTTTTTTGTCAGGTCTCAAAATGTCTGTATGTCCCAAAGACAGTGATATGGACAATTCAATGGAGACAGTGTACTAAAAAAAAAAGATAGAAAGTTCAATCTTTTCCATTGGATCCAAAAGAACAGGAACATTTTTTTTTTCTGTAAAGGTCCAGATAATGAATACTTTTGATTGCAGGATATCAGAGCTTCAAAAAGCTGTGAAATCATCTAGGATACAATATACTAAGGGCTGGACCCAGCTATGTGTCAGTTGGAGTTCATTTCCTAGACAGCACCTGGACCATATTTGGCTCATAGACTATAGTTTGTCAATGCCTATTTGTAAACAGAAGACAATTTTCTACTGCTTTGTACTGTTTAAATGAATTAAGTACCAGCGTGGCCCAATTCTGTATTTGACATTCCTTAGAGTGTCACTCAGAATACTTTGACTTACACCATCAAAACCTGTATCCCTTTCACATTCTGTTTTATAAAATCAATGGTGCACATCCAGTCATACACCCATCCCCTGCCATCGTGTTACACATGCTTTCATTATGATCACAACATTGTGTTTCATATTTGGAAACTATATCTTTTTTGTAATTTTATGATCAAGTCAAAATTTGATATATTTAAATCTAGATTCAAATATTCACATGCTCTTCACTTGGAGATCATAACTGCTGATGGCAAAGTTTAAATATTTACTTTCCATAATGAAATGACTTGATGGTTATTTTATAGCTATATGTGTCTATAATTATTTGTGATGAAAATTATATCGTGCATTATATTGTATGTATTAATATATAGGTTAGCATTCTTAAGACTAAATTATCAATGCATTTAATGGCCTCAACATTTACCAGGCCTAGAAATAGGAAACAAAGATAGATATTTCACTACTTTGCATCTATTTGTAAGAAATACCTGAAACAAATTTTACCCATGACTATTTCTAATTTTACTTTGCTGGGAATTTCATCAATGTTAAAGCTGTAAATTATGGGGAATTATAAACCATTATAAAATTTCTGGAAAAAAGGAAAGCGTTCATTCACCCGTCCATTAAAATTTCTATTTTAGGTTGTTTTTTCCTGTCCGTATTGTTGAAGTAAGAAAATTTACGTTCGGAGCTTTCAGGGATGAGTAATTAGGAAGCATTTTTGTAAAAACTTGAAATGATAGACTTAAAATAAGCCACTTTCTCATGTGTTCATGTACCAAATGTAAATGCTTCTGTAAGGATAAATCAAACTGTAAAATAAGTCCTTATACCTGAACATACTCTGAGGATGTCCAATTATATACAAATATTTGTATCCACTATAGCCAGCCAAAACATACTTCGTAAAAGAAGACATGTATACTTTTCACCACTGCAAATGAGAATAATGTTATAATTCTACTAGATTATTATACAGATATATTAGTAATACCCCCCTCCAGTGCACATTAGTTTCTGTTTCTTCATACAACGGTGTATGAGTGTACATTGCTTCTGAATCTCTGTTGTCCAAGTCTAAATTATATTCCTGCACCAAATGCTCAAATTGACCCGCTTCAAATCTAAAAGCCAGCCAGGCATGAGAATGCAAACCTGTAATCCCCACCAATGGAGAGGCAAGAGGAGCAGAGCTAGGGGCCCAACTGAGCAGCTTAGTCAGATTTTGTCTCAAAATAGGAAAAATAAAAACGAGGTGAGGAGGACTTGGGGTTCATCTCAGTTGCAGAATTCTTATTGACCTTGTCAGGAACTAAGGTTAACTCCCAGTGCTCCAAAGAGCTAGCAAGCATCAACAAACAAAGTGCCATAGATCCATTGAAAATTCATACTTCATAACTCATAGGTACATACATATATACATACATTCATCATGCGTACACACACATAAGCACACACAAATACACACAAATACACACACACACACACACACACACACACACACACACACCTCAGATGTTCAACTTCATGGGATAAGTGCTCTTCTCCCCAAAGCAGAATACAAGACACAGAGAATCAAGTGTTCCTCAGTATCTGACAACCGAATCCACCTATACTAGAAAGGAAATTGAGCACTGCTGTCCTATTCTCCACTCAGAAGGTGGAAAGGCAGAAGACAATTCACTTTCAAGGATGCTACCCTCTGCACTGGACAGATGGCAGTTTCCAAGATGTAATAAAACCTTATCCACTCTGACCTAAACATAGTCTCTTCAAGGTCTTGCCTTTCTGTAGTAAGCAATGATCTAGAAGACAAGTTTTTTTTTTTTAATTTGAACTCAACCAACATAAATTTGCTTAGTAATTTTAGTGCAATTAGAAACAAAAGAGCATCCCAGTCATTTCCACTCTCCATTGGCCCTTCAGATATTTTTCATTTTCTCTAACCACTGACCAAGAATCATCTATAAAGGAACAGTTGAATCGAGGCAGTCTAAGGTTTCTAGGCATGGTTACTCACTCTTTGGCTGTAGTAAGAAAAAACAACCTTCTAAAACACCATCCTTCATACAGAAATTGGAATTTCCTACAACTTCATGTGCCATGATACGGTTACTTCTCCCAGTATTTAACAATATCAAAACTGTTCTTAGCCCCCAGCTAGTACATTCATTTGGTGATGGAACTGAACTTTTAAAACCGTTTCTGAGACCGTGTTATCCTTGTTTCTTACCATATTAAGCTTTTGCTTTTATCTAGTAATTGTTGCTAATTTTGGCTCTAAACCTGAGGCTGATCCCATTTATATCCCAGTCTTGTCTTTAATCATTTCTCCACAGATCTTTAGATGTCTCTCACATTCCTTCTCGCTCACGGATCTGTCTCTGATAGTTCTCTCTGGATCTCTCTCACCTTTCCGCTCCCCGCTCCTTTCTTCTCTCCCTCCCTCCTACTGCATAATGATGGCAAAAGAAAAAAACAGTCCTACACATATTCCCTGCCATTGTCTCATCTTATTTCCCATACTGATTTTCTGCAAAAGAAAAGAGCTCGCCAGTCACTGTCAGCAAGTTCAAATTTTGGAGGGAAAACCTTGGCTCCCAAGCAGTGCCACCAGGAATACAAACCTCCAGGAAAAAAAAAATAATAAAAGAGACTTCCCTCCATGGTGCTTTCTATTGCTTTGATTTAAACCGTCTTCTGCCACAGGAGAGTGGCAATACTTCAAACATAGTCAGCTGGATACGGGATGCTTTTATATCTAACCTGCATAGTCCACTTTATGTAGGTTCTGCCTGCATGAGCCTGCATGGGAGAGGACGGAAAAGCTAATGACTTTCACCTGGAGGGGAATTTGAAAACTCACAATCTGCTCTGCAATTACCAGGACCACTGTTAGGATGTGATTGATTACACACATACAACACGGGAGGGAAGGGGGATATGAGGAGCACGGTGTTCAGTGTCCAATAAGCTGTAAAGATCATGAAATTCCACCCTGTCTAAAGATGGGGGCCACAGAAACTTTCTTGGCAAAGAACTAGTTCCCATGATAACATGAAATAAAGATTTAACTTGCATTTTCCCCCCACTTACAATGCCCTCGTGGCACTGAAAGCATTTGCCTTAATCAACAAGAATTAGCTAAACTATTAGAAATGGAACACATTTTCAAGTGAGGCACACTTCTAGATATCAAATTTTAAATCGTTCTTTGTGGATCTGTGCTTTCATGTGTGTCTGGTTGAATATGTGCAGGTAAGAAGATGGCGCCTGAATTTCCACCTTATGTGAGACGATGTCTTCCACTGGCCTGCAGTTACAGATCCATATATGATGGCTGTCTAGTAAATCCTGGGTATTCTCCTGTCTCAGCCTTCCAACCGCCTGGAATCCACGTGGAATTCCAAACACTGCCATCACATACAGTTTTTGTGGATCAAACTCAGATTCACATGTAGACAAGGCAGACACATTAGCAATCTCTCAAGACCACACCTTAAACCTTTTATTCAGATAGTTATCTTTAATCACATGGAGATTCATCAATAAATTACTGCATACATTAGTTAGTTTTCTCATTGCTGTGTTTAGAATCCTGAAAAGAAATGTTTCAATAGAGAAAGGTTTATTTTGGCCCACATTTCAAATTCAAATTCACATTGGGCTCACATTCATGAACTCATCCTTTAGGGCAGGCCATGGCACCAGAAGCTAGAGGTAGCTAGTCCGACTGTGGTCTTCATCACAGACGAGATGGATGAAGGTTGCTGCACTGTTCACCAGTTCCTTTTTTTCTCAGTCTAGGACTACAACCCATGGAATAGAGCCACCCAAAATCAACATGACTCCTTCCACTGCAAATACCTTAATCTAGAGTCCCTCACAGACGGGTTGAGATCCTCTTCTCTGTGACTCTTGATCCCATCAACTTGAGAGTGGGAATTAACCATGAAACTATGGTTTCTTTCATCCTTGTTTCTACTTGTTTATATCATATATTTCTCTGTAGGTATTATTTTTTATCTTTAATTTGTGGTTCTTAATTTCTTGTCAGACAATGTTTCACCTTCTAAAAGGTCAATGGGCCCACCCTCCCCCAGGTCTGCCCTCCTACCCTTTTCCTATCCTCCTGCTTTCTCTCTCTTTACCTCTTTCTCTCCCCCTCCTCCCACTCCCTCCATCCACCATCTCTTCTCTCTCTTTCTCTTTCTCTTTCTCTCTCTCTCTCTCTCTCTTTCTCTCTCTCTCTCTCTCTCTCCCCTCCCTCTCCCCTCCCTCCCTTTCCCAAATCCCTCTCCTTCCTTAGAACAGATGAGGCATCTGTTTCTTTTGTATGAGCACATGCTTAGAATGTGCCTCTGGCCAGCTATATGCCCATGGGAGAAATGTTCATTCACAGGAGAAGTTGAACCCCAGAGACTACAGGAAATCAGACATTTTGTCTCCAAAGACATTGCTTGATATACTTGTTGCCAATTGCCCTGCTGCATTTTATGTTTCCTAGGCAGAAATCTTTGTTTAAGATCATTACACTTTTGACCTTAGTACTTGCCGCAGCACTGCCACCAAATGTTCTATACGTAACCTTTGCTTATGACCCTAGCTGGAGATGTATATTATCTGACCAGATGACTGGTTATTAAGAGTGTGTCAGAGGTCTTTAAGAAAGGAGTCTGCTCAAAGCCATATGCTAGGGAGAATAGCCTGCCACCTAGTTGCAGGGTAAAAGGAACCAGCAAGGACAGTGTTTAGCAGTTTCAGTGAAACTTGAAAGTCTGGCCTTAGGGGAGAAAGGAGACATGACTCTTTTTCCTCTAAGCTAAAAGATAGAAATCCAGAGTACTGCCTGAGGGCACACAGCAATATAACCCAACAATGGGACTCAGCAGAGTCCTATCCATCTCCTTTGTGACCTTCCAGAATTTTCCTTGTGTTCCTCAAGCACTTGTAGAGTACCCACTGAGGGTCTAAGAGGTATGACTTCTATTGAAGACCAATGGAGTTCTGCCTAGATGGAGTGCTCAGTATCTAAAGTTACATCACGCCTTCCTGGTAATCTAATATCCTCAGCCGATATTTGCAAGACACAATGAACCTCAAGCGTTACTTCCAATTCCTTGCTATTGACAGTTATGTATCCTGACCCACCCGCCTTGACTTTCTAGGATACTTACAGCTTCCTTATGGGTGTTAAATTATGAGTTTTCAGTTAGTCCATTAGTGCTTACTTGCTCCCGGAAGCCAGAGTTCGGATCTGAAAGTATGGTTAGATTCATGAGATATTTACACCAATTCATCACAGCACATCCCTGAAGATGACACTCTTTAGACTAAAATATCTGTTTCTCACTGGGTTATGACTACAGATACCTTGATGTCACTGGCTGGCAAGTCCATGACAACCTGATGTCCTATGCACTCATGGAAGGCCTCCTTGAGAGGAGCGTTAAAAGACTAATGACTTTTTCTTTCTCTGAGGCTGCAGCGGGGTCATTGTTCTCCTTATTAATATTAACTTCTATGCCCCCGATGTCATATTAAATGAGAGAATCCATGGGCTAAGAGAAGAAAAAAATGGAACCCTTCCTGGCCACATTTACTTAATTTCCTTATGAGTGCTCCAAATTTTCTTGATAACTGGAAGAAATCTTTTCTAAAAATAAAATGATGGAAGTGTGACTTCTGTTTTGCATCAGAATAAAGTAGTAGTAAAACTGGACTTCACTGGATCATTAAACTCATACAACATGCATTGCTATGATTGTATATGTAGCCCCCACAGTTCCATATATGAAAGCTTTCGTCTCTAGTTTAGCCTGTTATGATGGGGCAGGTGCTTCAAGAATTGGAGTACAATAGGAGATCTTCTGGTTACTGGTCATGTGCCCTCAAAAACATCACACCATGGGACTTTTATCCTTCTTCTTCTTCCTCTTCAGAGCCACTGGGGAAATTCTTTGCTACATTCCTCGTGGTATCGCCGCCATGGTGAGCTGCCTTAGCACCGAACCAAGAGTCAAGGATAAGAGACTGTCTGCTGCAGTATTTAAAATCTTGAACCAAAATGAACCCTTTTTCTTTGTAAGTGATTCACTGAGGTATGTGTTATAGTAAGAGGAAGCTGACAGACAGAGATATGTATTCCAACTACCCTTACTCCTTTTACATATGAAGACATTAAGGCCAAAATGGGAGAAACATTTTACCTAAAATCTAAAGGTTAATACTTAGCAAAGCTAGGATTTGCCAGGTGAGTGGTTAGTGAAGAGTGCAAACCATTTTTCAAGGTCTAATTGGCTAACGTATGAGATAAGCACAGGGAAGTCCAAAGCAGCATTAGTTACTACTGATTCTACATCTCCCTTAGCCCACTCTCCCAGAAGCAGCAGGGAGAAGCCTTTTGGAGCACAGGGTCCATTTTTTATCTATATTTCCTTAAAGATTTATTTTTATTACTTTGACTATTTTTATGGGTTTAGAAATTTTAGCTAAATGTATATCTGTACACCACTGTGTCTGATGGCCACCAGAAGCCAGAAGAAGCCATCGGAACCTCAAGAGCTGGGGTTACAGTTGCTTATGAACTGTGAGATATGGGTGCTTGTAAGTAAACCCAGTTCCTCTAAAAAAAACCCAGGACATGCTGTTTTAACCATTGAGCTCTGTTTTAACCTCTCCAGATCTTAGCTGTCATTTTATATAACCACCTCTGGCAAACATGTGGGATTCATGTGACAAAAGAAATTGTCATGTGACCCTTAGTGATGGGATTCCATTCTAAGAACTATGTCCGTAGGCAATTTCATCTTTGGGTACACATATTTACATACCTACCTACTTACATACTTACATATCTATCACACAGGTGATCTGTCACCGAGCAAGACATTGTTATGGGATGTCTGAGTGTTAATCACAATTACAGAGCTGACACTATACCACAAACATGTTACCTGGGTTACTGTTTTCAAGTCTCTTACAGACTAGGTGTTTACATTCCCATGAACAAAAGCACTCACCAGAGCTTGCTATGCTTGAGTATGACCACAAAGCCAGAGTTTAGTAAATATGGCTTGAATCAGGTTTTGACACCCCCAAAGTCAAAGTTTTCCATTCCATCTCTTCGTGGACTTCCCCACACTTACTTACTCCTCATTGTGGACCCTGATTAATATCACTGAAATAGTTTTGTGTCTAAACCCAATTTCTTTGGCTGCGACTGTGGTAGATCTTTACGGAGAGTTGGAGGAGAATATGTACTATATACACACACAAACACAAACATTAAATTTGTGCTTGTTCATTTACCCGGTGTCACACTTCAAATATAATGCTAATTAGAGGTTAAAATTAGATGATGTATCTAGCGGATGCCTTGGAATCTTCATACTCTTCAAAATGTTTTTACTTAAAATGTTGACAAACCATCAAACGAGGAAGTGTTTGCTGATTGGGGTCTTTAAAAATGGGACCTTTTAAAATTCAAAGTAAAAACTGTTTGATATGCACAAAGCAAGTTGGAGAGCACCCTGTCAAACAAATGAGAGAAGATGCCTAGAGTCAGCTTTTGGAATGACCCATCTTCTTTGTTAACTCGATTGTGTCTTTGACCTCTTGGGCAGTTGGTGGGCTACATCTTTGTGTTTGCTTTTGAGGATATTTCCAGAGAGGTGTAAGTGAGGTAGGGGACTCACCTTGTGGGAGACAGAATGAACCCAAATCGGAAAAAGGAAAAAGTCAGCTGAAAGTTAACTCAGTATGGACCGTCCTTCTTCTTATCCTGTCAGCATTGAGGAAACACCCCACAAGATCCGTTTGTTAGTGTCCCAGTACATGGAACCAGCTACCATCCACTAAATCCCAAGAAACTGTGAGCCAAGAACAAGTCCTTGCATCCTTGCTTCTGTTAGGTAGTTTGTCAAATGATGAAAGGTACAAAATGGTAGCTGCTTCCTGAAACTCTATCAGAGCTAAAAGGGCCTCACAAATGATGTAGAGGTTAAGAACATGCCCTTCTTCTGGACACACACACACACACACACACACACACACACACACACACACACACACGGGGGTGGGGGCTGATTTTAGTATTGTTTGTAAAAAGAGATGGTAACGAGGTTACGAGGTTAGAGGGGTATACAATTAAATCGTCTGTCAGCTAAGAAATGTTTACCTATTAACTCAGTCATCTATACTTTTTCCAAATCTAGGGATGGGAATTTGCCCCTGTGATACAGATGGAATCACTGGTCCTCTGAGCTTGGTGCCTTCATTACTATCATTTGTTCACATCATATTAAAACTTCTCTGCATCCTTCCTTCTTTGGGTCATTGTTAGGTGACACAAATTAGTCAGTCTTTGGTGGCATGTGCACATGGTGGAATTTTTTTTCCCAAAAAAGAAGTTCACAAGTAAATGGCACAGGCAATTCTTGGAGGCATTTATTCACCTGAAGTGTGCCTCATTTACTCCAGAGAGCTCTGGGACAGAGGCACAATAGAAAATGTATTTTCATTTAAAATGCTAAGTCTTTGATCTGCGTTCTAAATCACATTAATTCAAATGCTGCCAATTTGAAATTCATTGACTTATAGAATTTTAGAGATGAGCAAATTAGGAAGATAAGTAGAACTACACTGGGAATATTTATTCT
The DNA here is from genome assembly GCF_011064425.1 of Rattus rattus. NCBI lineage: Eukaryota > Metazoa > Chordata > Mammalia > Rodentia > Muridae > Rattus > Rattus rattus. The sequence continues at coordinate 20,571,952 of NC_046162.1, forward strand.
CTTTGGGGAAATATATTCACAGCACTTAAAATAAGCAGAAATCTTGGAGCTGTTTACAAACAGTATATCCAACTGAAATACTTTCTACAATATTTAAAATAAATAATTTATTTTAACACTTCTACTCAATCCACTTGAGTCTCACATGTACCGAATGATAATAAATATGCATTTTATCATTGAAAACTAGAGCTTATATATTGTCTCCATACATTTGTCTTAAGTGATAAATCAGAGCTGTAGTTAAGCATTTTAAATAAGCAGCTTAATTAAAGTCAGGACACATAAAACCATAACAGCCTTATGAGCCGTCATAGCAATTGATACCAAACTCATTATTCTGGGGCAATCTCAGAACTCATTTTTTCCGATTCTTCAGGCAATATTTTTCCTTACTTTTCTGCAAATATGACTAGGTTCTTTTGGGTTCTTTTGTTAGTTTTTCATCATTGGGATGGTATCTGATAAAGTATGCTTATAAGAAGAAAAAAAATTTAATTGAGTGGATTATCAATTGATTGATTTAGGGTTATAGAAAAAGGATCTAATTCTATAGCCCAGGTTGGACCTGGAACTTCCAATGTAGCCTAGGATATCCCTGAGCTCATAATTATCCTCCTGCTTCAAACTTCTCAGTGTTTGATTTCAGTTATGAACTTCTACACTTGACTGATAAATTTATTCTTTCTTGTATCAGATGTTTAGTCCGTGGTCACTGTCTATTGCTAGACAGAGCTAGTGACAATGTGGGGCACTCTGGTGGAAGACATTTGATGGAGGAGGCTACTTACCTCTTGACAGAAGAAAGAAAACAAGTAGAAGCAGACAAGGTACCAATGTGCCTTTAGATATCAAATCCCCAGTGACCTAACTTGCTTTAACTTGATCCTACCTGTGAAACACTTCATACCCACTGTCACTGCAAGCTAGTGATTAGGTCTTTAATCACAGCAACATATAAGATCCAAGCCATAAGAAGTATACTTTAACTAAAGGTATATGTCATGTCACATAACATTTGGAAAACAAATCAGATGTCTGCAGCAACTGCATATCCATGATGTCTGACTCCAAACATATGGCAAGGAAAGATTATCAATTACATCATTTACTCAAGACTTGGGGGATGTCGGAAGTTGCTTTTTTTTTTTCTTGAACAGCTTTGTGGATGCCTTTCTGCTAAGATTTTGAAGCTGGATGGTTTTAGAGCATTTGATTGCTGAAGGGCTGGAACAACAGATCAGCAGATAAGAACACACATGGCTCTTGCAGAGGACCTGAGTTTGTTTAACAGTGCACTTGTGGAGTGGCTAACAATTCCAGGAGACCAGGTGTCCTCTTCTAGCCTCTGTAGGTACCTGCGATCATGTACACATATCTATCTATACACATACATATAATTAAAAGTAAAATAAATACTATATAAAAGAACATGCCATTGCCTAGACTTTTTACAATCTAAGCCCAAGCTTCATCCCCACTCCCTGTTTGTGTGTCTCTCCAGCTGCAGTTCAAAGCTTGCACTATTCATTCATTATAAACATTCATCCATATCCACAATTTTCCAAGACTGAATTAGGCACTAATGACTGGAGGAAGAATATGACAGACACAGTCACTTACACTCAAGAATGTCATACTTGGATGGAGAACAACAGACAATTAAAATGAAACATTTAAATTCAATGAAATTGATGCAATGTTTGAAGCAAAATGGAGACAAATAAAAGGGACTCTACTGCTAGGAGGGAGGGAAGTACTTCCTGGGTGGACATTGTCCAAAGTCAAATGAAAGATGAGTACCTGGAAAGAAATTTCTTAGTTGCGTAGGGGTGTCCTCGAAAGAGAGCAATGAAAGAGAAGAGGGTGCCCATGGTACACAGCACAAATATTCCTACAAGATGCCAGAGAAGAAGAAGAAGTGATGCACAGGGATGAGAGAACTTGCTCCCAACATAGTCATAGACGATGATTAGGTCAGGAAAGGAGATTCTGAAGGATGTTCATCGATAGTGGGCCAGTGCACCTCAATTACTGTTTTTCTAATCACTAAGCCCATTGTAATTATTTTATCTCTTCTCTGTCCAGTCCTCTCTCCCTTCGGTGTGTTACATATATCGTCTGTTTTTATTTAACTGCAGACTAAAGTCACCCATTTCATGTTCACCTTGCACTTTACTAAACTGCAATGGGAGTTTGTATCCCTCCTACCTACCCTTTAGAAATGTCCCTGCTACCTTGACCATAAAAATACAAATAGCAATGAATGCTTTCTACTTCCAAACAATCTAGCAGATCTGAAGGTTGCAATGTACTTTCATTGAAGGTAAAATAGAAAACCACTTAAAATAAACAGCTATAAATATTCTACTCAAAAGTGTTTTAAGATACAAAAAGAGGCTAGTGTATTTTAGGGCAGTTTTATGTCTTATTCACAAATACAATTTCAAGAAATGTTGTCAGGTTCTACAGATTTATCTAACAAAAATAATAGGAAAAGTGCATAGTGGTAGATAGTGTATTCATTAAACCCACATACATTGGAAATAAGTTCAAAATTGTTCCAAGACAAAGGAGAGCGAAAATGAAAGTTGATCCACACAGAGGAGTAATATGCAGCTATTAAAAATAGTGACAGATAAATGTCCTGTGATTAAAAGGTATATGTGACATAATGACTATATAATTAACAAAACCAGGTTGCCAATACTTGCTTATGTAAAATGTTGTAAATACAGACTCTGAGTGGGAAGTTACAAATAACAGGCATCACAAAGATAAAGGCAGAAGATTTTCTGGTGGTTTGTTTTAAATTTTATATTCTATGGTTTTGTATGGTTCACTTTGTGTTATGAGCATAATTTAGTGCAAAGAAAAAATTAAAGCAGGCTCATTGGTTAAGATGAAACTCCCATGCTCGACGGAAAGAATAGCAGCATATGCTGTTGGCATGAAGCTCATTAGGTAACTGATTTCACTTTATCTCCAATGTACAGATATTATGTCCTTTCTAGGGGCATCTGAAGACAGGAGACAGACTGAGATTGGCCAATGGCAGCAAATAGTTAGCCATGTTTCCATCTTTTTCTGATCTCTTTATCTTGGACATGAACAATTGAATAATACCACTCACATGGGTTGTCTATTCAACAACATTTACAAAATGCCAGAGTCCTAAGATGTGGAAACATCATAGGCCTAACCATAGGTAGAGGTCCACAGACAATGTATAGAGAGATAAAGAAACCTTTCTTCCTCTGGGAAATAAGAGATTTTACCTCATGAGAATATGACGGCAAAGCTTTCACAATAATTTCTTGGGAATGGAGAAGTGGTTCAGCAATTAAGGGTACTTGATTCTCTTCCAAAGAACCTAAGTTTGGTTTATAGCACCCATGTCACATTGGGAGACACGCAGGCACCTTTAATTCTCAAAGGGTCTAATATCCTCTTCTAGACTCTATGGGTACCTTTATTTATTCTCATTCTCATTCATTCATTCATTCATTCATTCATTCTCTCTCTCTCTCTCGCTCTCTCTTGCTTACTCGCTCTTTCACTCTCTCTAGCTCGCTCAGCTCTTTCTTACTATTTCACACACACAATTAAAATGAAATCTTAAAAATGATTTCTGATATAAACAAAAGGTCCTTGCACATCAAAGTGAATTCTAAGCCCATAGAACCAAATAAATACAGCCTATGATCTTATCATAGATCCTACACAGTTCTTTAAATCTGGCTGACAGCTTTGTCCTGTGCACTTAATGTTCTTCACTGAGAAAATATCTCCCTTCTACCAGAAATCCCATGATCTTTACTACTTTCAAAAATCAGGTTTCCAAAATCCTCAGTGAGATAATCTCCCTTCATGGTCCTTCTGTGCTCAGTGAAATTCCTCAAAGCCGCTCTCATTGGCATTTCCTAATCAATATTCTTAGCTCATGTATATACCTGAGCAAGCCTTCAGTACTGAGACGCACTCCACTTCTTGAACCCTGGGCTCTCGGACAATTTCATTTATGCAGAAAACATACTTTCTTTTCTGATGTGGGGGTGCCTTCCCTCAGCAGCCTCTGCTGATACCCATAAGTAATCCCTCTGACCTGAATGAAATATATTCAGTCTCAACCAAAAACAATTTGTAACTTAAATTCCTAAACCTCAAGTTCACCCCTGTACCTAAAAATACCATGCAGTTAAAGACAAAGACTTTAAAAATCCGACTAAAGGAAAATAAGGATGTTAGTTTGGTTCTGCTACAGTGTTTTTTTCTTTGCTGATGCTATGATAAAATATTCTGACCAAAGCAACTTACGGGAGAAAGGACTCATTTAGCTTACAGTTCCAGGTTACATATTCCATCATCACAAGGGTTTAAAGGAACTAGTTCTATCATATCCACAATCAAGACAAACCCAAAGAAAGCAATGTAAATATGTATGATAGTGTTCAACTCACTTTCTCCACTCTTATGCAACCCAGGATCTCATTCCTAGGAAATAGTGCCACCCAGAGTGGGCAGGTTTTCCAACTTTGAGATATCATCTCCATAGACTTGTCCACTGGCTCATTTCCAGGTATTTCTAAATTCTGTGAGTTGAGAATACAGACTAACCATCACAGGTTGCTAATTCAATAGGATGGCGTCTTGCCAAGGAGAGGAGAATTATATGAATGTAGTTACAATTTTTTTTATGAACACAAAGGATAGTCTATGATGATTCAGATTGAAGGCGCTTATTTGTAAGCCAGAGAAGTGTCTTATGGGGCATCAAATGTGCCAAAGATATCAAACATCTGAAATGCAAGGAAACAAATTTCTGTCATGTAAACTACTTAGTTTTAAGGACTTTGTTACTGTACATTCAGCAAAGTAATACATACATCTGTAGCTGTCACTCATCGTGAACATTAAAAGTTATTCCATAAGTTAAAATATCTGTATTCAAATTCATTATATCAAAATTTCTAATAAGTGATTTGAGGTTATTCCTATTCTATAGAGTAGGAGACAATTTTACCCATTTGTGTTTCATATAAGTTAAAAAGAAGACAAATTTAGGTTTAGAACTGGGCTATTTTTCCTCCTAGTGAAAAGAATAAGAAATTAGAATATTTCTGGCCATTGAAATTTATGAAATATTTAGGAAACTGAACAATGAAACGCAAGGACAAAGACTCTGTATTTGATCATGGGGACAAATTAAGTCTGAAGTGAATGCTTTCACTGAACAAAACCAATGGAGTTAGAAGCTCTTACTGGGACACCAAAGCCAATATGGTCTCTGTTGATCCAGAGTTTGAACTGTGGGCAGGAGATAAACTAAGGACTTCTGAATTTGGTCTGGAGGCACTGAGTGGCCATGAGCTCTAAAGACTGGGCAATGTCTGGATGACCCTGAGCTCTCACAAGTGAGGGAAGGTGGCAAAAAGAGCAATAAACAAAGCTTCTAATCCACTGTATTTCCAAGTTGATATCTCAAAAGAATTTAAATATCATTTGAACTACTTTGATTGTCCAAGATTGCTTCAGTTCGCAGAAAAGGGTAATCATCAAAGACAACTTTGATAAATTAGAATTCAAGAACACAGTTTCCTTTTATCTAGATGTCATAAACAAATTGAAAAGGCAAATCATACTCTTAATTCTTTCTATAAGGGAGTAAATCCAAAAGAAAAAAATGATTAATCAAATAACCAGTGGACAAGAGACTTAATGGGAGAGGGAAACAGAACTTGGGGAATTCAAAATTTTAATAAAATTTATGAATTACTGAAGAGATGGGTAGACACCTCAGCCCATAAAGGCTTGAATTTGATTTCCAGAGTCATGTTTTTTTTTATTTTTTGTTTTGTTTTGTTTGTTTGTTTTGCTTTTTTTGTTTGTTTTTTAATTTTTTTCCCCAGATCTAATGGCATGCACTTGTTGTCAGTCCCGTTGATGATAAGGCAAAAACAGTCACATCCCTGGAGCTAGCAGGTCAGGTATCCTGGACTACTATATGTGTTCCAGTTCAATGAGAAACTATGTCTCAAAAAGACAAAATGAACAAACAAACAGGTCCAATGCCTGAGGAACATTACCTCAGGTTATCCTTTGGCCTCTATATGCATTCTGTGATGGTTTGTATATACTTGTCCCAGGGAATGGCACTATTTGGAGGTGTGTTCTTGTTGGGGTAGGTGTGGCCTTGGAGTAGATGTGTCACTGTGGAAGTGGACTTTAATACCCTAATCCTAACTGCCTGGAAGCCAGTATTTTGCTAGCAGCCTTCAGATGAAGATGTAGAATTCTCAGCTCCTTTTGCACCGTACCTGTCTAGATGCTAGATGTTCCTGCACTGATGATAATGGACTGACCCTCTGAACCTGTAAGCCAGCCCCAATTAAATGTTGTCCTTATAAGAGTTGCCTTGGTCATGGTGTCTGCTCACAGCAGTAAAACCCTAAGACAGCATCACACACAGACAACTTGACACACACATGCGTGGATATGATATTGAACATATCCACTGGAGATATGGTATTATTATTTTCTTCTGTTTGATTTTTATGTGATGCAACTTTGGTCTGTAAATACAGTGATAAGCAACCTAAATGCAAAGATGATATGTTGTCTGGAGTGTTAGAATTGGGTGCATATGAAGACAGCCAGAAGTTCTTTATGACCACCTCCCGGACCCAGCAATGAGACTTGTCATTTCTAGGTGACAGCTCTGCTTCTTCATCCATCGTCATGGCACCTGTTTCACATCCCTTTGTGCATGCATTACATGTGTCACAGCCCGGATAAAAGACCCATCCCCTGGCACACAACCTCCTCCTCCTCCTCCTCCTCCTCCTCCTCCTCCTCCTCCTCTTCCTCCTCCTCTTCCTCTTCCTCTTCTTCCTCCTCCTCCTCCTCTTCTTCCTCTACTTCCTGTTCCTCTTCCTCTTCCTACTTCTCCCTTTCCCCCTCTTTGCTCCTCCTCCTTCCCTCTTTTCACTCCCTCAGGCTGCCTCTACCAATAACACTTCTCATGAGACCTGCAGCCGGTAAGATTTGCAGCATATTCTAACACAGAGCTCTTCCTATAGGCTGTGATTAAAACCCCCATTTTCCCTTTTCATTGTCTACCATTCAGGAACACTGTACTTTTTACCTATTTTCACGGGTAAATCCAAAGCTACGTAGCTGATCAGTAAAGGAGCAAGATTATTTGCAAAGCAGTTATTTGTAATTCTGTGAGATTATATGAGTCCAGTATGATGATACATGTTATAGGTCTGTCTTTTATCTATGTCAAATGACCATTGATTTTTCTCTACTAGACTTAAACTCCCAAAGTCAGGATATCCATTTCCAAAAGGATATTTCAAACATTTCCAAATGTTTGGGTGTCTTTGCACAGTGAGTCCAATGTACTGGATCTCCTATCGGTGATATGGATGATGGGACATCTCAAGGCAAGGGATGACCAGCTTCTCAAGAAGCATTTAAAAAAAGAAAAACTGTTTGTGACCAAAATCAAAGACAGACATTTCCAATATAAATTACAACACAATATTAAAATATAAAGTAAAAGCAAACCTACATTGCAAATATATTCCAAGGACATTATCAACTACAAGAGAAGCAAACTTTGTCAGGTCACAAATGTGCTCCAAAGTAGGACAGACAGAATCCATCACTTCCCCATCCCCTGCCAAATGCCTCGCCATCACAACACACAGAAGCATGTGTCTTCAAGAAACCAGTACAAAATAATCAGAGGAAAGAAAATGAAACGATTGTGTTTCTAACTGGATGGTTTTAGAAGTTCTGGTTTGTGTTTCTTGTGCTGACTGGAGACTTCTCTGATATTCTTTAATTTCCTTCTTCCCCGCAAGAACTCTTATTTAAAAATATTCACCATATCTGTCTATTCCTTCATCACAGTTCAAAAAAAAAATCACCTCTCATTTTCCTCTAGTCCTCTGCGTTATGACCAGTTTTACCTAAAAGAACGGGATAGACAGGTGTTGCCTCTGGCTGCCTCCCACATCTTCCTTTATCTTACCTCCTGCAGATGTTCACATAGCACCCACCCTGCTGGTCCCCTCTTTGGTGACAACTGCTGATAACAGTGCTGTTAGGGGCTATCAATCCAGGGGGATTTGCATTTTAATAGGTTTCTCTCCCACCTCGGATCCTTGCACTGGATCACTAGTGATCAGTAAGCGAGCATTTTGTCTGCCCAGTGTTTGAAAGGCAAGCAATAACTGCAAAACAAACAAAGAAAGCAGGAAACCGAAAGTAACGGAGGCTGCTCTTTAAAAAAAAAAAAAAGCAAAAGTATATTTCAAATATTTCCAAATTATTCTAAAAGGGAAACAGAACCGGAAACACTCAATTTCCTTACATACTACTAATCTGAGAAAATAATATTATAAAATAAAATAAAATAACATAAAATAAATCAACCTAACTGTTCCGAGGCTGTCTGACCTGGGTTATGAATATGGGTCTGTCACCATCCCAACTTCGCTTATAGCATCTTTGGTATAGAGAAATGGCCTCTATACCAAATCATCTTAAGGGATGAGTTTTGGTTTCACTGATCTTAAGGGATGAGTTTTGGTTTCACTGAGTACAGAATTATTTCCATGTTCAGATATTTGTCCAAAGCAAGAAAACAACAATGAACACCAAGAACACCCACCTTTGGAACATTGGATGTGCTTTCTTCATTTCTACACTTGTCCTAGTATGCTGGGTTTTTGTTTGTTTGTTTTTTGTGCATTTGACATAAAGTACGGTCGTTTCAGAAGAAGGATTTTCTTTGAGAAAATGCCTCCTTAGGACTAGTCTATTGGCCAGTCTGTGGGACATGAAATACCACTTACACCTCCCAAAGTTGATTTGCTCCTGGTGTTTAATTCAGCAATAGAAAGCAAAATAGGACAGCTATCATGTAGACTCCAAGTCCAGTATTAGCCTCTCCAAAGAGGAGCTCTGAGGGGAAATGGCTCTTTGTAGCTAAGATTCTTTCACTGAGCTACTGGGCCCTTACATATTTACTGAATATCTGCTACTATGCCGTCACAGTAACGTAAACTGTAAGTATCAGACATGGTAGCATTGATGGTATGTCAGTCGTCATGATGAGGAGGCGATAATAAATAATGAGGAAGAGGAAGACTGTATTCCATACATTTCAGTTCACCTATCCAATACACTTACACAATGTAGTCTAATGTTATCTTCATTTCACAGATGAAGAAACGGGAGTTAAGGTAAATAGATGAGAGAAGTGAAAGGTGTCTAAATCTTCTAGGTGTAAAATGAGTGAATGAGGAAACCCGGTAGCTCCCACCACCCCCCTAATCCCTCGGAATTTCACCATGTGGTACCACTGTGTGCAAGGTCACAACACTCAGTGTGATAACCCGGGTCCCTGCCTTCATATGGCTTCTTCTCCAGGATCCCAGACTACAAAGTTTCTATCTTGCCCTGTTTTAAAATTCTGTTTGTACTCTGAATTTCTCCTATGTTTGTTTAAAGTTTTAATCTGAATCATTTACAAAATCCCTCGTTTTCCTATATTCTAATTAATTTCTCCTCAGATCAGTCACTGCTGCATAGCTCCCAACCCAGCCTGAATGTAGAAGCCCCAGTAAGCAAATACAAACAAACAAACAGGAAGGGCCCCCACTAATCCTCCCTGACAGCTCCTGTGTTTTACCTAATGAGCCCTAATGTGTTCAGATAAACATCCATTCCAAACTATTTGGTCAGAATTTAGAGAATCAATGTTTTCCAGCATTTGGATGATTTTCTTTACTTCAGTCAGTTCAGGTCTAAATAAGCTCCAAACAGAAACCACGGGACTTTGTCATTTTGCTTTATTAAAAAAAAATTACCAGAAGGACAGATTATTCTGGAAAGTTCTGTGAAGAGGGAGTTTGTAAGATTCACCAGACAAACTCTTTCTCTTTCTCTGTTCTGCTTTTGGTTAACTCATCACAGAAATCTAAGAAAATCTGACAAACACATTGTTGATTTAATCCAAGTTCAAGTTTCTTTAATAAGGAATTTTACAAAAAGCAGGCTGAACAAGCCACAAAGAGCAAGCAAGTAAGCAGTACCCCTTCCTTGTCTCTGCTCAGTCTCTGGCTCTCGGTTCCTGCCTTGAGTTTCTGCCTTGGTTCCCCCTTCATGACAGACTTAAAAATGTAAGCTTAGGTAAAAGCATTCAGTGAGAATGCAAACCAAAAAGTTTCTACCTTCTCTTTCTAGGGTTGACTGTCTATTGGCAGACTCTGACTTCCCACTTTATACCCGTGTTTCGGAGCTAGCTATAAACTACAGCTCCCATTTTCCTCTTGTCTTTTCTCTCTCATTTGAAGCCCCTTAGCCCATAAAATATTATTTTGTGGGAACTTTCTCTTCAACAGACATTTTCTTCTTACAGAGGGAATTATGTCGGCACTCTCCTTGGAAAAAAAATACAATCTGCTATTTCCCACCCATCAATAGTTGTAAAGATAATCATAAAAGAGGCAAGAACAAGAGACATCTGTCACACCCTTCCTAAACGTCCTCCCCAGTCACCACAATTGGGTAGTCACATGTAGTAAAGAAAACACAATTCATGAAAGCTCTACGATTCCATTTATGAACACATTTCCAAGGAGAAATACAGTGGCACATGGGCCAATTATTTTCCTGCACTGGCCCTGATTCAGGAATGTTCAGCTTCGCTTAAGCCTCTACGTCCTCCATTCTTACAAATGAAGGTTGAGTGTCTCTCTCTGTTTATATATATTTTACAATTCACTAAGCACACCTCTATGTAGTTCAGATCCATTTTTTTTAAGAGTTTTATCACTATCCTTGCTGTCCTTTATAGTGTAAGAAAGCTTGGACAAATTCATGAGAGTTCCCTTCACATTTAATCTGACATTTAATGTATTCGTCCAAAATAATTTACTAAGTATTCAGTCTTGGTTCTCCGTGATGGGTCTATACATGTTAACAGATTTCTTGCTGTCATAGTACTCCTGTGCTAAAGATGGGAAAATTATTAGAAAAACATGATCGGTATTCTCTCATCTATAAAATCTAGACGAAAAACAAAGGAAGACCTGCAGGTAACGGGATGCTGCATGTAATGTAGCAGGAAGTAGAGCAAAGTGGGAGGTAGGAGGGAGGGGAGAAGAGATGGAAATGAATCTAGTGCAAGGTATGACTGTACAAAGACATAATGAAGCCAGTATTTTAGGTACTAAATAAAAATTAAGGCATTAAAAACTAGCGTGAGTAGTGTCAAGTAATAATACATACTACTATGAAGAAAACTAAAGAAGCTAGGATAAGACTGATTGAACATTGGATTTCTTTGAACTAGTTAGTCTAGAAAGGCTTCTTGGGAGCATGGAAATTGGGCAGTACACTCTTACCCTTTTCATTCTCAAAATCACTTTTCTTTAGGTGTGACGCATATTCTCACACCAGGGAGTTAAAAAATGAGGAATAGAAAACCAGTTCCCCCAACTGCAATCTCCCATCCATTGGTCCTTCTTTATAGATGGCAATTACAAACCTTTACAAAGCCTGCCTATTAAAGATTCTTTTTATGTTTATATTCTTTAATGACATGTCTGTTTAGTTCTCTGCAAATATATTTCATTCCTTAAATCACAGATTGCCCAGTTTCTAGTTTTTCTTACTCCGTTTGATTGGACACAGAATTGAAAGGGTCAAGTGAATGATAGTTTATAATCGTGATCCCATGCTTAGGTTGTTTTCTATGCCAGTAACCTCAGCTCTGCTCTACCTGGGCATCTCATGGTCCAGGCACACTGGTTCATCGTAAATACTCTGTGTTGGCTTCTCTGATCTTCTGATCTTGCTTTACAGTATCCCACCACTTAACCTCATGAGAACTTCAACTTTTCCTTTCATTCAGGTCTATACTCATTCATTCTCCAGCCTACTCCAGCCTTATTCACTCAAATGCCTACCCTATGGGTCAGACCTTAGCTCAATTCTCAACCCTCCTTTATAGTTACAGTGAATTATGGGAAAGGCTGGACATTGAAGTATCTCTTTTATTTTTGTTAAGCCAAAACAACACTTCAAGAGACATAAATAAAGATAAAAACTCCTTCTACACAAAGGAAGCTTACTAAATGGTATAACTATGGCTCTTTGTCCATTCTGTGTACATTCTTCCTGTAGACCTTGACCTATTATTAAAAATCAATGTCTTAAAATATTAGATGATGATTATTACTGGTGTGTGGGCTGCTCTGTTTGTTCCTTCCTTTATTTATCATATTATTGAATTTGACAGCACTATTCCCATAACTATTTATGCCTTCTTCATAGGGATGTTATCAAGACTCACAAATGCTTTTCCTCACATCTTTTCCTCATTGCTAATTGACTACCTGATCCACTTACCAGAGCCCTGTTTTCTGTTTTATTGACCACAGAAATCCCCAAATGTCCTCAATAGGGCATTTGTTCTCAAGAAATGATCTAATGTCCCATTTTACTAATGTACCAGGATGCTAAATTGAACACTTCCTGTTATCTTGTATTTTCTGTGTAAGTTCTTGGCTAGAAACAACACAATACTTCCAAAACCTCTCCCATTCTAAAAAGAGATAGTAAACTGACTCTACAGAAATCTCAAATGGGATTACTCAAAACCACCTATACAACATGGTCCCACACCTACCTCTTGAATATATGAGCTCGAGAATTGAGATGTACAAGAAGGATACATTAGGGAAAGTATTCAAAGTCTGAGTTATCACATCTCAGCATTACTTTATGCCAAGTAAAATCCTTTTCAATATGACCCCCAAAAGGCACAGCTTTGTACAGTATTTATTTAGGATATACAAGCCTTGGATCCAATTTACAAGACTGTGAGAAACAAAAAGACTTCAACAAAAGTGCCCTGGAGATGGGTAGATGAGTATATTTTGGGTTGAGAATGCAAGGGCTGGTAACTATTTCTTGTGGGGAAATATCTGAAGTCAAAGCCTGGTACATGGAGTGACTCACTCTGCAAGCTGGAAGTAGAGAAATTGTTTCAGATGAAAATGTTCTCAGTCAAGTACTGAAAAGCATGATATACTCCCTACAGTATTACGTGGCTTATGACTCTTGAAGCACAGTGTAATCTTATGAATTTCTTAAGAACTGCATGGCAGCATGAAGTGACCAGAAGAGCATGGACATAGAACATCAGAGGAGAAGAGGAGAACTGAGAACAGACAGCGAGGCTGGAATTCTTTCCCCTATCTCAGACATTTAAATTGTCAAAAAGCATGAGAATCTGAAGTTCCAATCTCTTGGGTGAGGACAGAGGATGACAGCTGTTTGGGCCATATCAGCTTATATCAATCAGACTATTGTCTCCAAAGTCTACTCCTTAATTAGTGATCTTCTAGGGGGTAAAAATAGAAATGGACACAGTGAAAAGAGGAGAAGGCAAATTGAATTCCTATCCATCTCCCACTGATAGCTTCTAAGCCTGAGGTAAGCCCAAGCTGAGAAAAGCAGAGACCGTTCTTAATTGAAGTGCTTTTGAAGGTGCATATTGGCAACACTATTCAATTAGTAAAGTAAGGCCAGCTCAGAAATTAAGGAGTTAAAAAGGGAAACACCCAAAACTTGGGTCCCTTGCAGAAGTTCCTGCCAGATTAAGGCACAGTAGCTCTAAGCATCCGGTTAAAGGAAGAAAAGAACAAGGTTAGTGGTATCAATTCTCAAAGTATCTGTCAGCCAAGTGGTAGGATCAAGAACTACCTGTGGACTTAACCCAAATGCCTGTCTCATTCATCTTAAGATTTTCTTTCTGTTCTCTTGCTCTTTCCTTATTATTTTCTCATTCATAATAAAATCCCCTTCTCTAGTGAATTAATTATGTTTCACCAGTGTTTTCTTCTTGGTCGTGATTGATGTTTTCATTTTGAACTTGGTACTGTTATGTTCTTTGACATCGCAGTCCTTTTATTAATAATTGTGATCATTTCTCACTCTCTTTTGCTGTTTTCATTCTTCATTCTCTTTCTTTTGTTTTCTTTTCTCTGCTCTCAGTTTCTCTATACATTTCTTTCTGTGTGGTTTTGTACATTACTAATACTCTTGTCACTTCCATAACTAAGTCTCCAGCCTTAATATTTTGCCTAAGTCTAAGATTAAAGAGTTATAAAGATCTGTAATACATTTACTTGTTTATATATCCTTTTAAAGACTGGATTTAATTTACTTTATGTGTTTAATCTAAATATTAATTATTGGTATCACAGATCCCCTAGAGTTAAAAAGTGTTGTGATGCCTTATGGGGTTCTGAGAACCAAACTCTGGTCCTCTGAAGAACAGTAAGTACTCTTAATTACTGAGAAAGATCTCCACTCTTGACATATTCTTGTTTTTATTTCCACAGTATGTTCTTCCAACTTTGGATTTCTTTAATAAAATCTTATCCATCTTTTATGGGTTGCTCAAATGTCACCTCGTTTATGAATTCTGTTTCTCTTGGAGCAAGGAACACTTAACATGCTATCCTTTCTTGCAACATAAACACATTATACTTGTCTGTCTGACCCACCTTCTCTGCCTTCTAGGACTTCTCTGAGTGACTTAGTGTCCTGTCTATCCCTGCTCCAGGGTATGTAGCGCAATCTTTCTGCAGACAGACATGGAATTTCCCTGAAAGGCAGCGTGTATAGAAAAACATAGATGATACTTCATTTAAAACATAGTTCGTTCAAATGGGGCTTCAGCCAAAAAAAAGAAAAAAAGAAAAAAAGAAAGCAGCTACAGGTCATGTGGGGCGTGTGCACGTGTATACACATGTGATTATACCTTCTACATATAATGTCACCTGTTATCACGGACAATTTTAATTTTTTCAAGTGACTTGACATCCCTTCTAGACTAGAGTTTTCACCCACTGTACTTACAAAGATGAACTTAAGAAGAAAGGATCTTTGAGTCTAGATATCTCGTATGTAGGACAATTCTTAACCAAAGGAATGATGGAATGACTATCCACTGTGCCTAAAATATACAAAATATACACATAGTCATCACTTACACACACCTGTGTATGCCCATATTTGGTCTCTGGTAGTAGCATGTCCCTTAATGGATTTGAATTGGTATCACAAATGGCAATGTTGATGAGAATTGGCTTTAACAAGTGACTTGCTGTGAGAAGTAGCCTTTGTATTGCAAAAAGGAGCATCATGGTCAGCTGCATTTCCTCTCCAGAGTTCTGACGGCTGATTCCTGATTGCTTCCATGACAACCATGTCACTTCCCTGCCAGAATATCTTACAAACAGTTAAGATGAATGGAAATATATGCATACTCTCCTGAAATTAATTGTTAAGGAATGAAAGAGAGAAAACTGAAGGTTTTATTTTTTACTTGCTGAGCACCATCGAGCACAAATAAGATGACTTTCCTAACTAGGATCCTCTCTTTGCGAATCAGTATTTTATGTGCTGTTTATCCTGGCTTACAGGTTGAGTAATAATCACTTTCTAGTTGTTTCAGAAATAGATTTCTTGCCTCCTCCAGTAGGATGTAAATTCTCTGAGAGTTTTTCAATTCCTTTGCTTTGACTGAGTTGTTGCTACGTACAACTGGTGTTCGCTTTCACATAAGTGATCACTTCTGATCTTTACAAACATCTTTTCAAGATGAGGAAGCTGAGGTGCCGGGCTTGCTAAGCATTACTTTCCCATTTAGCTAGGAAAGGAGATCAGTTATGGAAGGTCTCGTAATTGTTTACTCTCCCTTTCTTGATGCCTCGTAAGGAATTTGATATGTTTTATGACTGTTAGTGCTCTGAATTCATTACTCTTTCCTGTAGTTATGCCTGCTCTTTATAACTTTTTAGCTTTTCCACTGATGGCTGAGTTTATTTTCTCACTCCATTAGGTCCGAGATGGCCATCTGTGAATTGTGGCAGTGGAAAGCGGAGAAAGTGTGTGTCTGCTCTGAGTTTGGTCTTTAAGAGACATCGGGGGCTTTTACAGGTCCCTTTTATGCCTCCCCACCTCCATAAAATGACATGCTCTGGCTACCGCAGTGGATCAGTGAGGATCAGCCAACACGAGTTACATTTGGAGCAGATCCTGAAGCAAACGCCTGCTTTGCTCCAGCTCTGTAGAGAGCAGATACAACGAACCAAGAGCTGCTTAGTCAACACATGGAACAAGGAAGAGGACAGGGTGGCGTGTGCTGCTAACTTTCTGATTGGTTTCCTGTGCAGCATCTATCTACTGGCAAAGTCAAGTGATTTACTTATGATAACTCTTAGTGCTCATTCCTCATTTCCCTCAACAGATCCTATATTCTACACTCATTTAGAGGCTTTGAAAGTCTCTCTTTAAGCTCTAGCCATAATGTGCAGAATGTGCAATTGTGTGCCCAGGCAATGTTGAACAGTCACATAGATATGTCCTGTTTCTTGAAGTGTATTGGCAAGTAGGCTTAGGGCCTTTGAGTCAAAATATATGAGTCTCACATAATCAAAAATTCTGTCTCATAAAATAATTGACACAATGTTTTATATTTCCAGTGCTTGCCTCTGAAGGATCCTGATGCCTTCCCACTTCAAAGGCCTATTTTCCAAAAAGAGAACCCTCGACACCATTTTGGTACAAGAGAACAAACTGTTTACGGTGGCGTGATGCCACTTTTGTTACTTACTAGCAATGCTAACGTGAACTGCAAACGTGCATTCTCTGAGTCCAAGCTTCCTGTATGCAAAGTAAGAATGATAGCGCCATTTCTTGCGGGATCTTTAGGAAGACTGGGGTAATATATAGAAAATGTGTCTCTCTTTAACTTAAAAGTAATCACTATTATTCTACTCTGTGAAATAAGTGTTTTCTTTATTCTAATTCAGTATAATACAAGATTAAGAACAATGTTAGTTGGTAATTTATTAAATTTATATAGATTTTACAAATACAAAAAGATATGAGAATTGAGTAGTTTTCAAAAATGTCTGTAAGTTCTTCCTATTCATTGCTACAAGTCGTTGCATATGATTCCTTTTGGAGTGTAGACTGGACAAGACACTTATAGAAAGGAGAACATGGCTGACACACCCAGTTGCTACTTGTCTTTTAAATTAAAGAGAGCTGTAGTGTGATCTTGCCTCCTCTACTACACTCTCACAGTTTGTTTGCTTGTAATAGAAATCAAACACAAAACAGTACCTGCAATCAATGGGTACTAAGTTCCCATGCTAAGTACCAGCATTAACTTTGAGCTGGATCGTCAGGCTCAGTACATAGTGAACTTCTGCCTAACAGGTTCTAAGAAAGGTTTCCCAGACGCTGCTTGGTTTCTTGTGTCTTATAGTAAAAGGAGAAGAAAGATAGAGATTCAAACTTAGAGGATGGGTGTGAAAATTTTCAGAGCTTCTAGATGGTACTCAGTACTATTCAGGAAACTGAGTATATAGGGTACTGTCATGAACTATAACTCAAAGATGATGTGAATGGAGACTTCAAAACTGCAACATCAGAATTTCAAAGAGCTTGGTGGGTGCCTTGAGATTTTTTTAGTTGAGACAAAAGACTTGCTTCAGGTATTACTATAAATCTTTGAGCCTTGAAATCAGAGAGCGGGGGTATT
The DNA here is from genome assembly GCF_011064425.1 of Rattus rattus. Lineage (NCBI taxonomy): Eukaryota > Metazoa > Chordata > Mammalia > Rodentia > Muridae > Rattus > Rattus rattus. The sequence continues at coordinate 20,589,596 of NC_046162.1, forward strand.
AGAAATGGTTAGGGCACTGGCCCTGAGTATCCTCTGGAATTTGGACGCAAAGGATGGTTTATTTTAAGCAAATCAAGGAAACAGTTTTTGTCTAATAGAATAGAGCCTCAAAATTCTCAGAAGGCCACATTTTTCAATTATTTTATTTATTTTTTTGCAATTATGTATGCGGTGACATTGCCAACATGAAATCAAAAGAAAAGAAATAAAATAAAACAAACAGGAGGCCTTTGGACCTCAAAAATTCTACTGCTAGAAAACATGCTGGAAAAAAGAAAACCTGCTCAGTGATAACTGTGTCCTTCATGACATCTTCTATTAAAGAGGGGAAGAAGAAGAGCAGCAATAGAGGCAGAAGCCATAGAGAATTTTTCTCAGTATGGGACCTCAGTGAGCATCCGATATTGCTTAGCTGGATTTTCCAGTGGCTATGGAAAATTGAAACTCATGTACCTAATCTATCCATGTTCAGTTCAGAAATTTTTAGCCGCTATATACGGCTGGTGTGGGTGCATGCATCTGCGTTCATGTGTGCGTGCGTGCATGCGTGAGTGCGTGCATGTGTGCGTGCATGCATTTGTGTTCTGCTTAGGTGTACTGGATGTTGCAGATGGATAACAATTTCAGAGGAACTCAACAAGCTACACTAAAGGGATGATGTCTTGATAGTCTTCCCAGTCCTTGGACTTCACTGAGATGATGAGATCTGGACTTTGAAGTGAGACTACAAGACTTAGCTTTGGCTGGCTTGGGAAGGGTATGTGTGTTTTGATGAGAAGTGTGGCTCTTAGGGACACTACATGGTTGTATAGCTGTGTCTACAGGCTCCATGAAGCTCATCTCTTCAAGTGAAAGAACTTACTTCTCTCTGGGGGATGTAGATTTAATCCACCTCTTAGCATATTAGCTGTGTGCTTCTAACTAAAACTGGCAAGGGTGATCACTCTTACTTCTGAAAGTAGTTTGTAAACATTCTGAGGCATTTCATGGGTACGTTTCTTGTTCTGTTTGTTACTCTTTCTCCGTGGATAGCTCACTGCAGAGAGCCAGCTGCATGGAGAAGCCACATGATGAGGACTATTGACTTCAGTAAACAGGAAAGGGTAGCTTTCCAGAAGCCACATGGGTGATCTTGGAAGCAGGTACCTTGCCTCAGTGGAACCTCTAGGTGAAGCTTCATGGTTGATATCTAAGGATACCGTTATGAGTCTTGAGCTAGAATCACGTAGTTCCACAGATCCATGGTCTTAACTACCAGAATTGCATAAAACAATAAATACTTACAGTAGCATGTCTTGGTTATTGTTCTTTGCTTCGAACAGATAACATGACCAAGGTGATTCTTATGAAAGGAAACCTTTAGCCAGAGGGTTCCTTACAGTCAGAGAGTTAGTTCATTATCATCACGGCAGAGATTATGGTGCCAGAGTAGTAGCTTTATATCCTGATCAGTGGGCTGCATGCAGGCAGGGTGGAAACACACAGGGATGGTGTCAGCTTTTGAAACAGCAAAGCCCACCCACAGGGGTAACCTTCTCCAATAAGGCAACACCTACTCCAGTAGGACCACACTTTCTAATCCTTCCCAAACAGATTAACTAACTGGGAAATAAGAACTCAAACCTATGAGCCTATGAAGAATCATTCTCATTCACAACCCCACAAAGTACACTGCTAAACATTGTATATAAATAGTTCTTTATCAATTGAAGCCAAATACCAGAAAATACCCTAAAACTCCTCAGTATATGAGCCTGTTATACTAATTTTATAGGTAAAGTGTCTGAAGAAGCAAATATATTAAAGGATTTTACAAAACCATATGAACCATATGCCTTAAAATGACAGAACCCAGACCAGAATTCACATCTACATAATTCTTTTTGCGAGGAAGGTTATAAAGATCAAAATGAAAATATATTATAACTGCAATATTTTGGTTGACACAGGAAGTCCAATCATGAAATACAGTACTACCATCTGCTCCAGGAGTAGCAGAGGTGTTGGGCAGAAGACTAATGTGCAAATATGCTTAAATCTACACGCCACAGGGGCCAGGACATCTGGTAAAGAAGAGGTGAGACGCAGCCTCACAGTTCCAGCTCTCCCAACTATGTTAATTGCAAGAGAACTTGGCTTCCTGGCAAAGCAGAGCTAGTGAGGCATTTGACATGCTGTAGAATTGAAGTTCAAAAGTAAAATTGCTTAATGAATGCACACCCTACTCCTCATTCATTATGCAAAGTCGGGTTGTAGAGTTTTTCAATATGTACTCTAATTCCCTTCAAGAAACGTGATTCCACATTCTTCATATTAGTGCAAGGGGGACAAAAAAAGGTACTTCGCTGGAAGAGGCTGAGGGGTCAGTTAGAAAGTCTCTGCTCTATTTTTTTTAAGGATGATATAATCCCCCCTTTTTCTCTGGCATTGTGTTTTATTCCGTTGAAGGTTGATGGCCATAAAACACAGCACCTCCCCTTCAACTTTTCCATATAACTTGATTAGACAGGAATAATCTCTTATGCTTTCATGCACAAATTTAGGAGTGACCCAGAACAAACGAGTTTCCTTTATCACCATAGCAACCAGGACTATGGAAAAATGCCACTCACTAGGCTATGCAAGTCAGAATTCATTCCTTTGATGTTAATTAACAAATTGCTTTCAGAAAATCAATTGAGTTTCCCTTCTCCCCTCTAAATGTTTGTGATATGTTTTTTAGTTCTCTCTAAGGCAGCGTGCTGGGGGAAGAGACAGTGAAGACTGAAACCAGTTGAGTCCTGCTTTTCCAGGTAAAACACAGAGGAGATGTGGAGGCATGCATTGTTAGGTGTGGGGGTGCTAACCAAATGCATGTTTTCGTGCTGTACAAGTTGCCTTTTCTCCAGCAATAGTCTGACTACTTCCTGAGGGAAGGGATGAGTAAAACAGATAAACAACTATCTATGACAAAGGACAGTTGTAAGAACCCATACTTCAATACCCCTGTTCTTCTGGTTTGTTCTTGTCCTGTCAAATTTCCCAAGGGCAATTTGTTGTGATATGTCTACAAATCTGTATACCTGTCTGTTCCTTTACCTATCTATGTGAACGATGCCTACCTTTTGGTTACACTGGGCATATCCACTCAGAGAAGCAACATAAATGAATACATGTGGGTAGTTTCCACATTGACATTAGTCAGTGTTTGAAGATAACAATATTTGTTCATCAAAGGCACAACACTCAGAATTAAGGTTTCAGCATTTGTGGAGATGCTTTTAGAAGAATTAGAGATAGTGTATCAACTCCAAGCAAGTAAACTAATGCCAGTTGATAAACAGAGTCTCTCAGATGATATATTTAAAGACAACTCAAAATCTTGAAACAAATTTTGGAAAATTGGCGAATCGACAGACCTCTCATGAAGGGCTTTCTTTTCTCGTCATGTGTCTTCCTGAGGTTCTGCTCCTGTTTTGCTGTATAGAGGTGGCAGGTTTTACGATGACATTGATAGGAGGACATTAAAGACATGAAACATCCAAGCTCATGTGAAGCCATTCCTACCTCCATGACTAGACAAATTTTTCCAAAGGTATATATTTGTGGTTTCCAAATTCTCCCCTATCAACCATAATGGCTGGGAGAGAAGAATTCAATGAAATGATGTTTTAAATTGGTTTAATTAAGTTATTGATAAAAGGATTAAAACTGACATTTTCAAATATTGAGACAGAAAAACTCATTATTAAAACTTTTATCTATTTATAAGTAACAAAAATAATTTTTAGATAAAATGATATAAGGTCAGAAAAAAATGCATAACTGTGGTTAGAATATCTTTTCAGCTCAAGATTAAACCTGAAAAGCTTTATCAAATAAAATTTATTAAAAGCAATCATTTTCACATTATTTCCGACCAGCAGAACCATTTCATTCAAAGACATCTAGCAAGAAAAGCTAATACACAAAACTAATGGAAATACAGCTGGTCTAAATGAAGGGCCACCGAGTCTTCTGAAGCCCTGTCTGTCCATTCTTGCCTTTCTCTTGCCAGGGAGTTTAGCATCTTATGAGGATATTTCGGCTCTTGCAATACTGCATCAGGCTATGGTACATTGGACAAGGTAATTAGCCACTTTGCAACTCGTTTTCCTTGGCTATATAGTGAGAAAAGAAGATTAGACTATCTCTATATAAAGCAGATGACCTCTAAATGTCCCCGATGGCCCTACCTCCGAAGAAAATAGATTTAAGTGAACACATGGTTTTTGCCAGAAAGCTGTAATATATGTATAACATAATGAATATAATATAAGCTATAATCTCTTTGACACTCCTTCTTGTTCTTTCTCTCAAATGGTGAAGAGTCCAAAGGCAATGAAAACCAGGAAGTGACTTTTCCCAAGTCAAGTCATGAGATGGTGAAAGCTCTGGATAACTACAGCCTTCTGATACTGCGGACTGTGGCACTGGCTGAGGCACCCTGTGTGTGGCACCCACAGAAACCTATAGTAATGAACACCTGTGGCTGTCAGCTGTAAAGTGTGGAAGGAAACATTATTTGCAACACGGAGAACAACACATAGTGAAATGTTTAATTCACCCTTTAGATTCTTTTGACAGGTGTTTCTCGTCTTATTTATAACACAGAACTAGCTGTAGCCATTGAACCTGTCTCATTATTACATATATCCCCAACTCCTTTTAGTGACATTTAGAGTATCAGTGAAATTCAAAGTTGATGGTTGATATTGGAATCCCAGCATTCCATCTTCGGATGGGCATTTGATTTTATCTTTGGGCAGGAATCCATTCACTCTTATCTAAAATATTAAATACCGAGGCTATTTGAGAATCAAAATAAAACTAGTTAGACAATGTTTGCCAACACTGCTTATAATATGAAGGAGCAGCTATCTCCACTGTAACACTTAAGCCCATAATTGGAGTGTACTTGCCCTGATAGATTTGGATCTTTGTGAATTATCAGTCAAAATAATTTCCAAGGCTGTATTTTATTTTGTGTAGAGAACATATTATATTTTAAGCCTGTTAATTTTTGATTTACCAGACCTCATGATCTCCATCATTAAAAAAATAAGCCAATGAACATCAATGAGATACATGCAATACCAATTCTATAGAAAATAATGGGATTTTCATGCTTTATATTTCTTGGCACCAATTATCATCTTGTTATCCTAAGAATTACTCAATTATTAATCTTGGATTGAATTAACATTCTCATATAGGGTCTAATCAACTTTTCATTCTAGAATCTTAGTCTCATCCTCATGTGCAAACAGAAATCTAATTCCACCTTTTTTTTTTCTTTAGATAAATATCCCACTGTGGTATAGCCCTCTTGGGATCCAATATTGTTCTAGCCAGTCACTGGATTGCACTGTACATATTTAAAGTAGAGTGAGCAGCTCCACATAATTCAATGTGAGGCTGAAGATGCCTGTACAAGGTCATCTTAGAGCCACTCTGTCTGTCTGCTCTGTGCCCATGAAGAACATGAAGATGATGGTGTGGCCTCTGGCTGATGGGCCTGAGCACTTTGGAAATGCTGAATGGTCGAAGAGAGTTATTAGGAGTCTCGACATGGCATAATGGTGTCAGAAAAAAAACTGAAGTTTAAAATTAACATGCACTTATGCAAACAATCAACTAGGCTCACCTTGCACCTATTTTGATTAAAGAATGGATGGTGGAATTGACAGACTCGGGATGAATTGGGCATGGGACTGTTGGCACAAGTTAGTGAAGCTAACATGATTTCTCCTCCTGCTGTGTGTTTCAAAGGCCTAATTTCTCCAAAGCTGAGAAACAAACACAGATATGATGCCTAATACAACTTCTTCTCTGTGATAATATATTTTCTTGTAAGAGGAAACGTTCGTGTTTCTGAGAGTAGATACTTAATGAAACACCCCTTCTTAATTCCGCATAGGAGAAAGGATTTAGAAGATTACTATTTAATTCTCCTTACTTTGTTTGGGAGGGGGCTTTTAAAATAGAATTCTTAAACAGTAAGCTTCTATAATAGTTATTTACAAACCATTTATCTCACTCGTTTGTAAAACCAAACATTAAAATGTGTCCTGAAGAGCAGACACCAGTATCTGTTATATTGTCTTAATCACCTGGAAAAGGTTTTTAAAATGGGGTCTCCTCAGCCTCAGCCATATATGTGTGTGTGTGTGTGTGTGTGTGTGTGTGTGTGTGTGTGTGTGTGTGTGTATATATATATATATATATATATATATATATATATATATGCATATTAGAGGAAAGAAACCAATTCTTTTTTAAAAAATTTTTTATAAAAATTTTACAATGCAGTCGTTGCTCCCCTTCCTGGTGCCCCCTCCCACAGTTCCTCATTCTATTCCTCTTCCCCCATGTCCCCAAGGGGATGCTACCCCACCTCCAGGCCTTCCCCTTGTCTGGGTCCCTGAGAACTCAAGTCTCTCAAGTATTTGTTGCATTTTCTCCCATTGAGGCCAGGCCAGGCAGTCCTCTGCTAAATATGTGTCACGGGCCACTGACGAGTTCATGTATGTTGCCTGCTTAACTGCTCAGTGTCTAGAAGCTCCCAAGGATCTGGGTTATTTGACACTTCCGGTCTTCCTATTGGTTACTCTCCCCTTCTGCTTCTTCCACCTTTATCTTAATTCAACCACAGGGGTCCCTGACTTTAGTCCAGTGGTTGAATGTCAGTTTCTTTTATTTTTTTCTTCTCCATCTTTATTAACTTGGGTATTTCTTATTTACATTTCAATTGTTATTCCCTTTCCCGGTTTCCGGGCCAACATCCCCCTAACCCCCCCCTTCTATATGAGTGTTCACCTCCCCATCCTCCCCCCATTACTGCCCTCCCCCCAAAAATCACGTTCACTAGGGGTTCAGTCTTGGCAGGACCAAGGGCTTCCCCTTCCACTGGTGCTCTTACTAGGCTATTCATTGCTACCTATGAGGTTGGAGCCCAGGGTCAGTCCATGTATAGTCTTTGGGTAGTGGCTTAGTCCCTGGAAGCTCTGGTTGGTTGGCACTGTTGTTCATATGGGGTCTCTGTCTCAGTCAGCTACTGTTTGGGCCTCTCAGAGGATAGCCATGCTAGGTGCCTGTCTGTAAGAACATCGTAGTATCAGTAATAGTGTCAAACCTTGATGTTTCCCCATGAAGTGGATCCCTACTTGGATCTTGCTTTTCAGTACTCCCTGGCTATCTCCTCTGAAGAGAGTGACTAGTTCTTCTCTCCATCATGTGTCTGTCTTGTAGTGCCAATTATTAATCATCACATTCTGGAAAGTATGTTTACAATGGAGAGACTCAAGAATTAGGGACTTCTGAAAGACCTGTCCTTCCAGATGTTTTGCATCGCTACTGTCACAGGGTAAAGATCTTGTTGGGTTTCTCAGCTACAAATATATCTTTTCCTTTCTGCTGATACTTGAGGAAAAGCTGTAAAAAATAATAATAAATAAAAATAAAAAATAAACCAACAACAACAAGAAAAAAAACAAAAACAAAGAAAAAACAACAAAAAAATCAAAACAAAACAAATAATAAACCCTTTGCTATTTGGATCCATTTATTTTCTCTAAGGGCTATTATTTGAAAACATAGTTTGTGAGTGAGTGCCTTTCTACCAATGTACTTGTTGAGAGCCAGTTGTGTTTTTCTGCATGCTCTTCCCACCTTTGGCTTGATACTTCCATTTCCAAGAACATTTCCTAAGTAGACACAACCTCAGCAGGCAGAGGTCTTGCCTCGCCCTCAAAAAGCAAGCAGATCTGTCTCCTCACCAGGATGATGAACATATTATCTCCCTTCAAACAAAGGTTGGGAAGGGTCAACTTTTTGTAAAGTAAGGAGTTCTCTAAGCTTTTGATTCTTTCACAGTGAGGTGACCCACTCTACATGGCACCTCTGCCTGATCCACCCCAGGTTATCCCTATGAGACTTTGAGAGAAGCAAGTGGAAATATGAATTATATGCATCCTGCTGAGCCATGGGTCATGGTGAGTCATGGGCCAGTGTCTACCAGATACTGGCAAGCTAACATGTTCACATTAAAGGACAAATTTTATAGTCCAGGAAAGTGTTCACTGACATTTTGGCCTCTCTAGATACCATGTCATCAAGTCTTAGTTCTGTCACTTACAGGTGATAGGCCTGACCTCACCAAACGCTAGCTTGGTCCTTGTTAAGAATAGGACTTACTGATTATTCTACTCACTTACAATGGGAGGGTTTCAGTAACACTAGTAATTTACACAATGGCAATGGTACTGTTTTATCAGTAACACTAATAGTTAATAATGGTTCATTGCTTGGTAGATGCTATATGCTGTACATACCTTATTTATCTTTTTCTCACCACTTTGAAGTAAAATAGATTTATCAATTGGTATCAGAACTTTACCTTTAACTATTATCTAGAAAGTCCAAATAAAATCATGGGAAGTATAATATACAGAGCTCTGTAAACAGAATTGCAAAAGGAAGTTTGCTTTTGTTTTATTTGCCTGACTTTCATACAAGGTCCTCATGAATCTCCCTCCTTGCCTATGCAGTGCTCTTTGTCTAGAATTCCTTTTCCTTACTTCTGCAGATACCTCTTTTTCCTTCATGATTCAGCTCTAAGTTGTTTTAGGGAACAGACATTTCTCTTCTTGAACTAAAATATGGTTTCCTTTTGTTTCTCTGGTAGGGAATTGATAGATAACTCTGCTGTCCATTCTTAAACCAGTGGTGGTGTTTTAACCTTGAACATGCTAGACAACTGGTCTACCACAGGACTTAATCATTATTCCAATCCTATGTTTTCTTTTGAGGCAAAGTTACCAAGTTGTTCAAGCAGGTCTTGAACTATTTTGTAGTACAGACAGGCCTTGAAATTGGGATCCTCTTGCTATAGCTTCTTCAGTAGCTGGGATTATAGATTAAATAATTTACCCATTTTTTAACACTGTTTCTCATTAATGTTTTGGTAGCAGTGACCCTAACTTCTATGATAGGAGGAAGTGTGCTATTGTATATTCCTCTCTTGTCTGAGTATTTCTCTGATAGTAACCATTTGTGGAACTTCTCTGAGCCTTTGCAGTGAGTTCAAACTCAGAGGAAAGGAGGCAGTAGTTTTAATCTCCAACACAAATAGGGTATGTATTCCCTTAATCTGGAAAGACTGGTGAGAAGGACAAGTCCAGATGTAGAGAAAAACCACAGTATCCCTCCCCAGCTCTATTCAGTGTATCAGTCTCTTCATTGCTTTTTCTGCAAAAGTTCAGAATCCAAGAGGCAATGAATGAATAACTGTAGAGAGGCTATCTTGTGTCTCTATGGACCTGTCAATAATAAATTTGAAGGCCTATGGCCTAAGTGGAAAATAGGAGGTGGGACTTTCTGGAGGCAGAAAGCATTCTAGGATAATGCCAGGCAGGAGATTCACCACCTAAGATATGACAAGACTGATTCAGGACAACTGAGCATAGGAATCAACCTCCTGGAAGAATGTAGATTAGAATAAAATAGAGTATGTTAAGTTATGATCTAGTTAGAGAGAGCCTAGCTCTATGGCCAAGGTATTTGTAAATATATTTTGACCCTGAGACTTATTTTTGGGAAGATGGTCCTGGGAGGAAGAACCAGGCCTAAATTAAACAAATAACGATGTCTTGAAAATGTACTTCATGTCCCCCTAATATCCTCTTAGCAATCTCAGAGCAAACTCATTCTCCTGGTTACCTATATATTTTCTCACACAGTTGAGCCAGGGTATAGGTAGCAGGTGCAGCATCCTTACTTACTATATAGTGCAATGGTAGCATATCACATACCCTGCATATCAGATATTTACATTGTGATTCATGAAAGTAGTAAAATTACAATAAAGTAATTTTCTGGTTGGGGAGTCAATACATCATGAGGAATATACTAAAGGATAGGGAAGTTGAGAACCACTGACCTAGTGGTTCATTGTACACAGTAAATAGATACTGGGACAATGAATTTTCACAAATAATTTCCTGGATTGCCTTTGCCAGTTTTGTCAACTCAGCAATGGTATTATAGTGCTCGGCTTATCACACGTTATGCTACTTGATGGGTGACGACCAAACCCAGTGCATGGTATACCAACACTTGTTTTCCCATGCTCCTCTGGGACAAGTGGAAAGTGATTAATATTACATTAGTGAATGTCTGTCCATCACAGGCTTCCAAGCATGCCTGATATCTGAGAAATAAAAACCACCATCCCACCGATGGTTTTCCACTTTATGGTACCTAAGGATCCCACAGTCATTAAATGTCCCAAAAGGCAAAGTGGGAACAATTATAATCTCCATTGTTCCTTATAAATCCGTAGGCAAACATCAAATGTTTCTCACATTTTTGTCTTGCTTTTCTGGCTTCCTCTTTCTAAGACTGGTGCTATGTCTTACACACACAACTGAAAATATGCACATGCACTGTGATGCATGTGCTCTCATGCTCAGATATTACGGCTAAGCAGAGAGCCCTGAATGAGTCAGATTGAACCCTTTGGTCTAAAGATGCTCTGCACTGCATTCTGATAACGAGTATCTTAACTTTTAGTTGAATGTTTTATTTATTTTTTTAATTAAAAAACATTTTGTACCACTGTTTTATTGGATTTTTAAAATTTATATTCCAAATGTTATCCCCTTTCTCAGTTTCCCATCCATAAGCCCCCATCCCATCCCCTCTCTCCCTTCTTCTATGAGGATGTTCCCCCTCCCCAACCACTCCCTTTCCCACCTTCCTACCCTGACATTCCCTTACATTGGGGGTCCAACCTTGACAGGACCAAGGGCTTCTCCTCCCATTGGTGCCCAACAAGGCATCCTTTGCTACATAAACCACTGGAGCCATAGTCTGTCCGTGTGTAGTCTTTGGTAGTGGTTTAGTCCCTGGGAGCTCTGGTTGGTTGGTATTGTTGTCCTTATGGGGTTGCAAGCCCCTTCAGTTCCTTCTATCCTTTCAGTTGAGTGTTTTATAGATAGCAGTTCATTTGGTCCTCACAACAACCAGATCAAGTTTTGGTACTCTACCTAAGTGAAGGTGGTCAGTAGAGAGTCTGGGGTTAAAATTTCTTTTTTGAATCAAGGTGGTAGAATCTTTAAAACATAGCTTTAAATCACAGTTTGGGAAGTATATTTTGACTCCTGCTTTCAGAATGTCTCCATCCCCCATATTTGGGAAAGAGCAAGAACATTTATGGTACCAGGGGCTGTGGTCAAAACTGGTTTACATGACAGCAGAAAGGAAGTAGAGGGAAAATGCAGGTTCAAGGGCAAGATCAAAGCATCAGAGACTTCCTCTTCGTGACCTCTTCCCAGCAATGTCACGATCTTTCGAACTTGCTTCATGAGGTGGGCACCAAGCGTTCAGTATGGGAGCCCTTGAGGCACATTTCAAATTCAACCAATGAAGACCAATGGGAGGTCTTAAGGCACCGGGAGTGTGCTGTCCAAGGGGATTATTGGAAGTGGGTCTCTCCTCATGAAGTCACTGTGCTTTCTACGCCCATTTTTCTTACCATCATGTACTCCCTTCCCATAGTCCCAAGGGCAACAGGACCAACTGACCATAGATTGAAATCTTTGAAACCAAAATAAATCTTTCTTTCTTATCAACTGATTACCCTCAGGCATTTTGTTAGAGTGATGGAAAGCCGAACAGAGTCTGTGGGAGAGAGGATTGCATAAAACAGCATTTGGTGTACAGGTCCTGGGATTCAGTCTTCCTTAGACTGCTTAAAACGAGTAGCCTCAGGTTCCTGGAATTAAAACGGTAATACTATTAATATTTCTTCTATACCATTTTTCTGAATACTAATGAGAGAAGAATCTGGAAAAATTATTTGTCCTTATCATATTAGCAAAACGAAATTAAACTTGCTTTTAATGAGCAACTAATTTATAATTCTAGCAGGTGTCATGCAGACTTTTCAATAAATGTATTTTCACACCAAATCCACTCTCTGATCAAAATGCAGTAAAAAGATGCCGAAGTCTGTGTGGAAATATGTCAACTCTTTTTTATTTTCTTTTTTACAAATTGTATTTTATGTGTATGAAGATTCGTAGTTTTGGGGGTCTGTGGAAAGCAGCAAATTTATTTATTTTTCTTTTTTTATTGGATATTTTCTTTATTTACATTTCAAATGTTATCCCCTTTCCTGGTTTCCTCTCTGGAAACCCCATAACCCATCCCCCACCCCCTGCTTCTATGAGGGTGTTCCCTCACCCTCACACCCACTCCCTCCCCCCACTCTGCCCTGGCATTCCTCTACCCAGGGCATCCAGACTTCACAGGATCAAGGGCCTCTCCTCCCACTGATGCCCGACAAGGCCATCCTCTACTACATATCCAGCTGGAGCCATGGGTTCCCCCGTGTGTACTCTTTGGTTGGTGGTTTAGTCCCTGGGAGCTCTGGGGGGATCTGGTTGGTTGGTATTGTTGTTCTTCTTAGAGGGGACCCAGGTTCAGTTTTCAGCACCCATATAAAGTGGTTCATAACTACCTGTGACTTCAGTTTTAGGGATCCTATTGCCCTCTATTGGTCTCTGTGCACCACCCACATATAGGTGGTGCTCAAACACATACCCCAGCCCCTCTAAGCATACATAAAATAAAAAAGGAAAAATAAATCCTTTTTTTTTTTTAAATATTTTTTTTAAAACACTCCATGGAAGTTGAGCTAAACTGCAGCATACATAGAAACTCATGACTTCCCAAACAGGAATGCTAAATTATTAGTCTGCATTCTAGAAACTATTACAGCCCTAACATCTAGATTCAGATAGCAGCCAGCTGCTGACCTTGTTATAAATTGATGTTGGTTGGTGGAAGAGGTCTGCAGAGGGGAAAAAAATCTTTCTTTTTTTTATAGTCTTTGGAGGGAAAAAAAAAAAAACAACATGACACATGAAGACTCGTACACTTGTGATTCCACCAGATTTCTTCACACCTGCATGCATATAACACATCATTTTAAAAATTCACTCACAACATTTGAAATTGAATTCATTTTAACTTGGGGGAAAAAAAAATACCAAGAAAACTGCCAGCTACCAGTGGCCAAAAAGGAAGGCTTTTCCATACAAGGAACAATTTCTGGAGTTCTGTGCAAAGCTAATTTTGCTCTTCTTTTATTTATATTGCATATATTTCACAAGTTCCGTAAGCCTCCATCCCACACGAGACAGGGAACCTGAGTCTTGAGAAGTCTGACTTTCCCCAGCATTTCACAGTTACCAGGAACACCTGTGCTAAATAGTGTTCTGTGTATCAGCTGTGAAAGCTCGCACTGTTCAGTAGCCCTCCAAATTCCCCATTTAGTCCCTATGCTAGAAAGTTCCAGGGGTCTTACAACGGGTTATTGTTAAATGCCTGGAAGAGAATGGTTCAAGAACGTCATAATGGATTTTGTCTTTTAAACGTACCAGAAAATTTCACCTACATTGCTTATAGACACTGGCTTTCACCTCTACCGAGACCTGCCTTATTTGGAAATTAATTAAGCAGAAACTAGATAGGCACAAATACCATAACATTCTGAGGCTTAATTAGCAAATGCTTTTTAACTTCACAACAGATCTTAGCCTTGTTGGTTACTTTGTCTCCGAAAGGAGGAGAAAGCCAAGCGGTTCCATTCTTTGCTTCTTTTCAGAAAGGAAACAAGAGTGGAAATTTAAAAATAGATCAAGGGATGCTCACAGGGCAGCTTCCTAGCAACCTGGCTCCATTGCTAGTATGTGAACATGAGTGGCCTGCCGTCTATCAGGTGTGTCTGCAAGCCACACCCACACGGGGCAGACACGGATTGGGGTGGGCAGGGGCGCAGTTAGGGGGGCGGGGGGGAGCAGGAAACAGGTGCCAGAGACGCAGCGGCTGCCCATGCCCTCCATCCTAGTCAGCCAGAGGCCAATGGCTGTTCTTAGCAGGTTTTCTTCATGACAATCCCCACTGCGCTGTCAGCTCATCCACCAACAGAGCAGAGAGGCTGGGGTGGGAAGGGCTCTTTGGTCATCAGAGAAAGGCAAGGAGAGAAATTACTTCCAAAACGTGTGCTGTCTAATAGTCAAAAATCGTGGCCCCCGTCTTTTCTTTATTAAATCACAGAGGAGAAAATGAAAAGATGGAATGTTTATTGGTAGTCTTTGTGCCTGAAGCTCTGCAGCTTGTTTTTTTTTTTTTTTTTTTTTTTTTTTTTTTTTGAGGCTCTGATGTGCAGAAAGAAAAAAAAAAGAATCCTGCATGTCATACAGCTGCAGAGTACAGACACCCTGGTGCGCCCTGTGAAAAATATCATAGAAAATATGACATCAAATTGTCTGCCTACAATGATACCATTTCTTATTAAAATAAAAAGAAGAAAGGTATAGAGACTAACAATGTGTTCCCTTTCTCACTCAGTCTTCAAACGAGAGCAGCTACCTGGATGTTCAAGATGTTAACACATGGCCTTGTGTCAAAGTGAATAATTAAAAATTAGATGCCAACACAAACATTTTCTTGACTCCTCGCTACTTTTTCTCATTGTAAGGGGATCACATTCCCAAAATGCCCTTTGAAGGAAGATGCCAAGAACATTAATTTTACTGAATATGTTTGTCTTTCCTGCTTTTTAAGCCATTCCTCCCTCCTTCTTTCCCTGCTCCCTGCCTGCCTCCTCTTTCCCTCTTGACTTCCCTCCCTCCCTACCTGTCTCCTCCCTCCCTCTCTTCTTTCCTTCCTTCTAAGGCAGCGATCTCAAATAGTCAGCTGTTAACTAATTCCTATAGGACAGCTCCCCCCCCCCTCTCTCTCTCTCTCTCTCTCTCTCTGTGTGATTTATTTCTTACCTGCTAGGAAAGTGCTGTACCATTGAGCTACAACATCTCTAACCCCTCATACAGATTTTCTAAACTACAAACATGGAAAATTGAAAGGAAGAGATAAGGATGAAATACTATTTTTGAATATACCTCACTAACAGTCTAAGACATTTTTTTCTAAAATATATGCTTTGGAAAAAGGATCGAACGTGGCAAAGAGGCACGTTTTTGCTTTGAGTGTTGATTAGACACTCAGGAATGGAGCCCAGACGGGTAACAGTGGCTTCGTAGACAATCACGGTTCCTTGGTGGTCTAGGGTAGGACGGTTCAAGTGGCCCACATGAGGTCCATACTCAGTTCCAAGCAGGCCAGGGAAATGGAATGAGATCCAGTCTCAAAAATAAGACAGAAAGAAAGGGGGCGCGGTGAGATACAGCTCAGAGTTTTAAGTACTTACGTGGTACTTACGTGGCTTGCCCTAGGTTATGAGTAATGCAAAATTGATTAACTCCAAATGAATAAATATAAAGTTTTAAGTTTCGGGGAATGAGATAGTTATTATTACATGGGTGTCATACAGACACCTAGCTGCTCTTGGCTTCCATGTTTCTGACTAGGAAGGCCCGGGATTGTCACCATGTTTCTCCTCGACTCTGATGTATTTTGAGAGAAGGCAACAGAGCTGGATGTTTACCTGGTGCTACAGTGATTCACAGTCTGTTTCCATGATTAATTTTATAATTTTTTTCTCTCAAACAGGTGTTCTTAATCATTGTCATTGATAAAAAAGGAAACCTCACAAATCACTGGCTGTGCATACTAAATCACGGCTGTGTATGCCTCTGTCTCGTCCACTAATTACACAGAGATGCTTTCTGCTTAGGTGCAGCTCATACATTTCTGTCTTCTTTAATGTCATTCAGCTATTCTTGTAAACTATTCATAAAGTATCACGGTTATTATGATTGTAAAAGGTTAATTCAAAGCCTAGCTTAAAACAATTATTTGGATGACTTTAAAAATGGGTTGGAGCAAACCATTTCAGAACTTTCAAGTACTTGGAATTGTCTCCTTTCCTTTTCCTGCCGGACACCCACTATTTTCAGCTACAACAATCCTGTATCGACAGAAAACTTTTCCGGGAATCTTATTTCAAAGGAAGTTCCCTGAGAAAGGGGCCTTTTTCTTAAAAAAAAAATATGAACTTCTTTCACGCTTAGTGTGAAAATATCACCTTTACTTCACAGAGACTCTTTAAGTATTCCTTTAAAAAAAACATGTACCTTATAAATAACGTACTCAAACATGTCTTTGAATACAAGAACTGTTTGAAATTTTCTGTATGAGGGACAAAATGTCTTATAGGCAGTCTTCATTTTGTTTTATAGAGTACAGTGGTGCTCTCTTTTTTGTTTGTTTGCTTGTTTATTCTTTGAGACGTGTGTGTGTGTGTCTGTGTGTCTCTGTGTCTGTGTGTCTGTCTGTGTGTGTGTAGTCCTGGAACTTGCTGTGTATACCAACCCAAGCAAGCCTCAAACTCAAAGATTTGCCTCTCCCCAAAAGTAGGGGGATTAAAGAAGGCTACCCTATATTTTTATAGTCTTACTTTCTTAGCTACACTCCTATTAAAATGTGTAATCCGTGTCTTTCTAGCTGGCTCGTGGCTGAGATCTCACATGTTCATCTGGTACCTTATCCATTCTACAGCAATAACCTTAGCTAGGCATCTTTTCTTATATTCTATTAACGAAGTTGTATCATCGCTAATTCTACTGGTTGATGGAATTAGTCATATTTCCTTAAACACAATTCAGATTAGAGAAACTGTACAATTGTTGAAAAGATATTCTCTCGGGACTATCTTCCTTATAGTTGCTAAAAGTAAACAAAAACACAAAGCCACAAACAGAACAAAACAAAACTAACCAAACAATTAAAAACCCCATCTAAATGTTATGGAACAAAATTCTCTCTAACATCATGAGACAGAAACAGTTATGATACCTGTAAACGTCTCAAAGTATCAATGTAAGTTCAATATGTTATAATTTATTTTAGGATTTTTGTCAGTATTCTCAGGTATATTATAGTATTTATTGATGAGTGCGAGTTTTTTGTATATGTTTTTAAACCTTGTTTCCCAGTAGCAGGCAAAACAAATATGTGACTTCTTATTTCTTGCTCATAATAAAACCCACAAAATAGCCTTCTAAAATTTAATCATTAAGTGTAATAAGATTTTGTAGCATGCTGAAATGAAAACTACATATTTTATTTTATCCCAGAAATCACTATAGAGTTTTGCCTTCAGGTTCTAAGAGGTTAGGTTTTTAAGTGTCTGAGTAATTGTGATGGCTTTCGTTCTTCTAGAATTAGCTAATCCTAAGACATACAAGTAGGGCAAAGACGATCCTCAGTAATAGCAAATATATATTCTGACATCAAGTGTTCCTTGAGTTAGACTTGTGGCCTTAGCTTTTGAATGAGCAGATCTGATTAGATAATGTTTGTTTCCTACCTGGACCTTAGAGAAGCCCAACAAGCGACTGACTGAGACAGATGCAGATACTTACACCCAAACAATGGACTAAAGTCAGGGACTCTGTGGTTGAATTAGAGAAGACTGGGAGAAGCTGTGGAGGAGGGCAACCCCCAAAGGAAGACCAGAAGTCTCGACTAACTCAGACCTCTGAGATCTCCCACACAGTGAGCCACCCACCAGCAGCATACACTAATTGGTTTGAGACCCTCACGCTCGACCCCCAGACACATGTACGGCAGAGGACTGCCTGGTCTGGCCTCAGTGGGAGAAGATGCACCTAACCCTTGAGAGACTTGAGGCCCCAAGGAGTAGGGAGGCCTGATATATTTATAAAAAGATAAAGGGGGTGGGGTATGTTCTATGGAGTGGTAGTCAGGTCTGAGGGAAGGTGGTTCCCCAGCAAGCCCATGCTGAGGTATCCCCTTCCCCTGAGGGACCAGCCAAAGGACAGTATAGTATAGAATAGAGTTTATTCAGGGTATGGGAGGGGAGTTAAGAGGGTAATAAAGGCAGAGAAAGGGAAAGAGTAAAGAAGTAGAGGCTGGCCATGAGTACTTGGAGAGAGGGAGAAGGGAATGGGGAGAGAGCGGGAGCACGAAGGGGAGAGCAAGAGCAAGAGAGTAAAAGAGAGAGGAGGGGGCAAGCAGCCCCTTTTATAGTGAGTCAGGCTTACCTGGCTGTTGCCAGGTAACTGTGGGGTGGAGCTTAGACAAAATGCTAAGAATGCCTGCTGGGGGTTGGAGTTGGAACATCCTCTTGGAGATGGATGCAATGGGGAGGATGATGGGGAGTTGGGGAGGAGGAATGGTTTGAGAAACTATGGGAGGGCAGACCCTGAGGGGATCAACTGGATTGTAGGAAAAAAAAGATGAAAAGATTTTCAGTGTCGGGGGGAAGATTTCTCTAGAAATGTTAGTTCAATTCTCAATTTTTCTTTGTACTTCCTTCGCTTATGAGTATTATGGCCAGTCTAAATTTTTATACAGGAGTCTATACTTATTGCTTTATTTTGGTTTGGTTTTGTTATATACTTGGTGAATTTATTGAATAGACACAAGTTACAATGTACCTCTGTATTCTAAGCAGATTTCAGAGTAAGGGCCCTGAGTTGTCATGCCTTAAGTGGTTTTCCCTTTCTTTCCTATGGTAATTTAGGATGATTTAAATATAAAATATTGTGGGAATAAATTCTATTCTCTATGTCCATATGTACAGTAAGCATAAAAGTAACTTTCTCTTTCTCCCATTCATTGGGTGTATTGAAGGTCTATTTGTATTTTGATTATATTGATCTCCATAATTAGTTTAAATCAATCTAACTCAGGTTTACATATCTATTAAAGAGCTTAATCAATGTTTCACTCCTCCCAGTCAGAACGACTCTCAAGGACAATTAAGACCAAAATTAACACCAAACAGAAGATGATCCATTTTTATTGAATTCACTGTTCATTGGATGGAAAGCAAATCAGGTTAAGCATCCAGTACACATATATTGCCCAGACCAATGCCTTGCAGATTTCTCCTAATTTTGTCAAGTATTTCTTTCAGTTTTACACTTATTGGTGTAACTGTGTGGGTGCCTATATATGGTATGTGTACCCGGAAGTATAAAGTAACAGTACCAAGAAGTGACAAATTTCAAAGCTTCTGCACAACAAGTAAAACACTGAGTAAAAACTAAGAGACAGCCCAAAGACATGAACAAGATATTTTCAGGCCATAAATTCAGAAAGGGTTTAATAACCAAAATTGATAAGAAATTTAACGAACTTAGCAGAAAAATCTCATACACAATACAATATAAATTATGGGTTGATAAATGTTTAGTCTTTTCTCAAAAGAAGACAAAAATATACAAAATATGTCTGGAAAAATGGTCAAAATTATCTAACCATCAAGGTAAATGCAAATAAAGCCATAAAGAGCAGAGCATCATAATATAGTTAAAATAAAAGTTAACAAGAAAACATGTTATCAAGGACACAGAGTACAGAGGGTTCCAGTATCCTCTGTTGGGGATGCATTTATAAGAAACAGTATGGGTATTCCTCAGCAGACTGAGCATAGAAACGCCATAGAATATAAGATTCTAGTAGAAATATGCTCCCAATGAAATCTTCAAAGCAAAGGGTGTTTAATGAAGCACAAGTCAGAAAGTCAGGCATCGGTACAATCCAACCGAATGTCTATTAAAGATGAAGGGACAGTAGATGTGCTGTGTGTGTAAAATCCAAAGACTTTGCCACCCTAAGACAAAGAACTCTTGTTACCCTTCAAGAAGCAGAGGGTCATGACATTCCACAAGGAAGGCAAAAGAAGAGAAGCATTGTACCATCCCCATTCACACGTAGAATCTACAAAGGTTAGCGGTTGGCCATAGAACACCAGCTACCAGACACAAGCTATTGGTGGGTAGTTAGTCACTGAGTGAATATTTTAAGTAGCTCCAAAATAACTTTCGCATTTTGAGCAAGAGTTCACCAAATATGGTTAACAATAATCATTGTATAGCTCAGAACAGTGACAAGGGAAGATTTGACAGGATTTGTAAGGAGATGAAATCTTAAAGTGCTAGGTTTGTTATTTAGTGTATATTTGAATCACCCATCACATCTTACCTCATAAATATGTACATACAATTATGATATCTCAATGACTCCCCAAGTAACACACACATATTTACAAACTGGTTTGTATCTGTTATACTTTTAATGCATCCCAAAACTTATGTGTTGAAATTTGCTGGTCAATGTTCTCTACAGGTGGTTGTTACATCGTAACTTTCCTTCCTCGAGAATGAAATGGCGTGGTCTTATAAAAGGACTTGAGAAAGGGAATCCTCTTTCTGTTGGTCATCTGGTTTCTGTCAGGAAAGAATCTAGTATTCTCATCTTCAGAGAATATCCTTCAGAGAGGGACCATCTTGGAAACAAAGACTCACTCTTCCCAGATGGTGGTTACTTAATATAAAACCGTGTCCATTTAAGCATCGTTTGTTCTGTAAGCTATCCCAGCTCATGGGATTTTGTTATAGCAGCATGAAGCAGACGGGAACAAGCAGGCATGATGGAAAATGAAGTCAGTCTAAATAATTTAGACGGAATGATCAAAGAAGGCTTATTACAAGAAGCTCACATGAAAAGATGATATTTGAAAATGAAGAAGGTCCTAAATCTGGTAATGAACAAATGGAGTTAGATCATTCTGAGTGAGACCACACCATCCTTTAATAGGGTACCATTCTAGACAAGCTTGCTCTGCAGAAATTGCAGTCTGGGGGGAATTTAGGATACAATGATGCAGCGAGAGATGTCACAGCAAAAACTTCAGTAGAAAGTCCCCATGTAGCTCCATGAAAGTCAGAAAGAAAACAAAGACCTCCATGACATGCAATTCCTGCCAATACTATTTTTAAGATCCTTGGAAGACATGATTTAGAGATTCTAAGACGTTTTCGAAGCTATGGTGCAGGCTAAGGGGAATCTTCTAGATTGTAAAAGTTGGCAGAAATGAAAGTTAAAACAGAAAATAAGAGATTAAGAGCCATAATTCCGTCCTATTTGTTTATAGTGTACTAACCATGATGCTAGACCTATCTGGATTTAAAACTCAACTCAGACATTCACTACCTGAACTGTTCTGAGAAACACACTTCACCTTTCCAACTGGGAGTTTTTACATTTATAAAATATAAATATGAACAGATGTTTGGTGGCAAATGTGTGATTAACACGATGCTTCTTGCATAGAAAGCCTTGATCAGCTTCAGCTCCGTATTATTACTTTACTGGTAAAGCAAAACATTTTTTTTTCAGTCTCATGGAAACCTGGGTGATTGCAAACTTCTAAATGAAGGATCCTTTCTCTCAACATTTGCAATCAGATTTTATAAGTAAGATAGTATTTAATCCTGAGTCATCCTCTTTAGAAGTAGAGTATTTTTATCTGAGAACAAAAAGTACTAACGACACCCACAGTTACCAATTACTGTTTGTTAAAGGAATTGTTCTCACCTAGTAATGCATTAATAAGCAGTTAACTGAATTACTTTTTCATGAGTGATGCAGACATTAATGACCTTTTCTTCTTCTATGAATGATGATGCTGTAAGGACAATACAATGTAATAGGCTAGACACCATAAGAACATTTGCTCATATTGTTGTATCATGGAAGATTAGGATGGCCCTCTGACCCACAACTTCTATTGCCTTATTAGGCACCCAACCTGGGAATTCTTCACTTTGCTTCCTTTTACAGTAGATGGTATTTTCAAGATTAGTTTAGTGGTTTCATTTTTTTATGTCTTTAAAATGAGAGAAAAGACAAGTCCACATTATACTATGATTTTTTTTTCCTGCTAGAATACTTAATAAAGCCACTGAAGTTTCCTCAAAAAGATTTGGGGCTTAAAGAAATGACAAATGGATGAGAGCCTGCTTAGTATAACCAACAGACATTACCCAGACCACCGAAACTCACTAAAGAAAAATTGTAGCATTTTGTATCTATGAGAAAAATGAATGAACAGCATAGCAGCAACATTGCTATTTTGAGAACTGTGCTAAGTATTTTAAAAGCTCTATGTGAGGCTGGGCCTTTAATAATTAATACTTAAATATATTTAAACTGACTCCATTCCCAGATAAATTGTATTGCCTGTTGCATCCTACCTGTAGCACTGAACAAAGTTTTAAAGCCCAGGAACAATTGCATTAGGCAATTGTCTTTCTCCAATCTGATTCAAACATAATATAAAATGTAAAGATATATATTTAGATGCATAGTCAATGTTTCTTGTCACTTTAGTTGGAAGAATGGGATCTCCTGAAACTTAGACCCAAGAATAGAGATATCCATCTTCTTCTTCCCCTATTCTTCCTCCTGCTTATACATACTTAGCCTCTGAGGTGTTACATATTATTCTTATTATGGGCAAAAAGGAGAGAGGATTGGAACCAAAGTCATGATAGAAGAACATATTCTTCTCCCTTATGAAGTCATGATTCCTAGAATATAATAGAATATCACTGATCCTTATTTCCTCTCTTCCTGTAGCATGGGTTTGGATCCAGTCACAAACATAGAAGAATACAGCCAAGTGTAGTTCTCAGTCTCAATATTCTCAAGAGATAAGTGAACAGAGGTTTGAGGGAAAAAATAAAAATGAAGGAAATTATGGAGAAAGCCCAAGAAAAACCTTGAATTGCTGAACTTACCTCCTAGCTCCCCATACATGGGTTGATTGCTAATATTAAATAACTGGATACTTACTAATGACAGTTACTAGAGTTGCTCCTGAACAGCACCTTGGTAATGCACATGTGAAAAACACTTCATTGAAAGTGACAATGATCGCACAGCACACAGAACACACACTATAACTTATAACTTTGACCTAGTTCATGAAGAAGAAGAAGATGAAGAAGAAGGAGGAGGAGGAGGAGGAGGAGGAGGAAGAAGAAGAAGAAAAAGAAAAGGAAGAGGAAGAGGAAGAGGAGGAAGAAGAAGAAGGAGAAGAAGAAGAAGAAGAAGAAGAAGAAGAAGAAGAAGAAGAAGAAGAAGAAGAAGAAGAAGAAGAAGAAGAAGAAGAAGAAGGTCCTTAGGTTTTTAAAGATTCAAAGTCTCAAAGTCTCAGAGATTTAATTCAACATATAAAAGACCAAGAAATCCTTGCAGTACATGGGATATGACAAGATCTCTCAGTGTTTATATGACAGACACATTAGAAATATGGCCTCTATCCCCATCTACCCCAATGTCATATCTATTTCTTTTGCTCAGTGAGATTCAAACATCCTGCCATGGCCCTCCCTGCTACTTAGTTTTTCTGGTCTGTCATTTGTAGCACAATTAACCTGTACTTTATGACTAATATGTACTTATAACTGAGTATATACCATGTTTATCTTTCTGGGTCTAGGTTACCTACTTCAGGATTATCTTATCTAGTTCTCACCATTTGCCTGACAATTTGGGGTCTTCTCTGGGACAGATAGAAACCTAGGACAATGGTTCACAAGAACCTGTGAGGGTGACCCTAGTTAAGACACATAGCAATGGGGAATATGGATTCTGAACCGGCCATCTCATGTAACCAGGCAGTCTTTTATTGGAGGGATTGGGACACCAACCCAGTCACAAAACTTTAGACCCACGATTTGTCTTTCCTACAAGATGCTTAGGGGTAAAAGATGGAGCAGAATTTGAAGGAAGGGCCAACCAATGACTGACCCAGCTTGATACCCATGCCATGAGATGGAGTCCACCCCTGACACTTTTAAAGATATTATACTAACAGACAGGAGACTAGCATGACTGTCATCATAGAGGCTTTCCCTAGCAACTGAGAGAAACTCAGATGCAGAGACCTACAGCCACACATTAAGTGATGCCTGGGGGATTTTTTGGAAGAGGGGGAGGTAGGATTGAAGGATCCAGAGGGGTCAAGGATGCCAGAAGAGAACCTACAAAATCAAGGAACCTAGGTCTGTAGGGGGGAGCTCATGCTGAACTGACAAACAGGAAGCATACACGGGACAGATCTAGGCCCTCTGCACATGTGTAACAGTTGTACAGCTGGTCTTCCTGTGGGACTCCTAAAGCAGGATCAGGGGCTGTCTCTGACGACATTGCATGGGCTTAAATCAACTTTTCCCTAACTGGGCTCCCTTGCCTAGCCTCAATAGAAGAAGATGTATGTAGTCTTTCTGTAACTTGATTTGCCAAGCCTGTTTGATATCTGTGGGAAGCCTATCATTTTTGTCACAAGGGTAGAATGGGGGAGCTTAGTGAAATAGAGGGACCAGGAGGAGAGGAGGAAGGGGAAGCTGCAGTGGAAAGAAAACAAAACACACAAAAAATAAAGACAAAACAACAACAACAAACAAACAAAACAAAACAACAACAAAAAAACCAAACTCGAGCAAGGATACCCAAAATAAATAGGGAAATTGAAAATCTAGAGTTCAAAAAGGTTTGCTAAATAATTTTCCCTTTAAAAAATCAGGAAAAGATGTTCAAGACAGGTTTGGTGGCACATGTTAAGCTCAGCATATCAGAGGCAGAGGTAAAAGGATAATGGATTCTAATCTATCCTAGGCTATGTGGTACCTCTGTCTGAAGAAACTGAAAACCAACATGAAGAACGTAAGGAAAGAGGTAAAAAGTAGTGGAAGGAAGAGGAAGAGGAAGAGGGGAAGAAGAGGAGGAGAGGAAGAGGAAGAGGAAGAGGAAGAGGGGAAGAAGAGGAGAGGAAGAAGAGGAGAGGAAGAAGAGGAGAGGAAGAGGAAGAGGGGAAGAAGGAGGAACAGGAGGAGAAGACGAGAGGAGGGAAGGAATAAAAGGAGGGGAGGAAGAGGAGGAATAGGATGATGGCAGAAGTAGAAAAAGGAAAAGGAGGAACATATTAATGGGAAATAATAGTAAAAATGCAATAAATGAAATAAAAACATTACTGGGTAGTTCAGTGTCAGCCTGCAGATAACAGAGGAAATAGGGAATCTGAATCTAAACCATGAAGATTTAATGTCTAGAAAAACAAAAGAAAAAATTTAAATGTAATATATCAAAAATAATATAATTCCCCTCCTTATTTAATAGAAACTATATATATAAATGGAACATTAAATCAAGTGCATTTGAAGGGATTAGTATTTAACTCAATGCTAAGGCATTTGGCAAGCCGAAAGCCCTGGGTTTAGTCCTGTTACAAGAAAACAAAACAAGACAAAACCAACCAAACAAAAATGTGTTCTTATAAATAATGGCTGAAAACTTTTCGAGTTTGGTGAAAAACTTGTCTATAGTTTCAAGATTCGTAGTTACTAACCTTGGTAAGCTTTAAGAAATGCAGAACAAGAGACTAGAGAGATTGGTTCACTGTAGAGACTGTCTTCTGCACTTATTGACGAGCTGAGATCAGGTCCAACACCCACATTAGGTGGCACATAACCATCGGTAAAGGCAGAGCCCAGGATGGCTCTGGTGGGGACAGAGTGACTTTGTTCCTGTCCCTCAGAGAGGGCCTTGTTGTGAGCCTCTACTAGTGTTGATGACTGTTGTGGGCAAAAGGCTTGTTTGTATTACAATGTATGTATTTTTTGGACCCACTAGTAGAGGACTTTTCCTTCAGAGGAATGTCCTCCCTCTTAAAGTTAATGCTTTCACGATAATTAGAAACAGCAGGAGTCCAGGAGTTAAGGGTGTAGCTATGTCTCAGCAAAATGTTAAACCCTGGGACCTTTAGGACAACCATAAAAGCTACGGAAAAGAGTTCTAAATACAAGAGCTCAAAAATATATAATCTCTCAACTATACAAAAAATAAGGATGCAATATGATTTATAGGAGGGGCATCATAAATCTATAAGAACTAAAGCAACCACACAGTGAGCCAACTTGTTAGAAAATTACTAAGGAAGGAGATAAAGAGATTTAGGGAGTGGTGACTGCAGTCCATTCAACCCAGCTAAACTTTTTGTTTATGCTTACAAAGGCAGATAGATTCCTGAGTTCCAGATCAGCCTTGAACACAGCAAGGTTTGGCACAGGCATGGTGGAAATGGTAATTTCAGGGCAGGGTCCCACCCAACTAGTTTACCATCTGTGCTTAACAAAGGCAGACAGATCTCTGAATCCTTTTGCAATGTTAAGAAAAACCATGTATGGTTTCTGTCTCCTAACAATCAAAGGGCTGAAGAATCAAAGGACTGAAGGTAAGGGATGCGGACTTACAAGATAATCAAAAGGAAACCTATAGTAAATGACGGGATTGATATGTAAAATAAAAGACTGGACCGTGTTCTGCAGATGAGCTATCCAGAGAATTTTCTAAGGTAAAAAGAGAGAACTGCTTGGAGAACTGATACGCACGCACGCACGCACGCACGCACGCACGCACGCACGCACACCACACACACAAGTAAGCAGGACATGGACAGAGAGCTCTCTTAGAATATCAAGCAGAATATAGACAGAAATCTCCAGAGAGAAAGCAGAACATGAAGAGAAGCAGCCTGGCTCCCTGACTTGACTTCTTTTTGCTTTTTCCCAGACGCCCCTTCTCTCAGAAGCCCTCTCCAATCTGCCGCCTGTGCTTGGCTTGTAACTCCAGCTCCAGGCATTCTCACGTCCTCTTCTGTCTTCTACACACACTGCATGTACACAGTGTGCCCACCCCCTCATATATACACAGTTTAACAGTTTTAAATCTTTAAAACAACAACAAAAGTCCATGACCAGAAGTTATGCAAGTACATTACTAAAAGTTAAGCACAAAGAAATAAAATTTTCTAACTTTATGCTACATAAAGGTAACTGTGAATTGAATGACTATACATTTCTTTTCAGAAACTATGAAACCTAGAAGGGAACTTACTCCATCTTAAACTGCTGGAAGTGCAAGAGGCTATTTTATATCGTACAGATATGTATATGTATATGTATATGAATATATATTTAGGTCTACGTGTGTATATCCTCTGCTATACTGAGATATTTGAGAAGAAGAAAAGCTATAACAATGTATTGCCAAAAACATCTGCTGTGGTATTAAGCAAACACTTTTTGAAAGCAAAGCAATTTGTTTTGTGTTACTTGATTTAACAATTTACCTTCTCAGATATTTTGCAGCCTATGTATTTTGCAACCTAGAAGAGTCTATGAAACTCTGTATCCCAGGTGGCACAATCTATCTATCTATCTATCTATCTATCTATCTATCTATCTATCTATCTATCTATCTATCTATCTAACTACCCTATAGTAATGAATATATATATATATATATATATGTTTTTCTAATGTGGTAATTTTACCTGATTCCATGACCATAATAATTTATTCTGGAATGAGGCATGCAAGTAATGCCTTCTTTCAAGTGACATTCAGTTATAGGTATCTTATTAAATTATGATTTTAAAATAAAGAAATGTTAATGAATGACATAGAAAGGAAGCAGAATGATTTTTCCATCAATCACAGGTAGAGTACTATGCTCATAATAGTCAAAATAGCCAGATTACCCTTCAATTCTATCAGCTCTCTAATAAAGAGGGTATCTTGTAAAGATGTGACAATATAGAAAATTTATATTTTTCAGCAAAACCAAAAGGTATCTTTTACAAAGATATTACTGCTTTAAAGGTCTATATATCTGCTCGAGTATCTTCAGTCATTAGTTGGGCACAGATAAAATTTACTGGGAAAGAGAGATCTGGATTTATCTTCATAATAAGTTGAAGTTTTCAGATACTTTTTGAAAATTTAACGTGCACATATTGGCACTCTATTAAAGCAACATTTCTACGACAGTGAAGTTACCACCCAGAAGCTGAGCTTCACAATGAGTCTTCTTGATAAATTCCCTTATCTCTTTGGGTGATTACTCTTTCTTATAGCATGCTGTCCGAAAACGTGAACATTTTCTTGATTCACTCCTAGTGTGCTTGTAGTCCTTGTTTTAGGTAGACAGGAAGAACTGCTTCAGTAGGAGATCAATAGATAGTAAGGTGCATCAGTGCATTCAGATGATTTGATCATCCTGCTTCCTGGAAGTGATGCTACCCTACTCTTTCTGCTGAGATCATCTTCTTCCACAAGCTTTTCATTATTGAAAATATTCCATGACGGAGGTGCAAGGAAATTCCATTTCCTACAAATCCTCTAGAGTTAGGACTTTTGGAGTTACACACAACACAGATGATATAATAACAGACAAAGGCTATTTCCTCCCCATTTAATGGGGCAATGAAAAACCAACAGCCTAGTAGACAGTGGAATCTCATTGCTCTCCACACAGCAGGGATCTGCTTTACTTTAAGAGGTTTATAATGATCAAGACCTCTCAGAGCAATTTAGAAAAGTGTATTATATTCTTATTCCTTTCTTATTTTGTCTACAAAGAGCTTGACCGATTTTCTGGTCCTCTGAGTGATTGGGTGAATCACTGTACTGATGGTATAAATCTTCTCTATGACTCTCAGGGGTAACCATTTTTGTTTAAACCCCATTCTCAGATCAAGTAGAAGATTACAAACACATTAATGCCCTCCAGGCAAATTTTCCCAAGTTAACAATGGCTGATAACCACTAAGGAACCTTGACCTTCTGGTCACCTGCTCCCTCGGTGAGACACAGGAACACTTCTTAAGGCATCTCATTTTCTTATGTGCAAAACAGCACATTCGACTATCCTCACCAATTTGTTAAGCTATAGTATCCATGTGGTGAATACAGATGCAGTATTTTCCTTCATGTGAACCGCAGTACTAGGATGCTAGGTAAATTGTTCAAAGCCCTCAACTGCTTCCCTATAAACACTGTATTGAAAGTGGAACACCGCTGAGCCAGAATCAACAGTTATATTTGACATCTGAAATCACAAAAGCTCTGTTTGGGGCTAAGAGAACACTTGAGTGTCATATCACACACCAGTAAGTGCCCATCCAAATCACAGGAAATAGCCACTGTCCATAGATTAAATGTCTGCTATTAACCAATGTGCTTGCATGGATCCATTAGGTGTGAAAGTACTATAGTTATATTTCAGAGAGCATTTACCACTTGGTAATGGAGACAGTGCTCTTACCAATGTGAGGACTCCATAAGCACAAATAGGCATGTGAAGTAGACCTCTAAGTGTCTGAATAGATACATGGCCACCAGAATGCAGTGTCTTGCTACGAAGCTCCAGTAAAATGTCATCAAGGACCTAGATGACTGTGCCTGCAGACAGAAGATATTACTTCTAAGATAAGCTCTACATCATGAGGTAACAGTAAGGGGGCTTAACAGGTTAGGAAATAGTTTTCTAAAGAGCAGCTGACCTGGAAAGAGGCCAGAGTTCTAGGGTGGCAGTCTGTGCCCCACAATAATGAGTTAACTTTTGTGGAGAATAATGTGTCATAATGAGCAAGAAGTGGGGACTTTTACTTGAAAATCGGCTTGGGGTTGATTGATCTTGGCCCTGATACTGATTATATGTATTCCCTGCCTTGGTTTCCCCATCAGATAAATGGCAAGGGCGACACTGTAAACGATATAGCAGTAATCAAATATATCAAAGTATCCTGAGTGCTTATCACGATGCCTGGTGATGACTCGTTAAATGTTAGTTATTATTAAAAAGTGTTCATCATTACTACTAATAGTTTAGTAAGCTTAAGAAAATGACTTACATATTTTCAATCTATTTCCTTTGCAGGGAAGACACTAGGATATATTATGAGGACAAAATACTTCCAGCTCTAGCATTCCATCACTCTGTAATTCCAGTTTCTTACTGGGAGCTATTGGTATCTCCTTCAGACACAGAACAGGAAATTCATACATTTGCATTTTACTTTCTAAGAGGGCCACAGCATGCCACCATTAATTCATTGCCACAACTTCATTAACTATTAAAAAAGGACTCAAATAGGGTAAGAGTATTTTCATAGTTCTTCAGCTGCTGGCAGGGCTTGAAAAATAGAGAGATCAGTGGCTCACAAGACAGACTTGCCAAAGAGCCCAGCTTTGTATGACACCATTTTGGTACGTCCAACTCTGCTCCATGATGCCCAAGCTGGCTGTGAGACTCCTGGAACACAGACTCCACAGCCAAGGGGAAGGAGAGAGGAAGTGATGGCGGGTTAATTTATTTAGCATAAATAATGTATTCCTTAATTATCTGCCACATGATTAAGTAATTCTGATGTAAATAATTGAAATTAAGGGAAGGGGGAGGACATCAAGTGTTGGGAGCGCTGTTTTTAAAAATGTACTTGCAGAGAAGGTCAATTGAGATTTCAAACAAATGCTTCATGGGATCATTTATTCAGGGACGCTTACCCGAGAAGTGCTACCAAGTGCCAGGCAGGGTGTTGGGCTCTGGGGATACAGTGATGAACAATCCAGGTTTCTAATTTAGAGTAATTCACAGTCTAATGAGTAATACAGCTGTACAATCCCTGAATTCAAATTTAATTACCATGTGTCCTATAAGAGAACTGAAGAAGGAGTGACGAACTGCTAGGGACATTAAAACAGACTTCTTTTGGTTGTAGAACAAACAGGAGAAAAGTTAGTGATCTAGGGGTCTCTGTGAGAAGGAGGTTTGCTATAGCGTTTCTGTGTTAGGTCCTATTATGCGGAAAAAAAATGGAATGTTCAGGAATTTAACTCAGCTTCCTCTTTCGAGTTGAGATGCAAATTAAGGGTACTGCTCATAGTATCTTTTAGCCTTACTCTGTGATGACTCAGCCAATGGCAGAGCTCTCTCAGTTCAAATTTAGAAAGCCAGGGCAGTGCTTTACAAGTACAAGACTTCGGAGTGATGCTACCTGAACTCTAAATATCTCCACCCTTACTAAAGCAGTAGGTCTGACGGGGCAAGCCACTTGTTTCTTTCTAAGCTTGAGTTTCTTCTACTATAAGAGAAAGATATTGCTAATCGCGATCATGTCTATTTTGCAAAATCCCTGAGAGAATTAAATGAAGTGATATAGTCATAAAGGTTAACACAGAATGGGGGAGGCCAAAAATCCAAAAATGATTCCTGCACTCTGGTAATTGATCTCGATTTCCAGAATTTGAAAGGCTCTAAAGCTTTGGGATCCTGAGACGGAAATAACCAATCTTTGGAAAATGAATCAAATCCCTGCGTACAGTATGCATGCATGCAGATACAATACCATACACAGGGGGGTGTGGTATAATTTATAAAGCTCATGGAATTAACATTTTAAATTACAAAATACACATCTCTAAGGTTGCCTACTTTCTAGCATTTTAAAAATTGGATATTTTCTTTATTTACATTTCAAATGTTATCCCCTTTCCCGATTTCCCCTCAGGCAACCCACTATCCCATCCCTCCTCCCCCTGCTGCTATATTCAAAGTTCAATGGCATCGAACATACTTGTAATACACAACTATTTCTACTGTCAGGCTACACCAACTCCTTCCGTCTTTACAACTGAAAATACTTGTTAAACTCTACCCACCACCTCTGTTTCAATGACCGAGATGACTATCAATGACTCATGTAAATGAGCTTATATATGATGAGCTTGTCTTTCAGGGTCTACCTTAATTTAATGTCCTCAAGGGTCATTCATGCTGTGGAACGTATAAAGAATTCCTTCTTTTTTTTTTAATGTATATACCATATTTCTTTATTTTCATGCATCCCAGGGCATGAATTGCTTCCATATTTTAGCCGTTATGAATGCTGCTAGGTCCAGTAAACCCTTTTTAAAACGCATTTATGAAAGAGCCTATTTATATAAAATACTAGGATGATTGACTAATGTTTCTCTTCTGCTCTGGGCCCCCTCATCTCATTGAGTCTCAGACTGTGGCGAAAATCCCTTGTCTTTGGCACATGACGTTCTATCCGTGGGTGTATTAGCATCCAGAAGGCTGCTGTTTGCTGCCTTTTTCTTCTGAGCTGAATCAATCAGGCTCGGCTACTTGTTTATAAAATTCGCCATCCTTTCTTTTCCTCTCCGTATCTGAATCTCACATTTGCCGAGCTAAATAGGATACTGGCAGGTGTTCTGCGGATGAAGGCCACAGTAAAAAGCATCGAATCCAATCTCTAGAAAATTTTGCTATCTGGATGATGCTTTTCCAAATGATACTTGATTAAAAAATCGAAAACTGTAAAAGGTACACTCTAGTGATTTGAAAGTGTCTTATGCTCAATTTGGCATGAATATCAATTAGGGTTTGGTTATAAGTAACAGAAATTAATTCCAGCTTACTTGAATTAATTTAAATAAATAGACAGAAAAATATATAATTCTGAACTGAAGAAAAACCTCAGCAACCAGGCCGTGTAGACAATAGTAACTAAACTATTCTGGCTATCAGAGTTGCAGGTATAAGGTACACTCTCTTCGTTGTAATGGGAGACCTGCCATAGAGTCATTCATAAAAGGTTCAGCTGCTCCAGGGACAGGTTGGCTGGCCTGTTTGAGGTCATGGGCTCCTTACCCTTTACCCAGAAGAAAACAGGAGGTCTTGACTGAATAACATACACAGATCCTACACATTGGGCAAAGTATAAATTTTCAGAGGAAATTTAAAGCTCTGTCACCAAAAGAAGGGGGAATGGATGCTGGGCAGGCAAAAACAACAGATGTCCACTGCAGTGGGTCTGTTTGAGACATCTCTGATGAGCCAAAAATCCCCCCCAAATCAGGCAAAGGCATATATACCAGCACACACACTGCTTGGTGCTAATTCCTAGGGTGAGGTTACCTCAGTGTTGTTGGTTCGTTCCTTTATTTTTTATTCTTTTCTTCCCTTTTTGTAAAAGAAAAAGAATGCCTTTATCATTCTTTGCCCAGATTTTTCCATCATATGCCTGCCACAAATATGGTTATTTTAAATGAATAGAGCTAGTTTAAAATGCAATGCTCTTCAAACCCCTCTTATTGAATAAATATCAAACAGAAATATTATGCACATTTATGATGAAAATTGTCCAAATCGCTGTATTATTTTTAGTTGGTGGGGGGAATTGAGAGTATTTTTGTTAAGTGAGGACCTACTTTTATTGTTCAATTCTACCCTGAAGTCATATCATATATCTTTCCCTTAATGAAGTGTTTTTAGAAGTAAAATATAGTCCTCTGCTTCTAATCTTTTGATGCCACAGATTGCTATGGTAACCTTGGGTTTCTTGATTTATAACTCTCCCTTTGTGAGCAAAGTAATTTCAGTTTAATTTACTAATGGATCTTTACCCAATCTACAATAACAAATAAGTCTGACCACGCCCCTTTTTATTAAAAATCTATAATTGGAATTTTGCAAATGAAAAGATTATTTTTCAAAGACCCTGAAATGCAATCTATATGAGGAAAAAAAACCCAGGAAATCTGAATAAAGTAACATATCAAAGTCATAATACAGTAGCAACTTCAACAGCAATTTCTTAGAAAAAAATAGCATTTATCTTAGAAGATCAAAAGATAAGATTAGAATAGCAATGAGAATACAAAATCACAAAAACTTAAACTTCTAAGTTTGTGAAACACTGTGCTCAAGAAAGCTTGTATTTATTTATTCTCTGTTGTGAAAAATCCTAGAATGTAGACTCAAATAGACAGATCCAAATGGTATTTTGACATGTAACATCATGGCTAAATGTGCCCTAGTTTACTTCGGCTCCTGCTTCATTTGAAATGGATTTAGGGTTGGATCCAAACAACTACAGAGAATTTTAACTTGAAACAAAGCGAAATGTTCTAACCAATCTACGTGTCTGTCAGCTGGCTCCGTGCTTATTCCCTCTGAAAGACCAACAGGGAGGTCAGTTGCAAAGAAAACTGCATGAAGAAAGGACTCAAACTCTACTGTATACTCTATCGTTTATGCGCTCTGTGCCTAGGCCACTTCTCTCCAAGTTGTCACTTCGGAGATTCTTCTCCATCTCTTCTCTAAGACGATGAAGGTTGGATAAAGTCAGACAAGGAAAAAAAATCTTTGAAACGAATTACCTTGTATTCAAATATAGGTACAATCATGGACAGAATCAAGTCATTGTATCTCATCCCTTCCCTAGACAGGAGGGCGGGACTGAATCTCCTCACAGTACCTTATTAT
The DNA here is from genome assembly GCF_011064425.1 of Rattus rattus. Taxonomy (NCBI): domain Eukaryota; kingdom Metazoa; phylum Chordata; class Mammalia; order Rodentia; family Muridae; genus Rattus; species Rattus rattus. The sequence goes on from NC_046162.1 coordinate 20,623,574, forward strand.
TCTTCCATGTGGTCCCATGGAGAACAAGTTCAACCATGATGCATAAGCTCTGTAAATGGGCACAGTGTAAGGACTTTGTGCCCTGAATATCACTCATGTGAAGCCTGACTCTTGAGGAGATGCTCAGTATTCAGCTTCTAAAATGTGTCTCATTAACAGGTGACTCTTTGTCAGTTCCTCAGACTGAAGAAAAGTAGGTTCCTCCCATTTGCACTTGTAACAGGGCAGTGAGGTTCCTGGTCGGTGAAGTCACCTGGTCTTAGATGAAGAGTTTGACTTCCTTCCAAACTTAGACTTGATGGGAAATATTTTCAACATTGACAGTAACACTACTACCCTATCCCCTCAAGGTCAAAGCCCTGTGCACGTCTATTGATTGACTCTGCATGCTTCATGGAAGGCAATGAGAGATAACATTAGCATTTTTTACTTTCTTATTCAAATCCTCAACTTATATAAAAACTATTATCTTTTTCTTTGTTTCAGAATAATACCCATTTACAGGGGAGAAAATGAACATAGGAAAAATACAAAGGATACAAATATAAACATTCTGTTTCTCAGTAACAAGCCTTGGGAGCATTCTGTGGGGGTTCTTTCTTTGAGGTACGCCTGTGTTGGTAGGGTTGTTGAATTTGTCCTCTGCTTTTGTCACCTGTCTTTTACTGCACTCTCAGCTATTTTCTAGGCCAGCAATTATTTTTAAAACATGCCAGTTTAGGAGCCTCTTAACATCCTACCTGTGATTGGGCACAGTTTCCTTCCATGTATTCTAAATTTTGTGACTTTAAAAATTATGCTATAAGATATTTGTTTAAAATAAATCAAGCCAGGAAGTTTTAAAGATAAATGGTGACTTTTGTCTTGCCCCAGGGCAAGGGCTAATAAGCTCTGTGCTGGCTTGTTTTATATCTTGGAAGAACGTTCTTCCTATGGTCACATTGAAAATTTAAAACTCTTTTTGTTTACTTATCTTTTTATTTCATTTTTTGAGATTATATTTTAACATTCCTTTCATCCCTTTTTTTAAATCTCCAAACCCTCCTATATGCCCTCTCCCCTCCAAATCCGTGGCTTTTCAAAGCAAGTTGCTATTTAATACATATATAGAAAAACAAACAAACAAACACTATGATGGGGATAACCATATATTATCTATCTATCTATCTATCTATCTATCTATCTATCTATCTATTCCTAAAGATAACCTATTCAGTCTCTAAATGTATTCTCTGTGTCTGTTTTCAGGATTCTTACTTGGCCAGATCTATCATACCAATGTTTAGAATCTTGGGTCCCATTGTGAACCTGCTTCTACCTCTTTACAATTCAGAGAGAATTTTTTTCCTATTATAAGGTTTGAGAAATTGTTGTCAGTCATTGTTTGGGCCAAAGGCAGCCTGTCTTCCATTGACTATGGCAGGTCAGCTAGGAATGGTTTTACATTTTCAAATGGTTGAAAACAAATGTTATTATTTAGTGACATATGACAAGTAGATGGGAATAAAGGTTTGGTGTCCACTATAAAGTTTTTATGGAATACAGGCAGGCCAAATAGGTTATCTTTAGGAATAAATAGATAGATGATAGATAGATAGATAGATAGATAGATGATAGATAGATAGATAGATAGATAGATAGATAGATAGATAGATGGATGATATATAATTATCTCCATCAGAGTGTTTGTTTACTGATTATTATCTAGGGTTGCTTTTGTGCAACATGTTTGGAGCTGAGAAACATAGCAGAGGCCACATGACTTTGCACAACCTAATACATTTCTAAAGAAGTGTTGCCAACCCAGTTCAATGTAGCAGAAGATTAAGGATGGTGAATGTATAATTTCTGTCATATATAAGTATACGGCTGAAGTAATTAAACAACAGAAAGCCGACCCCTTCTGTGTACATGCTACATAGTTTGTGATTCTGTTCCTATCATTAAAAAAGTGGGAGGGTTTCCAAAGTATTGCTTACTCATTGATAATTTAACTATATGAATTTTTCCCTACTCTTTTATTGCCTTTATCCCTCCCTGAGTATAAATTTTCAAAGCCTCAAATGCATCTTGTCTGTTGACATTAAACACTGTAGACTATAAGGAATATGAGGCATTGATGGAGTTAACCAAGTGGAATGAACTTAAAATATTTTCTATTGGCAAGTGAGTCATTCTGTAATCTTCCCGAGAAGAGTTGTGGCAGAAAAAGTTGGAAGGCCCCTGCCATTCATGGTAAGAAACAAGCATCATGTTGACTAGTACCTGTGAAGATGCAGGCTGTTGGAAGAACGCATCATCTATGGACACCATTGTACAATCAGGGCTAGGATCACAATGGGGTCAACACAATGCCCATTCACTCCTTTCCTGAAGTCACTAAATTCTGAAAGGATGTGATAATAAAAGCTATTGCAGAGGGCCAATCGACTGTTTATTATGAAAATAGGAAACCCACTCAAAGATATTCCTTTTTCTCCTCTCTTTTTTATCAAAAACGCGAGTGATAAATTCAGGAGTATATTTTCAGGGTTGGGGGGAACCTCTTGGATTCTAGAAATAGACTTTTAAGCTGTCTTAGTTAGATTCAGCTGTCCGTTTGACACAGCCTGGATTCAGCTGAGGGTGCCTTAATTGAGGGATTTCCCAGATTGGACCGCTTTGATTGATGATTGATGTGGGCAGGTCCAGCATATTCCGAGTAGTGCCATCTCTAGGGAGCTGGTTCTGGGTTGTATAAAAAAAGCTGAGCCTGATACCAATCCAGAGACTAAGCCAGTTATTAATATTCCTCCCTGGTTTCTGTTTCTGTTCCTAGTTGAGTTTCTGCCATCAGTGGGACTATGACCTGGAAGTCTGAGTGAAAATCAATCCTTTTCTAACCCAAGTTGCTTTTGGTCATGGTGGTTACCACAGTAACAACAAGGTAAACAAGAACATGTATTATTACTGGAAGTGGGATGTTACTGAGATAGACATGGCCATTTTAGTATTTTGTCGCTAGTTGTGTTTTGAGACATCTGTGGAAAGATTTGGAACTTGAAGACTAAAAAGCCATTGACCGCTTAGACCTTAATGTTATAGGAGCTTGGACAACAAGAATGCTGAAAGAAATGGAGACTGTTAGGGATATTTGTCTGAGGTTTAGAGTCCAAAGTTGTTAGTTCGCTAGGAGTAAAGAATCTATGATTAACTGGAGATTGGTACTACTGTGGTTAAAAATGTCTTTCTGTGAAATAACGCATGTTGGTCATCTGGCGCTGAAGAATCAACTCTGCTTATTAAAAGAACAAGATTATGAAGGTAAAATATTTTGGGTAATACTTCTGCAAGGTCAGCATACAGAAACTGTGATCTAGTGGTGGTCAAGGCTGCATCTCAAACTGGTTGCCTAACTTGGGTATATAAAAAGGTACTGCTTTTGAAGGCATAAATTATGCAAATGGGAGGTCATGGTGATTAACTGAAGTCAGAAACCCTGTGGAAGCGTCAGAATCAATGAGGAGAAAGAAACCGAGAGAAGTCACTGGTGAACTTGCAGCCTCAGTTTCAGTAGAGATATCAGGATATTGAAGATTCCAAAAAGTGGGGCATAGGCTAAGGACAGTGACAGGTAGATCCAGTTTATGAGAGAAACTCTGTGTGCTACAAATGGTACAGCTTCATAAGGGACATACCTTTGGGGCCAGAAGATCATGAGAGAACTTCAGACATGAAGCACTGAGTCACAGTATTTGATTTACACAGCTGGATTTGGGTGTTTGCTAATCTGATTGTTTCTATGCATTGGTTATTCCCTGTTGAGATTATTAAAAGAGTAACTCTCTTTTTCTCTTTCATTACTTTTCAGGAACCCGTAGTAAAGAGTCTTTGGAGTTTATAACAGATACTGAACTTATAAAGCATTGGGATTTTTAAGGTTGTACTGTGTTTTATATTGTGATATCAACATGAGGTCTTAGAGACAGGAAATGAAAGGTTATGGCTTAAAGTGATGTGTGGTGTCAGATTGACACGGAGTGGAGTGTTCTAGTTAACTTCGGCTGTCAACTTGACACATCTGAGGGTGTCTCAATTGAGGGATTGATTGCGCAGATCAGATTGGCCTGTGGCCATGTCTCTGAGAGACTGTAGTGATTTGATGATTGATGTGGGAAGGTCCAGCCCACTGTAGGAAGTACCATCTCTGGGAAGGTGATCCAGGTTGTTTAAAGAAGAGAGCTCATGAGTCTAAGAGTGATTCACTGAGTGAATCAGTAAGCACCATTCTCCCATGGCTTCTGCCAAATAAACCTTTTCCACATTTAAGTTGCTTTTGATCATTGTGTCTACCACAGGGAAAGAAAGCATAGTTGGACTTAAACAATGACTTAGTATAGATGTGGGATGCGCAACTGAGTCCTATACTTAACTGGTTTAGAAGTATACAGAATAAGCTTAGGAACAAGTGAAAGAAAAAGAAAGAACAAGGGAGAAAATGAGTGAGAGAAAAGCAATAGTCTTCTCTGAGTGATTTGAGAGACTGTGATTTTAGGAGTATTGGCTCTTTGTCTCGTCCCTCACTCACAGTAACATTTTAGTTTGTAATAGATGAACAGAGATGCTTCATAGTCTGGTCCAATTCAGTCACTGGTTTGTTCTTGGGCTCTTGAGTATTGAGTTTCATGTCTGGGTGTGGTAGGCAAGTCCTCTATCATCTGACTGCATCCCTGGTACCCAAGTATGATATTAATTAAGCAATAAAGGGAAAGATCTCACCAGGAATTCTGAAAAGTCTTGAGTAGGGTCTCCCTGTGAATGAACTCATGCAGCTGAACCCATCTGCCTCTAAGAGCATACAAAGCCATCAACTGAGCCTTACTCAGAATATTTTATTTGTCATGTTGGACCTGAGTAAACTGCGATCAAGTAAGATACGCTGCTTTATGATCCACTAACAGGCTTTTGTGGGGTGCTTTAAGACTTCACGTTTCAAAAGCCCTGTTTAATTTGATTGGGGGAATTTTCTCTAAGTGGTAACTAGAGGAGACTAGCTATGAGGATCTAACTCTCTTTACTCCTTACATATTTTTCTAACCTTATATGTTAAAACAGTGTGGTTTTTAATGAAACTGTACTATATTAAATATTATAAATCTGTTAATGATGGGCATTTTAGAATGAACATGATTTATTTCTTATCTGAAAACAATTAGCTATTTGGCATTGGCAAAATATCATTTCTAATTTACCAGAAACCTCATTGCCAGTAATGTTTCATATCACAATATCCACAAAGCTGCTACTCGCTGGTTGCGGAATCTTTTGTCCACAGGATTACCCTGTACTTTCTCCTGGATACTCTCAAAAGAAGCTGTCAATTGTGTTCACTACACAGCTTTCGCTGTCACTGGTCATGTGTGGTCTTATTTTGCTTTGATTTCTTAGTTTGCTTCGTCTCATCCATTCTATTTATTATTGTGTGCCTTTCTCCTTCTCTCAAAAGGTAACCACTCTAAAGATGGTTATCTTTTGTTTGGTGTCAGGTTGAGACAGAAACTACAGACTTAGAATTTAATCTACAGCTAAAACACACTTGAGCGACTCCAGTGTGTCTCAAATATTGTGTGGAACATTCTACTAAACACACAGCATATATTTGGACCCAGAGTTATTTGTTGTTTGAAATTTATACTTAACTCATCAAGTAGGATTTTTATTTGCTAAGTCTAGGAATCTTAGTTTGGTATAATCATTGTCTTGTGTCTGCAAGTATCTTGATGGGCTTTCAAAATTAGCAGATTGATATTTTCTCTGTGTGTCTGTCTGCTGTTTTTTCTCTTTCTTTTCTTTTCCTTTCTTTCTTTTCTTCCTTCCTCTCTCTCTCTTTCTCTCTTCTCCTTTTCTTTTCCCTCTCTGTCTCTCTCCTTTGTCTCTTTTTCCTCCCACCCTTTTCTCTCCCCCATCTTCACTCTTCTTTCTCTACTTCTACTTTATACTCTTCCTGCCTAGTCTCTAATTTTCAATCAGTATGTCTCTCTGTCTGCTGTGTATTACTTTTCCTTGGGATACATGAACAAGCAAGCATCTGTTAACCCAACAGCCTAAAGTAACAATCCTACTCAACTCTGGCTTGGTGAGCAATTGACTTTATAGGGGTAACTTAGATGAACAGGGATAAAATAAATGTAGAGAATCACTTAAAAGTGGAAACAAGCATAGATGACTCATGAAACTGTGTTCCTGCCACGTCTTGTAAGACGTGTAGAGAGCTGCAGCAGACTCAAGAGTCTCCTCTCCCTCCAATTCTTCCTACTTATGCAATTTAGGGAATGTGCTTGTGGATCTAATAACACCCAGAAGTTCTTTAGTTTTGAAAGTCTCATTACTTTCTGAGTCTTATGAGCACAGTTCTTTCAGTCTGTAGGTAATACCTATACAACAGTGCCTGTGGGCAATCCACACCTGTGGGCAGTCTACACCTGGGGCAGTCCACACCTGTGGGCAGCCCTCACCTGTGGGCAGTCCACACCTGTGGGCAATCCACTCACATTACTTTTAATTCCAACAGCTCAGAACTACTGGGGTCTCAATTCCGCACACTTAGTTTGAGATACATATCTAATTTACAGCAGTATTGAGATTAGCACAAACCTAATTACCCTTGTCACCTATGTGGGAAAATCTTCAGAATATAATTTCAGTTACAAAATTACAGTGAAGATAGATAGATAGATAGATAGATAGAAATAGATGATAAATTGATACAGATAGATACATACATATAATGAGTAGAAAGGTTGATAATTTATATGCATTCATACAAAATGTATATATACATATATGTATATATTTTCTGGATATTTATATGCTAAATATTTACACATTACCATTTTAGAAACAACTTTTCAGTGCACTTCAGAGAAGTAACAACAATTTCCATCTGAAACACATTAGTGTTTTCAGCATAATAAAATTCTACAAATATGCTAGTTAATTGTCTAATTGACCAATAATTAACACCACACAGGGGCTCATTTATTTGTGTGCAGAAATGTGTGTGTGTGCATATGTGCATGTCTTTGTGTGTGCATGTGTATGTGTGCGTGTGCACGTGCGTGTGCATGTGTGTTTGCATGTGCGTTTGTGGAGGCCAAAAACATGCCTAGGTGTCATTGTCAGGGGCCTCCAACCTTGTTTTGAGACACTGTGTCTCACTGATTTGGCCACCCAGCATGCCTCGGGGATCCTTCTATCTCCACACCTCTCTCCTCCTGGAATTGCATCAACACACCGCTGTTTCTTTTTCACATGGGTTCTAAGGACATAAGTCAAGGCAATGTGGTTTCAAGCCACCTCAGTCTCCACAGTTCAGGAACTCTTGATATGCTTACTAGATTGTGGAGGCTCAATCTGTGGAAACTGCTTATTCTTATCCTTCACCTTTTTTTTTAAGAATTATGATGCTTTCACTGATATCTTAGAGCTCCTTGTGAATTCTAGGAATCAGTCCCTTGCCATGATTATATATTGCAAACATCTCTCAGTTTTTCATCTGTGAAATGTCTTTATCATGTTCTTAGAGTAGGTTTGTAAATTTAATTTATTTAAATTCATCACTTAAGTTCTTAAACCATCCCAAATTCCTTTCATATATACTTCTGGTCCGGCAGTTCCTTGACACAATCTATTACATCATCCATTCATTCCCACCTAAACTAATCTCCATATTTATTTTAAGCAGGTTCATTGTGTATAATCTGTCAATCCCATACTCTTCTTACATCATTAGCTAATCTAGTATATGCTCTAAGAGCATTAAAAATGGCTTTTGGTGATGCACCTTTGAAGTGTCTTTGCACATCTGGAAGGGCAAGCTGCTTTCCTCTAGCCTTCCTTTCCATTATTAATATAGATACACACATCCTTTTAATGTTTCCACGTGAATTCCTCAAGTTCATCAAGTTTCTCAAATACTTCACTGACAACTTTAAGGGGATTGCACTGACCTGGATAACTTGAGTATTATTGACTTGGTTTTTTTTAATCAACTAACATCATGCTATATTTATTTCTTCCTGTCTCATTTGTGCTTTATTCAAAATTAAAAGTGTTATCGATGACTGGAATAAATAGGTTTGGTTATGTTTACCCCTAGTGACTTTCAGAGTCACATGTCTATTGTAAGTAGAACTTCATTTATTCGGTTTTCTATTAATTCAATGATGGTGATAAACATCCTGTTTAAAAATCTAAGTAACTAATTGCATTTTCTTTTTAGTTTTAGTATTTTACCTATCGATTTATGATCAAAACAGTAAATATTTATTTTTCTTTTCTAATAGCACAAAGTCTCCCAACTTCTTATTGAAAGAGAAAACAAAGAGATGTTTTGTTTACAGTTCTATAGGAAAACCACTCACGGTTTGACTGCTCAGTAAACTATCATATTTATATATAATGTTTAACATGAGAAGAATGTCTTCAAATGGAATGAGTGCCCAGTAGCACCAACATCCTAAGAGCTGCACTCTTGTCTGTGAGTCCATGAGCAAGAATGCACTTGAAGCTTGTTCTAGGAATGCTATCGTCAGGCACCGCCATTACCATGCCTTTTTTGAGAAGAGGACTCATGATAGAATTTCTCCTTTATCTCTATAGTTTATTAGTAGTCAGATTGAAAGTGATCTCTCCTTCTGTAACTCATGGAATAATAATGATATGCTCTGGTGGCCAGAAGCAGAGACTGTGATGTAAGAAGACCCCCATATTTGAATCCCATTCTCATGGAAAAGTGTGTCTCAACAAGCATTTACACGCCTATGTTACAGCTCCCAAAAGGGAGTAAAGGGACAATATTGTAAACAATCATGTGAAATAATGTCTGGAGTAACTGGTATAGTGTTCAAGACAGGGTTGAAAAACAGTGTGACAGATATAATATTGAGTCTATTGATTACCTTGGGACCTTAGGTTCACAAAATGGTTCTGTTCCCTACACCAGTATCAGCATTATCTTCTGAAAACCACTTCTCAGGTTCCTCCTTAGACCTGTTGATTCAGAATCTCTGAAGACAGGCACCACTTGTTTGCCCTGTACCAGACCATCCCTCTGTTTATGGATCCACACTTGAGTAACAAGGCACTAGGAGAAGTACGCCTCCATGTGATGGGAGCAATCTAACATGGAACCTTTTTGGAACATCTCAGTAGCTATCCATTGATAGTATATATATTATGTCAGCTTCATCTTGCTATGTTGTTTTATAATTATGATATACATATACATATATACCTGCATGTAGATATGTGTAGATATATGCATTTTTCTTCTTTCATAATTTTCTAGTATTGAAAACAACATTCCACCTAGCCACATAAATAAGGTAGATACATTTTACCCTTTTATCTATTTGAGGTAGAAAATATTATAAAACATGCTGTCTATAGCCACAGGAGTATTGATATTTGATAGAAAAAAAGAGGATTTTTGTTACCATTTTAAATTCAAATGTAATATTCACTCATTTCATCCAACTTGACATGAATTTTGATACACTAGATATTTCTGACAATTTAACCATTTCTGTATGTAATAAAATATATTTAGTTACTGTTGCTTATAATAATTTAATATAAAAATAATCCCTATTTCTTCATATAGTTATTTTCCTCTTTTAAGACTGAGTTTGACTAAAAAACCTTCCCTTAGCCCTTCTCCTCTTGCTATTTCCTATATTGCCAACAGTAAAACAACATAAATAGTTTAGAATAATAAAACCCCAGAAAGCATTTACAAGAACTAAGTTGTTCATCTTCATTGAGTCAGAATTATAGATTAGAATATCATTTTGGGTCCCTTTCCATGTTCTGGCAAGCTAGGTTCCTTAGTCCCACTCCCATCCCACCCCACCCCACAAACCCTGCCTTGCTACAGAAGTACTCTGAGCATGTTCCCTAAGCCATCTGCTTCATGGTAAGAAATCAAGGCACATCTCCTAAAGGTAAGAGCCAATAATAGACAAGGACAAGATCACCTTCTCCATATAGGTATACAAGGACTTTAACCTCAGTGGGAGTCTATTTCTCTGGAAGCTGAGCTTAACTCCTCACTGAGCTCTCCTACAAGGAATTGTGCATGTAGATTTATGAATGAAAGGAGATGCAGACCATGTGGTTACCAGGAATTTTGGAATGAGGCTATGATTCTTTATAGCAGTTATCTACAATCAGATGTCCTTTGATTGTAGGGGAGGGGCTGTGGTCTCACAGGAAGCTGAGCTGCCATGCAATTTCTCTTCCTGGCAGAAAAGAGGTGCTTGGCACTAACTCCAGCTGGCTTCTTCTCTAGGTAACCCAAAGTGAAATCTTGAACAAATCTGCTCATCACTGTACCATATTTTCCTTCACATTATATTTTGACAGACACTTAGGATACTATCTCATCTTAGTTCTGGCTCATATTTACCTCTTCTCTATGTTCTGTCTTTTATTTTTAATATTTCTGAATAATTTTGTTGTAATTTATTTGTATAACAACTTTTCTGTTGAGGCATTTTTATACTGTTGAATACACTCTGTGATGATTTGGTATTTGTCTCAATTATTTTAATATCGACACAATAGGAAATTACTGCTGTTTCCTTTCACTTTTCTACGTCTTCTTTCGTCATAATTTAACCTATATGAAGGGGTCTTTTGTTGAGATATAAAATCTACAGGACACATTCTCTTCACATTTCCCACTTTTAAGATAAGACTAACGTTTAATAACTTCGCACCTTTATCTATTTATCTTCTCATTTGCTGCATTGGCTTTTAATCCAAGAATTGTCCTTAGTGTTGTTTGAATATCCTTTTTTCCTTTTGTGTTCTCAGCATTTTTCTTTGCTAGTAGCACTTGACTGAATTGTTCATTTCTCCTGTTCTTTATGTCACAGAGTCTTCCTAAAATGGCTTTTTATTCCCTTTGGGGGCATTTTATATGTATATTTTCATGTAGATTTCTAGTGTATAAGGCCAGATTTCTAGGGTTTGTATACCTCACAATGCTTTGCCATATATCTTCGTGTTTGATGATTTGACTTGATATACATGTTGGCCTATTTTGTGCATGCATCTCTGAGTGCATGCATGCGTGCATGCACATGTGTGTGTCTTTGTTTTATCCCAGCCCCACCATCTTATCCTAATTCTCTTGAGAGAATATAGTCCTAGCCCAGGGAGGGAGAAGGGAGCAGAACGAGGAATATTTAAAAATGCGTGGCCCTCTGCTTCTGTCATCTGAACTTTGCACGGTGAAAGCCACTCAACAAAGAAAACCGAACTTAGGCTCCTCACTGCTTCTCAGTATCTTCACCTTCAGTCAGCAGTCTATGCTTTTGTGTAGATTTTAAGTGTCCTTGGGGTTCAAGTTGCTTATAGGAGCCCTCTCCTTGCTAGTCTGTGGGCTTAGGAAGTTCCCATTTTATAATCTTAGATGTATTCTGCCCAGCTAACCATCACTTAACTTCATACCTTACCAGATGGGTAGAGTAGATAGTCCCCGTGCCCTGTGTTAAACACTCTCGATTTAATTTAATCTCTTATTTCGTCTTCCAACAACTACTGTTGAGGACTGAGACACGCTAGTGCTCGTAGGAGCCAGGGACTCAAAGATGAATTAAAGCATGATGTGGGCTTTGTACCAGTTAGCTGTAAAAGTGTAAAGAAGTTTTGGGGAGCTCACAGTAAAACTCCCCTTAAACAAACCACATTACTCATTTGAATCATAGTGGTGATTAGAACACATTCTCTCCCATCCTACATAACTCAAAAAGATTATTTTTAATGAGCTATTATTTCATTTCCCAGGCTTTATTTCTCATTGTTTAATTCCGTTAAAATAGCATTTCACATGACTGAGGGGAGGGATGGTTCATCTGCTGATTGCTGTACCTTCTGGGATCCCTTCTGTTCCCTGAGGCTGAGGCAAATCCCAAATTTACTAATGAACTGCCAAAAATTTCATCTTACAAATTCCGACTCGTATGCCATTACCGTAAAGGCTTTGTAGTTATTACAGGAGCGAGTTTATCGCCTGGAAACTAGGACAGGGCTGTTCCAACTAATTCATTACATACACTTCACACATCTTAAAGAGTAAAGGGGCTGTATTCATGAGTTCACTGGGCGTGCTTACCTGTGTGTGCTTGTATGTAAGTGAAGCTTGCCTAGAGAAAATAGAGAAAGCACACAGCTATATGTTTTCTAATTTGGCTTACCATGCTATTTTATGAGAACGAAGTGATTAATTAACAGTTAGCTTATCTTTTCTTTTAAATGTATTTTGGCATCTCGTAAGCCTTCATTCTTCTATGGTCTTCATTTTTCCTTCATTCAATAAATGCTAATGAAGTATCTACTGTGTGGGGAATTTATAAGAGATCACATACTGGGGCATAACTACAACTACCACAGTCTCTTTCCCTACATATTTTTGTCTACATTGGGATACTTCTGATGGGATATTTGAAGCCTTAAATGAAGTAACACTGCATTTTGAAGGCGGCATTAGGTTTTAATGAGCTTTACAGTTCTCCACTGGTTGACAGCTAGCTTCCCCTTCACCTGTCATTTAAGCTTAAGCTTCCTAAACTCACAGACCAGACTATGAAAAGGGCCCTCCTGTCTCCAGAACATTCACAACACCAACATCATGGATGAACAACTGTCATGAACTCCAATTCACTCTTTTGGGCTTCTGCTTCTACTGTGAGTCCCAGTGGTCTTGGTCTCTCAATCTCACAGCCATCTGTCCTTCTCATTTTTTTGTTTTTGAGACTATAAACTTCACCATCAGATATGAGGATAACGTCCTTATACAGCTGTCTTAGCATGGCCAAACTGTACAAAGCGAAATGCCTACACCAAACCCTTAATACTTCACACTCACGTAAACACACACACACACACACACACACACACACACACACACACACACACACACACACTTTTCTGGCAAACCTATGTCTCTGTGCCATAACCAAGACAACCCTAACTACTCTTTTCATGAAATATATAATTTGGATGAAGGTGGATTTATTTCAGAATATGACAGCCAATAAGAAGGGTCCTGTGGAACAAAGTTCAGAGTAAATGAAGAGGAAAAATATTCTAGAGACAGGCTTATAGAGTAATATGCCATTCCACTCCCTCTAGATCCTTACGGGTCATACTTGACCTCTTTTGTAGTTATGTCCTTGCATTGGGATCGTTTACTTTGAGAAATGCCTATCACCCTGGAAATTACTATCATTGTGCTTTGTCCTGGTGAATGGAGCATGTATTTTAATAACTAGATAGCTTTATCTAGGTTATCGTTTCTCAACTTGTGGTTCATGACTCTTTTGGGGGTCACATAGCAGATACCCTGCCTATTGGATATTTATATTCATAGTTGTAGCAAAATTGCTGTTATAAAGTAGTAACAAAATAATTTTATGTTTGGTGGTCACCACAACATGAGGAACTGTATTAAAGGGTAACAAGATTAGGAAGGTTGAGAACTACTCATCTAGATTATCAAAGAATATATTTTGATGATCCAGAGAGAAATTCACAACTGTCTTTTACCTGGTGTCTTTCCTTACTCGATAAGAACTTGAGGGAAAATTGCAGAAAGTAATGATCAGACAATTTTTAAAACTTAAAGTTTAACTCTCAGTTAAATCTGCTTACTACATTAATACAGGCATGGTCAAGTTAAGGGGTATTTACATTTAACATACTTAAATTATTTTATTTCGGTAATTTATAGAGGTAATTGCATTTATGTATTTATGAAAGTAAATACTTACCTTCCTCAAAAGCTAGTAGTAGTAATTCTTTCTCCTCCTAACTTACCTGACACTTTGGCACAGTTTCTAACGTCATCAGAGCTGTTTTCTCTCTTCTCTCTCCTAACACATTAGTTGTTAGGTCAACAGAAATGTCTTTCTTTCCATTGAATCTGCTCCTTTATCCTTTTTCTTCCAATTCTTTCTATTACTGGTTTCATTAACAACCACCTTTCCCCTGTTTTGTACCTTTAACTGCACTCTAATAGTATTGCTACTTTCAATTCATTTACTATACAGCTTCAGAAGAAACGTCCATGTCAAAACACCCATGTTAGAATCCACTTGTTAGAAACACCTTAAAGGCTTCTAAGCATTGAGCATTAGATTATCTCAATTTTTGTAGCATTTCACCTGAAAAACTTGTTTAAATTCAGATGGTGTGCCTCTCTTTAGACCTAGATAATAAAATCTCAGTTCTTTGCACGAAGATTAGAACTTTTTAAAGCTACAATTCAACTGCCCCTCACTTCCTCAGAAAACATTACCAGTCCTCACACACTCTTCGCATCTCCTGCCTTGCCTCTGCAAACGCTGCTCCCAATTCTAAGAAAGCCAGGTTGTCGAGTGCCACATATCTGTGATCTCATGAACTACATATTACTGTCTGAAGCCTTGTGAGATGCAGCAGCGTTCAACCTCATGTTTCTACAGGCTTCCACTGCACGTAAAAGATGATGTGTGCCATTGTGTGCACCTGCTTTCCAACGTGGCTCTGAAGAGTTGAGAACAAGAAGCTTTACTGGAGAGATGGTTCAAAGAATGAGAGAGCTGATTTTTTTTTTTTTTTTGAAGATCCAGGTTGGATTCCCAGCACCACAAGGCAACTCATCACCATATGTAGCTGCCTTTCCAGAGCCTCCATCATTTTCTTCTGGCCTCACCAGGCATTGTATATATGCATGTGCTATACAGACACACGTATGAGCAAAACACATATGCATGAAATAATAAAATAATTCTCAAAAAACTTCATAAAAGAAACTCTTTAAATGCCCAAGTTCCTTAATGTGAGAGATGATTGAAATGAGTTTGACAAATGAACAAAACTCCTTTCATCGGCATTATTCCCTGAGAACTCTAAATGCTCTGGAAAGTGCTCTATTGTTATAAAGGGGAAACACCTCCTCTTCTTCCCTCAGGCTTAGTTTGCTGTAGACCTAATTTGCTAAAACTTCAGCTAAGCAAGTCCTCCTTTCATGAAATGGCTTTGCTGTTCCCACCACGGTGACTCATAGTGCCTTGGAGGATCTTGCCTGCCCCTCGTGCCAGCCAATCCCCCAAGCAGTTACTGCATCAGTCATCACAGAGGGAGGCCGTGCAAATTATATACACGCCACCCACTAACTTCTCCTAGTACCTTATTGAACCTTACAGACAGCGGACCTGAACAACTGCCATGCAGCCTACGTCTTCATCTAATTTCTCCCTGATCACCCTCAAAAATTTCAATAGCAGACCCATACCCAAAATATGATAGCATGTGTTCAATAACTTAAAAGAATCAAGCAAATTATAGTGAGAGACACTGAGAATTCCAGCGCTTTCTGAATCACCATAATGTTCAAAGGCTGATGTTTAATTGTAACATGGATAGAATTAAGAGGACGTGTGTGTTCATTCTTTCCTATAGTTTATTATCCTGTGGGCATAATCACCTGTATATGAACAAACCAAGGGATTGGTTAAAATATACTTTCCTCAGCTCCCATTAGGAGTATCTTCTAGAGAAATCCCACTCAATCTTTATTCACATTATTCAACAATGGAAATAAAGCTCACGGCGCGCTGCTAATTGAGCCGACATTCTATTTTCTGTTCCTTCACATCTCACCGGACAGCCATGCTCCATTGTAGGCAGACTCTAGTCATTCAGTGTCTCCTGCTGTCTGACACCATCACTCAAGTGTCTCATGTGGGCCATAAAACAGGCATGGCCAGTCCTTTCTTCTTATTTTTTAGTATTACATCTTTTACTTCTCAACCAATGTAAGAACATATATATTTTGAATGTATCAATGATACATAGGGGTGATGGTAAAATGTTTCACTGTATTGTTAATGTCTTAATCTCAGATGGATAAGATTAGATAAGGTTGAGTCCAGACACTAGAGAAATTATATATATGTATATATATATATATTTTATACTCCTTTCATATATATATATATATATATATATATATATATATATATATATATATATGAAAGGCAGCTCTTGGAGAGGTTTAGTTTAGTTTAGTTCTCAAAACCATACTGGGAATCTCACAATCAGCTGTAATTTCAATTCTAAGGGACAAATGCAGGTTTTTGGTCTCCAAGGGCAATGCATTCACACACACACACACACACACACACACACACACACACACACACACACACAATTTTAAAATAAAAAAAATATATAAAATCTTGAAAGGTCCCAATTATTCCTTTTAAATATTCCTGAAAACCACTCTATACTTACATTATAAATTAACAGTAAACAGCCCATTAAAAGACATGTTGTCTTGTTCCCAAGAATATTTCCTTAGCATGTATTTTAGAGGAGTTATGTATTCTAAATTATTAAGAGAAAAAAAAAAGAACTTGTTACTTCTACTACAATCTGTGTCTTATCTTGAAGGTGATGCTGGCTTCTAAGACATGCTTATTACAGTCTGAAATTTCTGCAAGAAGTTTTTTTTTTGCAATAAGAATCTCAGATATATGCTGGCAAAAACCTTTCAACTTTTTTTTTTACTCTAATAAGAAACCCATTATTATTAAAATAGCCATCTAAACTTATTAGATGCATAAAATGACATCAAGTGCCAGAAAGTTCCTTGGTTTAAAGATAAAAACTGCTATATAAAAAGCATAAGAAGTGGAGAGACTTGAATATCTGTGGTCACTTTCTTACTATGAGATGTGTCTATGTAGTACCTGCAGTGGAATGTTCTAGAGTCAGAGAACTTGGATGCTATAAATGAGGAGACAACTGAGTAATTAGAATATCATATTTTTTCTCCTCTTCCAAAAATGATTTTTTAAAATGATCTTTTATTCTCCTTATCCTTTTGGTTTTTCTCACAAGCAAAACCTTAGTGATGAGACCCTTCCCATATTTCTCTTGCTTTGCTTTTGTGCTTCCTGTATTGAAATTTGTACCTATAGAAGAACTGCTGAAACAGTGCCTAATTTCACCGATTAGGATTTCACAGAAGTACATAAGAAGTCAACTTGTCCCTAAATGCCCACTCAAATCTATTGCCAAATTAATATCTTTAAATATTAATTTTCTGTGTAAAAATTATTAGTCAATTTTTGATTTAGGATCTCAGTTAAAAGCCTAAAGTGGACATTACTCACTTGTGAATTTGTGTCAATTTACATAGCATTTGTCATTATGTAAAAAATGTTGAATAAAACTGGCTATTCATTTTATTAGATTAATTTAATTATTTATACATTCATATGTGTGTGTATGCATATGTGTGTGCGTGCGTGCATATGCATTACAGCTCACACGAAGCCAAAGAATGTTATTACAGTGGCTCTGGTCCATTTGAGTTGTAAAGCTCAAATCTAGATCTTGAGTTCTCGTGGCAGGCACCTTTGTCTACTGAGCCATCTGACTGGCTCCACAATTATCCTTTGTACCACAATCTTTAGTGACAAGAGTGTTATTGTAAAGGCTTATTCCTGTACACATCTCCTGCAAAGTCAGAAACTAAAATGTATTGAGTCTTCAGAATTAAGGAAAAAGTAACTCAGGTAAAGAAGGAGACCGGGACCAAGATCTGTTTAATGTTTTGGACATTACTCCTGGCTGTACTGAGGCATGGTCCAGGCTCTGTGTTTAGCCAGCTGTTTGCCACTCAAGGTGATAGAGCCCAAATCACAGACTTCTATGGCTCAGTTCCTTATTACAAACAAATTGTCCAATCCTTTTGAAATACTTTGACGAATCTGAATGTTGATGTTTACTGATATAGCCGCATGCTACATGGAGTGGATGTGGGGTTTTCTCAGAATAAATGCCTGTATAGATATTCTGAGTTCTTAAAACTGCAATTCTCAGAGGAGACAAGAATTTCGATGTATTTCAGATATGCTGGGTAATTCTATCAAAAACGGTAAAACACAGGAGCGTATTTCCAGTGGCCCAAATTAAGGATGCTTTTTAAACCTTTCGTTTCATTAAACTGCCTGGCTGGGTAGGGGAGCCATGCTAAAATATTGTGATTAACACAAGGGAAGCTTAACAGACAATGCTATTAGAGGTGAAAGACTGCTAATTGCCATCTTCCCAATAACTTATTGATTTTAATCAAATCTTCCTCCAGCAGCATGCCAACAGCAAATGGATAACGAGATAGAAAGGAAACACTACAATGGAAGGAGTAATATGGAAGAAATTATTCATGTTTGATTTGTATAAAATTGAACAAATATTCTTGATCAGCATTTATACAAATATAGATTCGTTGGGAAGGTGCTATCTAAATTGCTTCTCTCACAGCGTATTGAAAATTACCATAACTGTTAGCATTTTTAATTATTTTGATCTGCTGAAAATAGATTAAACTGAATGGGAAATTGGCTTATTAAGGCTTATATATTTGAGTTAATATGAAATGTTCTCAGCCAGTGTGTCTCAAGTATCTTTCAGTTTAAAAGGCACTTGCTGCCTCTGCTTAGTATGGGGAGGGTGAGGAGTGGTGGGTTTAATCCTCTATAAGCAAAGGCCTCAGTGAGGCGGGTCTAAGGGAAAACCTTTCAACCAAACTTAACCACATCTGGAACAGAAATACTTCATAAATGAGCGGTTTGTCTGCTGGCTAGTCAGAACCACCTCTTTCTAAGGGAGAAAAAATCTTGCCAGACTAAACTTAACACTTAAAAATTGGAGAACCCTTGAAATCCTTCTTGTATTACAAGAGCAGTTTCACAGTTTGAGATTCAATATAGTGGGAAACACTAAGGATCTCATTCTCTGGTCATTCACCGAGAATGGGAAAGAAGTGTGAGGAGTTTTAGTTGTGGTCTCCAGGGGCCCTGGCACACCCTGGAAGGCATCTCATCCATCAAACTGTGACATTGGCCCCAAGACAAATCTCCAATGTCAATGTGATTATATACACATACAAAATTACTAGCGTTCATTAAAAATCAAATTAATAGCACACACAGTTCAATTTTAACATTAACTATCCCAGAATCTACATAAAATTCTTGATTTTAATAGTTTAGATCAGAGCCAACTTTAACAGACCGGTGATTCTCTGTCTCTAGTCTCTGCCTTGGATATTTCAGTAGCAATACTGTCCTCTACCAAGTAACACCCTCTCCTCAACATTTCTGACAACTGAAAATGTCTGCAGACATTGCTGAATTTCCCTCAGTGGATAAAATCTCTTCACTAGAGAACTCTTACAGTCTTGATAATGAGAAATCTCCAGTAATTATCCAATCAAATTTCTCTTTCACTCTCTAACGTGTAGAAACAGAATAATGAAATTTATACTGTGGATCTAAAGTCCAAGAAGTCACCTTGGCATCTATTGTTGTCACAAAATCACCTCTATGTAGGCTAGCATTTGGAATTTATGAACCTAATTGACAACAGGAAACACTGAAGGCAAACAACGAATACGCATACAAGCAAACAAAAAGCTCCCTGCTGTATTTGACCAAAATAACCAGCACCGAGGAGTCTAAGTGGCTACCTTCTGTTGAAAGTTCTCCATAGACACAGTCTTGTCCAATAATGGCAAACAGTTTATAGAAAGCTGCCAACTCCAGCTGAGTGGGACTGACTGATGGAAAACCTGCACGGAGAAGAATTCTGATGTTACATCCAGGCTCAGTTGGAAAGGGAGCTGTGATGGATTAGTAATGTCTACCTGGACAGGAAGGACAAAGGGAAGGATGGGAAAAATTTCACACACTGGTCCATTCAACTGATTTGGGGTTCAGACCACTTTAAACACTTAGTGACATGGTGCCATGCTTTCTTTGTACTTCACATGTCACTGCAGAAAGAATGAAAAAGGAAAGAAATGTCACTCGTAAATATCGATGAAGAATCCTCTCCTCTGCTAGCATTCCTTTGGGCTCTTTTGAACATGCTACTGAGTCAAGTACCTCCTCCCGTACTAAACTGTTTGTGTTCTAGTGACCCGCCTTCCAATGCATGCTGAAGTCACTGAGTTAAAAACAAGCAACAATAACAACAAAAATGTAAGCTCAGGTCTTGGCTTTACAGAAATTCATAGTGTTAAAAATGTGTAGACCTAACTGTTCTGTACTATCTAGGCTTGCCCCAATACCCGAGGCAGCAAGATCAAATATTACGTCTCCGTCACCTTCTATTTAGTCTATCATATGGACTCAGTGTCTAACAACACTTTATAAAGAATTGTTGACAAGTTAGCCTCCATTCCTCCAAGGTTGAAAACAGTAGTGTGTCAGAGAACGGCTGAGAGATAAGATTGGAGTAGCCAGTCTTACGCATGAAAGACCAATGTTCTTTTTGGAGGTCCCCTACGAGTCATACTGCACTGTGACCTCGTTCAAGAGATTAAGATGTCACCAATAGCTTAAAAGAACCCCCTTTGGGGCAGTACTATCCACAAAATGATAACTATAATCATTTATTGAATGACTTTCGATTTTCAAACTATCTCTTTTCCTAACTCCTTCCAGGCTACTTGCGTTAGGACTAATAGCTACCTTGTTTTGCTGGTGTTTGCAAGAAAATAAAATCTTTAAGTTGGGGTGTGGTAATCCATGCTGTAATTCCTGGATATATAGCAAGGCTCTGTCTCAAACATCAAAGTAGGCAGGGTGGGATAGGACATCTGCTCACATTTTATTAATTGTTGTGAACAGTATACAGCATCATCGACAGATGCTGTTTTGAAATGAGAGTTCTAGGCTCCCTCACCATGCAAATGACAGCAGCACAGCACATAACCTGAATTTGCATCATAACCCTAAATCTGAGAACAGAACAGCATATGAATAAACCAAAAGTCTCTTATTGATTCCTTGATTGACGAGGATTTTTGTGTGGATAGGATCGACATAACACTCAGTTGCTACCCTTTTCTTTGCTTCAGGATTGATTTCTATTTCTCTGGAAATAAACTAAAACAAAAACAAAGCCTCCCAGAATGCACCAGAGACCTGGGAGATGAGAGACCCTTAGGACTCAAGCAGAGGGTGGGGGGTGGGGAGGGGTGAGAGGGGTAGATGAAATGCCCTACAGTGGGGAGAGGGAACTTGTAGAGCCCACCTCCAGCAGAAAGGTAGGACATCAAGAGAAGGATGGGGTTACTATCCCACAGCCAAAACTCTGACCCATAATTCTTACTCTTTGAAAGAACTGCAGGGATGGAAATAGAGAAGAGCTTGAGGAAAAGATCCAGGCACAGGCCCACAAGGGGATTCAGCTCAAGAGGGGTGGGACCTCAAGGCCTGACACCATTACTGAGACTATGGAATGCTCACAAAAAGGGGCCTATCATGACTGCCCTCTGAAAGACCCAAGAAGCAGCTATAAGAGTCAGATGCAGATATTTACATCCAACCAATGAACAGAAGCTGCTGACTCCTGTGGCTGAATTAGGGAAAAGCTGGAGGAAGCTGAGGAGGAGGGCAACCCTGTAGGAGGACCAGCAGTCTCAATTAACTTGGAACCCTGAGACCTTTCAGACACTGGACCACCAACCAGGCTGCATACACCAGCTGAGATGAGGCCCTCAACACATATACAGCGGAGGACTCCCAGGTCTGGGTTCAAAGAGAAAAGAGGCACCTAACCCTCAAGAGATTAGAGGCCCCTGGGACTTCAGAGGTTTGGCAGGGTGGGTGGGGTGGGAATATCTTCCTGGAGAGAGGGGTGAGGGGAGGAGGTATGGGATGTGGAACAGGAGGAGGGTGGACCAAGAGGGGAATAAAATCTTGAGTGTAAAAAAAAAATCAATTAATTAAAAAAAACAAAAAACAAAAACCAAAAAACCCAACAATATGAGGACAAAGACAAAGAAAACTTGCAGCTAAATCCCTTTCAAGGCAAGTAAAACCCATGCCAAGGCAAGGAATAGGATTTGTGGACTGTGACTTTCAGATTGTCAGAGATTAAAGCTTGCGAATTGACTAGCATGTGGATATAAAACGATAAGAACAGCAGCCCCTGTGAACAAGGCCTAACACGATGGCTTCCTGAGGCAAGGGTTAGAGAAGTGCACAGAAAACTCATTGACCACTTTAAACTAATCATTTATTGGTTGATCACTTCAAGATTGATCTGCTGCTGGCTATTTCCAAGGAGGCTGGTAAGTTTCACTCTACATACATACAGACCTCCATTCAGGCTGTCTTCACTTCCTCTGACAAGTTTCGTAAAAAGGGGGGTGTTTTCTGTTGGTGGTGTTCTGGCCCCTTGTCCTTTTATATTTTCAAGACTCAAGTTTACCTCCTCAAGGTCAGGATCCATTTGGACACGTTTTCCACATCATGTTAATTTGACATCTATGAAATTTCAGAAAGAAGTGTGTGTGTGTGTGTGTGTGTGTGTGTGTGTGTGTGTGTGTGTGTGTGTGTGTGTGTGTTTTGTGATGGGAAAGAGAAAGATTACATTTAGGAGAGAAATAAACAGAAATGATGAATGAATGAATGAATGAATGAATGAATGAATAGGTTGTAGCATGGTGTGTATGTATTTACTGAACAAACCTAGCATTAATATCCAACAGAAAAGTCAAGAGTGCTGGAAACATCACATCTGGCTACCCTGACCAAATGTCATGGTAGAGAATGGGGCTCCTAGAATGCAGAGCTTTAAAGGAAGGTGATGTAAAGTCAAGGACAGAGCCGCCCACCTTGCTTTACAGCATATTTAGGTGCACGCCACAATTTGGACAACTAATGTTGGGTAAATGAGAGAATAAAACACATCACAGAACTCTTATCTGCTAGAGAGATTTGGAGAGAAAAGACTCCCATTTGAAGGAACACTTTGGGGCTTTTCCTTCCACAGGAAACATGTTTCACGTCATCCAGACACTAAGTAGATTTCTTTCACAAAAACTGTTACATTATCTGGGTAAACATGTCAATCAAAGACTACAACTAGCAATTTACAGCAACTATGCTGGGTTTAACATCCAGAGAGCAAGACTCCAGTGGGAAATAGTGTTTTTATTTACCTCTTTGTTACTAGAATGTTTCTTTTAAAAAAGGTTTTTGTAGAAGAGCTTTGAAAAGAGAGTATTTATGTGATAACCAAAACAAATCTTTAAAATTTTAAGGTCTCTTTATTGAATTTCTTTCTTCTTCAATTTAAGAGATATTTTTCTCGAAAATAGTATTTACGAAATTGTCAAATATATCTTAGGACAAACACTTTTTTTCTTATAATGAAGCTTTGAGAGAATTGGCAACATAATATGATACTCTATTTGGATGTTAAGGTTTAATCGTTACTTATTAATTTCCTTATTTTCATGGGATTTTTCTCAATCTTAATATTCTATTAAGGTAGCATCTGTTAGAGGAATTATCGTAGTTTTTTAAAACAAATTTTAGCTGATTACCATGAATCTACATAATTAGAATTAGGTCTAATTATGTAGTGTAAATACATGTAATATATTTATAACATATAATGACATAATTATGATTCACAATAATGTTGGAAAAACTCCTCCTTAAAATTAGCAAGAAAAATATGCTTCACAGCACCTCTACAATTTATTAACAATTTTACAATATATGTCTCTCTGCAGCTTCCAAAATAGAACTTCATAAGAAATTATAATACAAAACAAATATATTTTGAAGTTATTATCCAAAACTAGTACTAGCAAAATTTTATTAGGTTTCAAAGCAATGAATATTTTATAACCTGTTTAAGAATGTTCCTTAAAATGGTAATCCCATAAGCCTATCTTTTTAATATACACTGAGCCCATTATGGAATATCTACAATATATAGCAAGGACAAGTCATAGACAGCTATTTCACAGTCATACACTCACCGAAAGGAGAGAAAAATCAGAATTTATGATGAAACTTTACTCTTATACTACCTGGGAATGCAATTTTTAAAGCTGAGTCTCCCAACTTTCTTTTGGACCTGTACTAACTACATAAAATATACATGTTGAAACTACTATACGCTTTTATTTCATTTTCCAAAATTAAATCCTCTATTTGATGGAGAGCAACACAATGGCTGTGACAGAAGAGCTTGTTTTTCTCTTTCTAAAAAGGATACGAGAGTAAAATTTTTTAGGCTTAGAATGCTATATAGTGCCTGCCACAACTCTTCGAATGAAGGTATTTTGCAAAGGCAGTGAACAGAACATATAGAAATAAAGACAGCTTGTTCCCACTTTAGTATCACACGGTAGCTGAGGTACTTGACTGGATATGGTTTCTTTTGCCGAGCTCTGCATCTGAGTTCTGAAGGCTAGATTACGAGAAGTATCCTAGGTAGCTGCCATTAATTCATTCAAACTTACCTGAGATCTTACAATCAATAATCCAGGTGATCTCATGAGAACAGATGAAATGGAGGAGTGTAGTTTAAAGATAAGAATCATAGTTATTTACCCATATTTCCAAACACCTATGAGAAACACTTGTACCATGTTGAAAATTCAAATTGTAACTACCTCAGGCACTCTAGACCATGAATGGAGCTTTTACCAGCATTTTATCAACTGAATGATAGATGGATATCAGACTGGAAGAGAAGAGAATACGATGTGATGTGTGGTAAGGTCAGATGAGTCAAGGATTTTGGTGTTTCAATCTCTAATGTATAAACTAAGGGACCTTTGTGGAATCTAAACAGGGGCTCTTTGAGGTGACAAAGTTCTTAACTTCGTTTTCCATGTTACAATATGTCTGCTCCTAGGGTTGGTTTGTGGGGAATGTGGAAGGCTCATCTTTTGTCCACCTTGAGAGTGACACTCTGGATAAACCACTGTGCACACTGGATGAAACTCCTTAGGCACAGGAGTAAGGAAGTTGAGAAACAGAACTTTGTGGGTCCTCAGATTCCTTTGCCTGAGACCTGGATAGATTTCTGGTCTCTCCCTTAGCTCCTTTCCCCGCTAGACATTCTTCTCTGTAAGTCTTCTCCACCTATGTTTCTCTCATGACTTTCTGGAGTCCTTAATTTCCAAAGAACTCATTTGCCCTTCATTTGTTATTGTTTGTTATTTCTGAGATTACATTTTAACTATAACATTTCTCCCTTTCCCTTCCTCATTCCCATATACACAGCCCACCCCTCTCCATTCATAGTATTAAAGAATCCTTATATTGCCAGGGGCGTCCTCTGTTACAACTTATATGTTAGTGACCCTTTACATCTTCACTAATGTTTCCTCCACTTCATCCCATTTTCTCACAGTCCTGATCCATTTGTGAAGAGTTAACTCAGAGTGTCCAACTATACTTTTCTAACTCCTTTTAAAAAGGAGTGATAAGTAGCCAAGTAGACAAATAGTTAGAGGAATGGAGAGATAGAAGATAGATAGATAGATAGATAGATAGATAGATAGATAGATAGATCAATAGATAGATAGATGTAGGAAAGAAGCTGGAAGGACATTTTCACTACTTGGGCAAACAGGCTTTCAACATTTAGCCCCTTGAAGATCCTTGTGAAGGAACCACCTGCTGTGTGGGATGCCAACTTCCTCTTTTTATTTTTATTATCTTTAATCTTTTTTTATTGGATTGCACATAAAGTTTACAGTCACCAAGCATAGTCAGCTTTGTTGTTCAGAATGTGGGTTGTACCGCACAACAGCAATGACACAGCTATCGATAAGGAACATGTCCTAAGTCCTACTGCACCCAGCTCTGTGTTTCTACAGGTCCTGAGTGACCATCATCTTTGCATGGTAATGAAAAAGTAGAGGGTCCCAGTCAAGGCCTTTTATTTCAGAGACAAATATGGAAGCTCTCTAGTACAAAAAGCATGCTGCCTTTTATCTGTGGGAGAATTTTGATTGATCCTTAAACAACTTGAGATCACAGGGCATGCCAGGAGACACAGCTATTTCTAACACGTATGTAGATGCTTCTGTACTGAACTGAATGTCTCCTCTTGGCTATTCTCTTTATCCATGTCTATGCTAATTAGGGAAACACAAGTCACTGCAGGGAATAGACTTGATATTACGTAGCCTTCTTCATGTCCTTTTACAATTGGTTCCCTTATCTCCTCATACTTAGTGTAGTAGAGTTCTTACACTTGGGAATAAAGTAACACTATTAACTGGTAATAATCAGAAGAGATAAGACTATTAGGAAGGACATTTCGTTACTCACAAGTAGCAAATTAAGTCAAAGATCTGTGAACTTCATTGGCACATATTGGGGATCCACATCCTCCCACATGTGTTTCTCAATTTAGTACATTAATTAGACAGACCCATTTGCTAAATATAGTCTATGGCTATGTTCATGCCACATTAAGACAGGGAAGTAGCCATGACAGGTACTACAGTACCCCCAATGACTTACACCTCTACAACTTGGGTCATTTATGGAAATAAGAATAGCCAATCTCTATTGCAGCCTACGTTCCTAAAAACACTAATCTGTTGTCTTTGATACTACCTCTGGCTTCCCTCATCTGAATAATACACCAAAAATGGTCTCAATTAAGAAATGCCAGAATTTAATTAAGTCATGATAAGTCTTTCAGAAGAAGCAGTATCTCCCCCACTCCTTTTCAGAACTTTCAGACCAACCAATGAATACATTTGTGTGGCATAAAAGCTTAGCTAATACTTCTAGATCCTAATGTTCATCTATCTATCTATCTATTATCTATCATCTATCTATCTATCTATCTATCTATCTATCTACCTATCTATATTTTATGTACATGAACACTGGCTTGAGTATATGCATGTGTACCACATGTGTGTGTCTGGATCCTTCAATGGCCAGAAAAGGGCATTATACATAGTAGAAACTATTTAAAAATCCTGCATAGAGTTTCTTCCCTGCCTTAGACCATTTCTATTCCTGGATGAAAGACACACACAGCCTTTATATTTTTAAATAGCCATAGGCAGCACAATAGCTGGGCAGCTGCCTACCTTCCGTGTTTAGAATCTACTTTCCTATTTACTATGTTCCATCTGGGATGCTCTTAGCTTCAATTGGTCAGCCCTCTGGGCCACGTTCTCTTGGCTCCTAGCCCATGGGGGCTCTCCTCCCTCCTGCACATTCTTCTTCTTTTTATGGTGGCTTCTCCCTTCTCCCTTCCCATTGTCCTCTCTCTCTCCAAGCCCACGAAGCATGTCTCTTCTGCCCAGCTACTGGCTGTTGTCACCTTTATTTACCTATCACAGTTAACTAGGGGACATAACCATTCAGTGTCTTACGTGCAGACTCTCTCATCTTTGGAGTAACCAGTCTTGGGGGCCCCAGATTAGCATTAGATTACAAGAAGCATTAGGCCAACCCACGACAATCATATGGAACTGAGTTACAGGTTATAGTTGATTGTGAACCACTACATACATGCTGGGGTATAAATGTTGGTCCTCTGCTAAAGCAGTTAAGTGCCTTTAATTCTTGAGCGCTCTCTCTCTTTCTCCATCCCCTTGTTTATTTTGAAGATCACAACACACCGACTTCCCTCATTCCTCTAAAGTCTATGGAACTGAGTAAAATCTGAGAAGCCATCAGTCCAGCTGCGTTGTGACCTTGGCCTTCCTCTTCCGCCTTTCTCTGTGCTCCAGGTACACATCTGAATCCACAGAGGGGACGAAATACTGCCCCAGAGCACTAGCTTAAATTAGAGCATTTGTTCAGTGTCTCCATATACATCGTATCTACTCCCCATTCAAAACTTTAGAATAGTTTACAGATGCATAAGAACATTGTTTTCTGAATAGAATGCAAAACAGTTTCACAAATTCTTACCAATGGGGTCTTACAGATCACCTCACTTGTCAGTCAGAGTTGAATCAGAAAGTTGTGCCTGTAATATAAGATATTTAATACAGCATGTTAGCAATACCTCAGATTATATTTCACTACCTAAGCTTTTAGATATTAAAGGTATACACATATACATACATAATGTATATACATACATATTTATATACCTAGATACATATGTATGTAAACACAAACATACACACACACACACAAATAATTTTATATATTCTAGGCACTACCACACAATTATAGTGATCATTTCCTTAGAAAATGCTCCTACAGAAGACTGACAGGATGCCAATAGTTGTCCTTCAGATGCAAGGTTTTCATTACAGAAGACATCTGCTAAATCTCAATTGGCTGGAAAGAGTTGGCCAAGCCAGAGCCCAGATCACTACCTCAACATCTTGTCTCATTTACTTTGGAGGTTGCTAGCACCATAATAAATCTCTAGGCCTAGGAAGACACAGAAGTGGTGTAGTTTGGCCACAGATAACACGTAT
The DNA here is from genome assembly GCF_011064425.1 of Rattus rattus. Lineage (NCBI taxonomy): Eukaryota > Metazoa > Chordata > Mammalia > Rodentia > Muridae > Rattus > Rattus rattus. Next base: position 20,651,901 of record NC_046162.1, read on the forward strand.
CCCTTTTGCTTACGCCTGAGCAGATTTGAAATGCCCTGGGAAAATGTTGTCCATGCAAATTTGAAGTTATTTTGCAAATCATGTACCATTTTATGAAAGGACTAAGGACTGACTGCCGGGAGAAAGGGTACTGCATGGGTGTGTATTTCAATTAGCAATACTTATGGTTTCTATGGAATTTGGGGGAAGTCACTGTTTTAAATGCATTCAGACAGATCAGATATAAAGCTGTGGTGGTTCTGAATCCAAATGCTGCCTCTTATCTGCTACTGGGAGCCTGCCTGCCTTTTCTGCTCTGTCATGTGTAGATGTGAGCTACTAACTGCATTAATATATATTTAGTGACCCAGTGGGAAACAAAAACACTCCCACATATCTGAGAAAATCAAGTCCTATATGAGGGCATATAGTCTCATACAGGCACAGATTAGTCACCAGCACTTTCAGCTAGCACTGTGCTCTCCCCAGAGCTGCAAGTGCACCTTGTAAAGACCATGAGATTAAAGCAGGCAATTTCAATAGGATGTGGTATAATTACATGGTTATCTGAGTTTAGAATTGCAGGCTATTCTATGTCCCTCTGTAATACCTTATCAATGGATCTGTCTTGAGCATCGTAGAATTTCCCACTGATGTTCAGAGTTCTCACCATCCCAGATTCTGTTTTGTTCAGTCAACAGACCTGCCCTAGATCCAAGTTCCACACATACTCTAGAGTGATCCAGGTTTGTGACTATACAGACGCTTTGCTCAGGGTGCGGCTAGGAAGCCTGAGTGACCTCTTGTTATCACGGGTCCAGCCTCCATCTTCTTAATTAGAAATAAAGCCTCCAACTTGTCCCCACATACCCTGAAGTTGTAATTATTTCAGATCCATGCTAGAAGACGACGGGGGTCTTCAATAATCTTACAGTGCCTCAAATTATCTAGGGCGCACTTAAAACCTGCCATCCCAGTGTCTGCATTTTTCAGTCAAAGTAGACTGAGATTCCACCTGAACCAAGCTGGTTGATTGTTCCACTGGGATTGTTCCACAGGGCACCCTGCGGGGTCTTTGAGAGACACCAGCAGGTTGGAGGGTAAAAGCATCCACAGGGGCCTCAGGGATGGTGGGGGTGGTCATAGGCATCAATAGTGAAAGGAAAGTATCTTGGATTTGAAAGTGCAGTGCATTGTGTGGCGGGCATTGAATCTTTCCCTTTTTGGTTTTGAATGGAAGAGATAGCTTGCCTAATTGCTGCTCCAGCTTGCAAGGGTCACAGACTGTAATATCTAGTGCTGGATGAGGTCTTTTGCAGAGCTAATGCATATCAAATAATTTAGACCATTTCCGTGTCTGATAAAATGGATTTTTGACAGAAAGAGGGCTGACTGCCCAAATCCCCATCCCTACTGGGGCTAATCACAGAGTATTAAGACACTTGTTTATGAGGAGTAAGCAGCTGAGTCATAGACCCCTTTGTGAAAGTAAACTGTAGCACATCTGTGTAAAGGAAAAGCAATGAAATGCATACATCCTAACAAGGCCTACGAGCTGTCCTCAGAAATCTTACAAATGCACTGCATCACAAGTTTTGAACAGGCAAGCCCACAAGTGAACATTAACAATATGCCCAAGTATAGTTTTATATAATCATGATTGAACGTCCGCTGTCCAATTCTGTTCCCACTCTTCCTTTTCTGAGCCAAGTTAACAAGGAAAAGGTTTTCAGGTAACCTAGATTTGCTGTTCTTGTAAGTGCTTGTTATAGCTGTAGTGAAATAAAAAGAAGTGCCGGGTGGGAGGTACACATTATCACCCATAAAAATGAGCAAGAAAGGAGACATTTTAAGCTTGCCTGTTGGATAAGAAGCAAAGAGACCCATCAGAAGTGCAGTTCTGGAAATTCCCTAATTTTCAGGCCATCACAGACAGAAGAAATTCTCACTCTAAGATAAGACAAGATCTGGTTTGAGGTTGTTGCCTAGGTGACCCTGCATCTTAAGTAGTTGTTGAAAGAGATCCTGGGACTTTGGCGCAGAAAATTTCTTTTCAAAGAATTTATCTGGTAGAAATATACAGATAAGACTATTGCGATGTCACCAAAATCATTTACTATTTTTCTTTTGTAAAAGTGAATAATTGTAAAATAATACAGATAAATACTGATAAAACATTATTTGAATAAATAGTAACATATCCACCCAATGGAATAGTATACAGTCCTTAAAAAGAAAGACCAACATCTAGGTTATAAATATGAAAATACATCTAATTAGTAGATCAAAAAAGGAGTTTCAGAACAGTGTGTATGAGTCATGACTTACAGCAAGCAGAATGTAAACAAGAAATCCAATTTCAATGATTATAAAACTAAATATTAACAGGCAATTTCTGAAAGAAATAGAGCTTTAGGGACCTTTTGTAGTCAAGCATATGCTTCAGTGTTTATGCATTTTTAAGATGAAAGGACTACTTTTAAAGATTCTAATATATTAGCAGTCCTAATCTATTCATTCCAAGTTTTTGCAGCCATTGACTTACAAATAAGCCATCTGAGATCCAGTGATTGACAAGTTAGCTGTTCAGAAAGCCAGAGAAATAGCTAAGCCACATTAGACACTCAAAAGAGCAAAAGCCTGCCTGGTTCCCTCTCCCTTCTGAATCTCTCCCAGCAAGGACTTTCAGAGTCTCAGGGGTTGTGCGGAAGAGTCAGAGGAAGCAGAGAGATCAGTATAAACAGACAACAAAGCCCAGACCAAAACCGAGAAAGGAGAAACCGCACTGTGAAAGCTCCTTTCAAATTAATAATCTGGCAGTTAATTTCTGAACTAACTCTAATTTGCACGTGGCACCTTCTGTCAGAGCTGTCAACATGAGTTGCTTTTATTTCACACTGGCTTGCTAGCTGGAAGGGCTGGCTTGGGTCCAGGTGCTCACCCTGCTCGTACATACTGCCATCAGCTTGGTTCTTCCTCTGAAACCGTTGGGTAATTTCATGAGCAAATGCAGGTGGCTATTTATAAATATGATTCCTCTTTAACAAGAGGAACCCTTGCAATGTATCCAGGCCTGAGTTTTTCCTCTGATAGTCAAACTTTGAAATCAGAAGACTCTACAGGAGCTAGTAGGGAGTGCAGGGTAGGGGTGGGGCCGAGGGGGAAATTTCTAGAAATGAAATTATTCGGATTCTGAAACTGTGTACTACCAGCAACTTATAAGATATGGAAAAAAAGCCATTGACAGAGTAAGCTAGGTCTGTTCACTTCTAACATGTCCACTCTGTGGAAGATGTCCACTCCATCTCCCTTGGAAGCATTAGTTGGAAACAGTTGCTTGTCAGAAGTGTTCTCTGTGGTTACAAAGTGGGGTTTTATTTGAGTTAACTTGAAAATGTGCCTTCTTTTATTTAGGACATGTGTCATTCAGTCTCATCTCCTTTCAAAACCTCTTATCTTCTTTCTTTGCCTGCAGAACATTCTATTTATTAACAGAAAAGAAAGTCCCAAGGCCAGTCAGCCTAAACTAATCATCCATCGTTCTCTTCCACACTGATATCTTTTCGCAGTGTCTTCTGAGTGACGTCTTCTGGAGTCTTCCAGAAAATTTAACCTTCATTATTGGTCTTAGTCAGGGTTACAATTGCTGCATTGAAACACCATGACCAAAGCAAGTTAGGGAAGAAAGGGTTTATTCGGCTTATATTTCCATAGCACTGCTCATGATCAAAGGAGGTCAGGACAGGGACTCAAACAGGGCAGGAACCTGGAGTCAGGAGTTCATGTAGAGGCCACGGAGTGGTGTTGCTTCCTGGCTTACTTCCCACAGCCTTGCTCAGCCTTTCTCTCTCTACTTCTTCTCTTCTCTTCTCTTCTCTTCTCTTCTCTTCTTCTTCTCTTCTCTTCTCTTCTCTTCTCTTCTCTTCTCTTCTCTTCTCTTCTCTTCTCTTCCTTCCCTTCCTTCCTTCCTTCCTTTCTTCCTTCTTCCCTCTCCTCTCCTCTCCTCCTCCTCCCCCCCCTCCTTCCCCCCCCCCCCTCCCCCTCCCCCCCCCCCCCCTCCCCCCCCCCCCCCCCCCCCCCTCCCCTCCTCCCCCCCCTCCCCTCCCCTCCTCTCCTCTCCCCTCCTCTCCTCTCCTCCTCCTCCTCTCTCCTCCTCTCTCTTCTCTTCTCTTCTCTTCTTCTTCTCTTCCTTCTTCTCTTCCATGCTGTCCCTTCCTTTTTCATTGGTCTTTTTTTTTCTGAGACAAAGTTTCTCCGTGTAACAGCCCTAGCTATCCTTGAACATCCTTTGTAGACCAGGCTGCCCTGAAACTCGTAAGAGTTTCTCCTGCCACTGCCTTCTAAGGTGTGCATATATTTTTATAGACTCCAAGACTACCTGCTCAAAGATGTTACCACTCATAATGGGCAGAACCCTCCCACATCAATCCCTAAGAAAAAGCTCTACAGGTCAGTTTTGTAGGTCAGTTTTGTAGGTCAGTTTTGTAGGTCAGTTTTGTAGGTCAGTTTTGTAGGTCAATTTTGTAGAGGCATTTTCTCAATTGAGGTTCCCTCTTCTCAAATGACTTCAGCTTGTGTGAAGTAGACATAAAACTATCTAGTACAATCTTAAAATGAATTTTTTAAGGAGAACTTCCTGGTTTGTGTAAAGAGGCAGTAGCAACTGCTAATAGTCTCTGGCTGCACAGAAATCCAAGATCCTCAGTTCTACATGTATGATGCAACACTTTCAACTTCTTCCCTTCAGAAATATGTGAATAGAAACATATCATGAGAATCTGGTACCCTAAAAGGTGATTATATATTTAAAATACATTGTAATGTGCCTATATTCTATAAATGACTGAGCAGGGAGACAGGGTTGGAACTTTTAGGATTCCCAGGAATGGAACTAGGAAGAGGGGATTCTGCCATGATGAGGGTATAGGAGACAGACCAAGCCTGAAAGGGACAGGAGGGAGACACAGCCAACATGTAGGTACAGGGGGAAAGTGGCCTCAGGAGGGCTGCCCATCAGGGTGATAGCAAGAAGTGTGCGTGTATCTGCCAGGAAGTATAGAGAAGATGAACAATTAGCCACATCAAGCTTAAAGTAGATTAAAAGAGGTAACTTCTTGAGAAAGTAGATAAGCAGGCCATTTGCTTTCACTTGTTCGTTATTGCTGTTGATTTTGTTATTTTCCAGTGGGATTCTCTGGTTTGAAATGTCAACATATCTTGTATATCTCCAGTTTATAATGTTTGTCGACTTTTTCCTACTTCATTATTACATTTGAACATTTTATAATTCTGATGTTTATCACCATACGAAGCACAAACCATAATAGAAAAACTATGTCATGGATTTAGAAAGCAATATTTTCTAGGTATCCAGATAACAAAACTTGTTTTACTCTAAAACAGTAGTTCTCAACGTGTGGGGCATGACCCCTTTGGTAGTCAAGTGTTTCATTCACAGGAGTAATCTAAGACCATCTGAAAATTTAGATTTTACATTACAATTCATAACAGTAGCAAAATTACAGTAATAAAGTAGCAACAAAAGTAATTTTATGGCTAGGGGTTACTATAACTTGAATAACTCTATTAAAGGTATATTAGGAAGTTTGACTACCAGTGCCCTAACATAAATTTTGAGCAGATGTGACATATAGGTTATTCAAGATGTCTCTGAAGCATTGTGCTTTTAGCATCCAAATGACTATCTTCAGAAAAACAGGGCAAAGTCATGCCATTTTCATCTGAACATTCAACAATTAGTTAATGAGCCTCTGACCCTGCAGGTAAATAATAAAAACAGCATTCCTCTTGTTTTCTAACCGAAGAGACATCCTAGTAGAACATGAACTCTTGTATTCTTACTCCTTAAAGAAATAATGGCTCAAATGTTCCATGCATAGTTCAAAGAATGTTTATATAAGCAGAATGCCTTACAAGAATGAGGTTGGTTTCTCAAGAATAAGTGGTTTCTACAAAGCATATTAAGAGTAGAAATAATATGTTTTCTTCACTGTCAGTGAAGACGCTAAAGTTGCCATGTTTAATGTATTCATAAGCGTCATCTGTAAAAGGCCTGATTCTTAGGTGAGGAAAGATGAGTTTTTCTTAAAAAGTGAGATCAACTCGGACCTCATCAGAGATATTTCTTGATACAGTGAATGGCGGTCAATACAGAAACTCACAATTGATCAAAGCATAGAGAATAAGTTTCTGTTGAGTGCTTAGTCAAAACAGAATAATTGTATCACACTCCCTCCTGAGGCTTGGGGACCATTACAGAAGAGTGAGCAAAGAGATATGAGTCAGAGCTATGAAAGGACCACCTACACTACTATAGTGTCTTCCAGGCATTACAGACCCTCTGGACTCATGAATCTATATTATCTCTGGTTGCCTGCACAAGACTTGCACAAGACTAAGCCAGTCATTATTTTATGATGCAGGAGGGATGCTTCCCATCCTTTCTGAGGAGTTATAGATAGTTGGTGGTTTCTAGGGAAGGGAGAACCAGTTTATACCAAGGGTGTGACTGCTTATAGGTCAATCATGCTTCAGGGAATGGTGGTACACCTCTGGGTGTATAAGTAGCACAAAGTTATTTTACAAAATGGGTGTGTTATTTTCTAAAACAGAATAAGAAAGTGGACATGTATCTGGAAGGAGTTACGGAAAAAAACTGGGTGACTGGTGAAGATATATTTTATGAATTTCTCAAATAATAAAAGTATTGTATTAAAATAAACAAAAGAGTAAGTGGAGTAAGCCTAGAAGAGGCTCTTCAGTCATTACAGCGTTCACTCCTAGGGCATCATAAGATGCAAGCTACATCATCTTTGTCAATCTTTGACTTCCTCAGATAAGGTGATCATCTCAAAATATGTGCTAGAGCAAACATTCATTTCTGTCTATAATAGCAACCTTAGTCATTTTTTTTTACAGTGATGAAAGATAAGACTTAGATTCAATGATATTAAATGTCTCAGAACAAGAGGATCATGCAAGCTGCAAGCAATAACTACATTAAACCAAACCTTTCTAAATTAGTGCTAATCTCTTTTTTTATTAAAAAAATTTCATACAATATATTTGGTAATGTTTTTCTCCTTCTCAAATTTTTACCACATCATCCCCACCTTCCTTTCTACCTAACTTTATGTCCCCCCCCCTCTCTCAAACAAAATAAACAACAATAACAAAAAACAAACTCAAACAAAAAAAAAACCTCACAAAACAAAAATTAAAACTGGTAAAAAATTAACAAGATGAAAAAGGTCAAATAAACAAAATGAAACAAGGAGCCCTCAAAAATATATTTGAAGCCATTTTTGTTTTGGTTTATATACCTAGTGACACTACATTGGAAAAAATTTTTTCCTTTGCCAGCAGATATTAATTGAAGATGGCTTCATAGAAGTAGGAGGATCCGGTTCTACTTCTGCCTCTCAGTACTGGGACCCAGTATGGCTACCTGCAGATTTTGCATGCTGCTGTACCATTCATTAGTGCCAAACTCAACACATATCAGAGAAGTCTCTTTTTGTAGTAGGTTAGGAGGAGTGATCTAACAAAGAGACCCAAGTCTGGACAATGTGCAGTTAGTGGGAGGTTTTTTTTTGTTTGTTTTTGTTTTTGTTTTGTTTTTTGTTTTTTGTTTTTTGTTTTTTGTTTTGTTTTGTTTTGTTTTGTTTTTTAGCTCTTGGTCCTAAAAGGGACATTTCTATAAAGCTACTTCCCTCAACACTCAGGTATCTTTGAAGAAGATGGGGTGGGAAGATTGTATGAGCAAGAGGAGGTAAATGATGCTGAGGGGACAGAGTCTTTTAGACACACCGGGGTCAATACACATATGAACTCACAGAGATGATGGCGTTCTATTATAATTCAACCCATTGCACATGGGACTCCAAGAACTACTACCTATCAAAAACTTATCTCTTTGGTACTTCATTTGAGAAGAAAGAAAATTAAACAAAAAGTCTACTTCTGGCTCAGACATAGTTTCCTGGAGTCCCCACACATGCGTTTTTAAGTAACTCATATGAAACAATGTGGTATACCGTAGGAAGGGTGGTCAGCAAAGAACTGGCCTCAGAGATGAGTCCCATTAAGTGCCATTATGAGAAAGACCGTGTGAATTTCTGCTTTTTCAATGTCACTAGAAAGACAGTTGCCAGAGGGCAGAAGATGTGCACTTGTCTCCTTTGATGGCTGTGTCCCCAGTGCTTAAAGTCATGGCTGATACCAAGTAGGAATGGTCAGTTTTCAGTGAGCGAATGAATGACCAATGTGGATAGCTGTAGCCTTCTGTTTCAAGGCACAGAACACTACCACAAAAACTGAGTAAATCTAAGGAGAAAGAGAATAAATATGCCTTATAGATGAAGTTAATGGGTTTGAGAAGAAAAACTGCCTTACTGCCTGTGGGTGAGAGAAATAGAAGCATTCTTAATACCTGGGTTATGAGTCTGTATTAAAAAATAATTTCCTCTGGATGCTTGGTTTCATTTGGACCCGTCATACCAAATATAGTAAATGAATTATGCTAAAAAAATAAGTTCCAAACCAAATAAATGTACATACACCTGCAGGCATTCCAATTGGATTTTTTTTAACTCAAAAAAGTAATTACGCTATTATCTATTACGGAACCTAGTGAGCTGTGAAGAGATAGTGGCGTTCATGTCTACTATTACTAAGCCATTTTTTTTTTCTTGCTAAGAACTAATATGTCAGAAAAGTAGCCAAGAATAAAAAACATTAGAAATATTGAGATTAATAACTATTATGGTCTCACAGCAGAAAAGAAAAACCAGATATATTGATGAAAATTAAAGCTACACCAGCTGACACATTGTGTTCAGATTCTAAAAATTACTCTAACTTTCCCAAGTATATTTATGAATTACATTTTGTTTAAGCATGCTAAATGTGTGCTTTAATACCAGCATGTTTGACACAACCTGGGACCCCCACCACACACCACTGCCTGGGCTCAAAGATACTTGTGGTATAATTGCTTTTCAAGGTTCCTGATCAAAGTCATATATACATAAATGTATAAACATGCCAAAAACACAGCTTCATTCAGTTAATTCTTTCATGTTCCATTCGATTTTTCCTTTGCGGGTTGATAGGGCAAAGGGGGAATTCCTTCACTTAATCATGTGATTACGCATCATAAGTACAATGTGACAATTAAAACATACTGACCATTATTCTGTGAAACAGGTTGCTTATGGCTCCATTTTTTATTCCAGTAGTTCATCAGACATGTACACTATCATATATTTGTTTTTTTTAAAGAAAGATCTAAAAGAGGTAAGATATAATGATAAAAGCAACAACAGCAGCAATAACTTTTAATGATAATAGTAATAGTAATAATAAATAATAATAATAATAATAATAATAATAATAATAATAATAATAATAATAATAATGTGAGAAAGACATCAAATGTCAGCTTCCATCTGCAAGAGCCTATCGATCTATAACCTACAGAGCAGCATTCCCATATGAAAAAACATAGACACGCACACAAATAAATTAACAAATTTCCGAAAACAAAAAGGAAAGAAATGTTCTAAAAGTAGGTAGAACTGAGTTTGGGGAAACTGATTTGGCATAGACATGGCCATAACATAATTCTTAGGACAAGGGCTAAGAGAAGGAACTCAAAAGTCTAGTCTGACTATAGCCTCCCATGGATGGAACTAGAAAATAGCATCCTGAGTAAGGTAACCCAGTCACAAAAGAACACACATGGTGTGTACTCACTGATAAGTGGATATTAACCCCAAAGCTCAGTATACCCAACATACAATTCACAAATCACATGAAACTCAAGAGGAAGGAAGAAAAAAGTGTGGATGCTTCAAACCTTCTTAGAAGTGGGAACAAAAATACTCACAGGAGGAAATATGGAGACAAAGTGTGGAGCAGAGTGTTGGGAGCGATGCCCTTGAAGCCCTCCATTATTGATGTTATTATTATGGTTAGAGTTAAGTATGGCTGGGTTCATGGAAAATCCCCAGCCAGCTGTAGAAGAGTAATACAAATCTGGTGGTCAAAATGAATAATCATCTGACATCAAGATACCCAATGTGATGACCTGTAACCTTTCTGAAAAACCAACATCCTGCTGACTAATGGATATGACAAACCTGTGACTTTTCTGACATCCTGTCAACATCAGCCTACTCCCTGACCACACGGATATTGTGTCCTTGGACTACGTAAATGTTTCTTACTTCCCCCCCTCCCTCTGTTACCCATGTTATGGTATAAATTCAGCCTTGGGAAAAATAAAATTGTCGCCTTGGTCAGACTCTTGTCTTGGCATTCTTCTTCGCGTCTCTTGTCCCCCATTCTCTTCCAGGTACCACCCAACACCCTTCACGTACAGCAGAGATTGAAGGAAAGGCCATTCAGAGACTGCCCTACTTGAGGATCCATCCCATATACAGACACCCAACCCAGACACTATTGAGGATGCCAAGAAGTGTATGCTGACAGGAGCCTGATATAGTCTTAGAGGCTCCAACAGAAACTGAAAAATACAAAAGTGGATGCTTACAGCCAACCATTGAACTGAGACTGGGGTCCCCAATGAAAGAGGTAGAGAAAGGACTGAAGGAGCTGAAGGTTTTTCCAACCCATAAGAACAACAACAATATCAACCAACCAGAACCCCCCAGAGCTCCCAGGGAAACCACATGGTCCAAAGAATACACATGGAGTGACCTATGGCTTCATCCACATATGTAGCAGAGGATGTCTTTGTCAGGCATCAATGGGAGAAGAGGCCCTTGGTTCTGTGAAGGCTTGATGCTCCAGTGTAGGGGAATGTCAGGGCAGGGAGGTTGGAGGGAGCTGGGGGTTAGGTGAGGGAGCACTGACATAGAAGCAGGGGGAGGGGAGACAGGACAGGGAATTTCTGGAAGGGAAACCAAGAAAGGGGATAACATTTAAAATGTAAATAAAAATTATCCAATAATAGAAAAGGAAAAAATAAAGATAGAAGGTGGAGATGAAGCAATTGTCTTTAACAGTCTGGGTCCGAGTGAAGATTTTAGCAATGAAAATAATGTCTGTACTCCAATAATAGAGACTCACTTTTAGTTTGATTGTAATAAAACTGTAAAAAAAAAAAGTGTTATAAATTTGTGTTTGTAGATCTGTTACACTTTGTTCCTCCGGGATCCATTGTAATTAAGATGTTGATGATGTTGATATCCAGGGTGCTAGTATTGGAAAAGGTAGTTGAAACTATGGGAGACAGAGCCCAGTGGGAGGCCTTTGGGAGATTAGGGACCTCTCTGAAAGCTGTTCTTTCAAAGGGCTTGGAATAAAAGCTTGCTGTTGGTTCCCAACTTCTCTCTGTGTTCCTGGTTTAAAGCAAAATAATTTGTTTCTTCTCCCAAAGACCCTCCACTGCTTTCAGAAAAGGCTAGGCAGCTGATGAACAGTACCAGTGTCCTGTTCTTGATACACCAACATTTCCAGCAGAATCAACCTCTTTTCTTTTTAAGTTAGTACCTTATGTGTTTTGTTATAGCAACAGAAAGCTGATTAAAATATAGATACTGGGCATCATGAATTTTACAGGCAAATGGATGGGACTAGAAAATACCATCCTGAGAAAGGTCACACAGATCCCAAAGGATGTGCATGACATGTCTTCACTGATGTCAAGTCACTGATAGTCACTGATATTCAGTGTGTGGATATTAGCTATAAAGTACAAAATACCCATTATACAACTCACAGACCATTTGAAGTTTAATAGGAAGGAAGGCTCAAATGAGAATACTTCAAACCCACTTAGAAGGTGGAAGAAAGTAATCATGGGAGATAGAGGAAGGGAGGAATCTGGGTGAGAAGTTGGAGGGGGAGGAGAAAAGGGGAACAGGATCAGGTATAGGGAGAGACTAGAGGGAACCCAGAAGGCTAGGAGAATGAATGGAAATATGCAGCAGTGGGGGGTGAGGAGCAGGGGAAATCTTTAGAAAATCTGAGAGACTTGGGATGTGAGAGGCTCCCAGGACTCTATGGGGATGACCATAAACAAAATGTGCAACAATGGGGCGATGGAACCTGAGGAGACCACCTCCAGTAAATGGACATGGCCCGCAGCTCAGGCATGGGGTCACCTACCTATCTTCAAAACTTTTGACCCAAAATCGTACCTGTCTAAAAGAAATGTAGGACAAAAATGGAGCACAGACTGAAGGAAAGACCATCTAGTGGCCAGTCTAACTTGGGATCTCTCTCATGGGCAGGCACCAGACTCTGACACTTTTGTTGATGCCATATTGTGCTTGTTATCTGGCTGTCTCCTGAAAGGTTCTAGGAGCAGTTGACTGAGACAGATGCAGATACTTATAGACAGCCATTGGACTGAGGTCGGGGACTTCTATGGAAGAGTTAGAGGAAGGATTGAAGGAGTTGAAAGGGATGGCAACCCTACTGGAAGAAGAACAGGATCAACTAACCTGGACTCCTCAGAGCTCTCAGAGACTAAGTCACTAATCAAAGTATGTACACGGGCTGGTCTGAACTGCACCTGCCTCCCACTGCCCACACACATATATACTGTCGGGTCTCACCTCAGTGGGAGAGGATGAGACTGGTCCTATAGAGGCTTGATGCCCCAGGGAAGTATGATGCTGGGGGCGGGGTGAGGTGGAGTAGACAAGTAGGAGAGCACCCTCTCAGAGCCAAAGGCACAGGGACAATGGATGAACAACTCTGGGAGGGGTGTCAAGGAAGAGGGGCAACATTTGGAATGTAAACAAAAAAATAATTTAATCAAAATAAAAGAAAATTTAGACACGGAGAAGGAAGACTTGCCAACAAGTTGCAGCTGACCCATGTCACCTGAAACAGGTGGCTCCATTAAAGTAACCGTACAAATGCTCAAATCTCCTCTGGGTTAAATATGTTCTACAATTTAGTTGACCAGGGAGAAGCCACCACTGTCCAATTATTTCTTAAAGGTTTTATTTTTCAATATTATCTACTGGTAACGTCTGAATTATGAAGCGCTGTGTTCAAACCACGGCATCTATCAATGGCTGCCCTGATTGGCAAAGTAGGAAGAACCTGCAGAGTTTGCCTAGAGAAGTTGAAAATGAGGGATGCAGTCATTCTAGGCAAGGATGAAAGCTCAGATCTACTTTTCGATACTTTGTGAACTTGACTAATCACGTCACGTCTAAAAGCATTAGCATTTACAGGTAGCTGTAAGGTTTCCCTGAGATAGCATTCACAACGGCTTTATAAACAGTAGAGTTTTGCTTGGTAGGCTGGTTACATCCAGTCCTATTGCCTTTTTAAACTGCCATGCAAAAGGGGATCATTTATCAAACCCAGCAATTATTGCTAATCTGCTTGGTGTCAAAGCCGTGCTAAATTTGAGCAATATTGCACCGAGGAAGTTATAGTCCCACACTTAAGAGCTCACAGCCTTGTGAGAAAGGCAGATAAGTAAGCCCCCAAATTAAAACATGGGAGGATCTGTGCTTTACGTGAGGCATGTCTGGTATATTGCAGAAACACAGGTTAGCAGTAGTGGAACCAGAAAGACTGTAGGAGGAGGGAGCTCCACGAAGCTATTTTTAACGTGGTTAGGGGCAGGGTGCCTTTGCACTAATTATGCATCAGGTTGACTGTCATTAAAAAAACACTAGGAAGGATGAGAGGATCGAGCAGCGAGAAGGGTGAGCTTCCATGTTGAAACATGGATTGAGAACTCAAAAGTGTGAATAGAGTTACTATTGTCTTAGAGTTACTAAAACACCAGGATCAAAGAAACCTGGGGGAGGAAAGGGTTTAGTTGGTTTACACATCCATATGACTGGTCATCATTTAAGGAAGGCAGCACAGGAACTCAAACAGGGTAGGATCCTTGCAGATAGAAGCTGATACAGAAGGCACGGAGGGTTGCTCCTTACTGGCTTGCCACCATGGATTAACTCAGCCTACTTTCTGATAGAACTGAGAGGACCATCAGTCCAGGGATAGCACCACACACCATGGGTTTCGCCTTTCCTCGTTGATCACAGTCAACTGGATTTTATGGAGGCATTTCTCAATTGAAATTCCTTCCTTTGAAATGATTCTGGGTTTTGTCATTAAACTGGTCAGGACCAAGTGAGAGTAACTGAAGCCAAGCCAGAAGGCTCTAGAAGAGGTAACATATTTCACCATCTCCGTGGTCTGCACGCTCTCAGCTATTATATTAAACTGAGTTTATTATATTAACTTGACAGATGAAATGAGGAATGTAGCGAAGGGCCATATGAGCTGTCATTGCCCCTCACTGATCATCCCAACCTTTCCTGGGTCTGCATGCCATGACCAAACACCTCTCCAGTGTGTACATTGTCTCACTGCGAACCTAGTTGGATTGCACCTAGTATTCTGGGCAACATCCTTTTTATTTCTTTTCAAATATCTGAACCTGGTGCTAGGGTCAATGATAATTTAGAGGTCAGAAAGCTTAAAAGAAGTCATGAGGCAGATAGAACAGCTACTGAGCAAATTATTTTTACCTGGATAATTAGAATTGCAAAGATACATAGTAAATTATTAATAGTGCATAATCCAGGCCAAGTGATTAGTAGCATTTTCACTTTCTATACTGTGCTCGATTTGTACAGGTTCCACTGTGCTTCTTCGTGGCTGTGATAGGACACTGGCCAAAACATAGCTGTTGAGGGTACAGCGTGTTTGTCTTATAGGTTGTAGTCCAAAGTCAATTCAGGAGAAGTAAGCTAGGAAGAAACTCAAGGCAGGAACCGGGAGGCAGGGACAGTAAGAGGCATCATGCAAGAGTAGAGCTGACTGTTTTCCTTTTATGGGTTGCTCACCCAGCTTCTTACACAACCCAGAAAAATATCCTCCGGAATGATACCATTCAAATGGGGCTTGGTCTTCCACCATCCACTATCGATCCAGACTCAGCTCATAGCCATTTCCACAGGTGAGTTTGAAGAATACCATTCCTCAAAGACAGCCACTACTTTGTTTTTCTATATATGTCAAATTGGCACCCAAGATTAGCCTTGGCAATCTTTTAACATATAGAGTATATACTGCCTAATAATCAAGCAAGTGAGGCCTGGATGTGTTGCCTTGTCATTTTTGTTTTAAGATGTAATTGTAATCTTTATCTACCTACGGCTATGAAAACATCTCAGGAGAAAGAGACTCAGCTTTATACACAGTGCCCATTTGTAGTTCCATTGATTCTGTACTATAATGTAAGACTCCTACTACCGTGTGTACTATTGTTTCCTTAACACTTCAGCCTCATTTCAAGTGATCAGATACAGGGAAGCATGTGTTTGTTCTGCTATCTGGTTGCTATAAAACCAGATACACTTCTGATCAGTTCACCCACTCTTGAAGGGCTCTGCACTTTGAGGCGGGGGGACAATCTACATCTAATCCCATGAGTAGTGTGTAAGCTTCTGGTACCTTCCATTCTACCAAAGGATAAGCCTAGGAAGAAGACAGCTACATATTGCTGCCTTGAATGGACTCTAATATCCTGTTTAAGAGGACGCCAGTGAGCATTATGGTAGGGATGGTAGTTTGGGTACTGTTCCGGGCTGGCTTTAGTACTTAACAATGAAAAGATAGCATATTTTGTTTAAAGACAAGGATAAAAATTCTTTAGGTTTGAGGAGGTTGAGGGTATGTCTGTCTTTCCTTTCCATTCTTGTCCTCATTTTTTTTCTATTCTCAATTTCATCATCTTCCTGATCCTCCTCCAAAATTGTACAAAGATAAAAAGTAAAAACTAGTCTGAATTATGAAACTATATAAATGGAGCCGTCAGGCTGGCTTTAATGCCACGTTCAGTAACCTCCACCCTCTGGGACAATCCAGTGGCTTCACAGCAGAATAAAGACATTGATACTTTGTTTATAGTATTTGTTGGCAATTCCTCTAGCTATGCCCAACAGCTACCTAGCAACAACTTGCATCTCTGCTGGCCAATGACAAGCCAGGAGCCAGACAGATTTTTCTTCCTTCCTTCCTTCCTTCCTTCCTTCCTTCCTTCCTTCCTTCCTTCCTTCCTTCCTTCCTTCCTTCCTTCTTTCCTTCCTCCTTTCCTTCCTCCTTCCCTTTCTCCTCCTCCTTCTCTCTCTCTCTGTTCCTCTCCCTCTGTTTTACTCTCCCTCCCTCTCTCCATCTCCCATTTTCTCTCCATTTCCCACATGTTCCCACTGTCTTCTTCGTCTCCTCCTCTCTTTCTCTTCTCTCTCTTTCTGACCTTCTCTGCTCCCCTCCTTTCTCTGCTTCTACCCCTTTTCCAGATTCCCTTCCTTTCTCCAATAATACAAGGCCTGTTGCAGGGCTGATTATTCAGGGATATGACTCAGCATAGGTCTGCCAAGATGCTCCCTCCCACTGCATCATGCTGCAGTTTTATCTGGTTTTATAAAACACAACAGGATTGTGTTGCGAGCATAAAATCATTATTTGCTGAAATGATCCAGACCGAAATCTGATAGTTGATGTTCAACCATTCGTTGATGGGTGAGAGAATGGGTGAAGACTTGATCACATTGAGATCTTTCTGCTCTCCCAGTATTTTAATTTCCCAGGTCACCTTCCCTTTGAACAAAATATTCCTCGAGATTTTAGAGGGTTGATTCCTTCTTGACTTTTGTGCTTCTACCTTCTAATGACCTCCAGAAGGCCCTGTGGAGAGTGGCTGAGACTCATTGTAACACAGGCCATTCTTGGCCTTTTAAAATACCTTTGAGATTTCACATTCATTCCTGCTAATGACTGGGGAAGGGAGGCTTTCATTTCAGTCCCCTCTCCTCTTCTAAAAGACTGTGGATTTCACCTTTTAGGGAAGCTCGGGGCCCAGTGCTTCATGCCACATCAAAACTCATCCCTGGGATCTCTACCTTCAAACAAGTGAAACAATGCCTCCTCACAGGGGGGCTGCAGTCAAAGAGGAATGGACTTATACACATGCCAACTATTCAGATAGGATTGCCTACTCAGAGGAAATTAGTGGCTCACAGAGAATACTTTTCAGTGGGGGACCACTTACCACTCTATCATACCTTCCTCCAGTCTCGTTAGAGCCCAGGGAGCTCACCCCACACACTCATGCGAGCAGAAAGTGCATGTCCTGATGACACTCCGCAGCATGAGGTAACGGTGATATCCTGATTGCTTTCAGTTTGACCTCCCCAAGTTAACGGGTGCTTTCTCACAAAGGAGCCACGTTTTCTATATGCAATTGAGGATCACAGCCTTCCCCCTAGGTAAGCCCCTCACGCTTTAACATTTACCTAAAAGAAAAGATGGATGCTGAAAGATGTTTTGTCTTTAAGAGTAAAACAGAAAATAGAAGAGAGGGGAGAGGAAGAAAAAAAAAAGTATTTCCATTAGCAACTTTGGGAAGAAATTGCTCCACATTGTTGCTCTGACAAGGAATTTTCCCAGCATGTGCGTATCTTAAAAGTACTGCAAAACAATGTCTTAAAATGAACTGATTAGTATGCATGCTCTGTGGTCACATTTAAGTTCTATTTATAAAATCTATTCTGTTCCAGGCTCAGACAAACAAAACTCAGATGCAGCTGTGTAACACATTGATAATTTTCATTAGTTCTAAAAGCCTCAATAGAATTTGCAATTTTATTCATTACATCTAAATAATCCTGGAAAACCCATTGTGGAGATGACCTTTCACTTTTTCCCCCTTGGCCTCTGTGTGACTTGGCCTCTGTGTGACTTGGCTCTGTGTGTGTGTGTGTGTGTGTGTGTGTGTGTGTGTGTGTGTGTGTGTGTTTACTAGGATAGGTTGAGCAGAGAAAAGAGATTTCTGCAGGAATAAAGAACATGAAGAAAAAAAACAGAAAACGAGGCAGAAAAGAATCAAGATCACCCATGTAGATCCTAGCACCATTCAAATGTGGGGAGTCCTGCCATCAGACCCCAGATGTGTGCAAGCCCAGATTTCTGAAATCACTGTGCGATGCTGTGGAAGATGTAGTTTGCGTTCTAATTCACTAGGAAGCTGTTTACTGTTTAGATAGGGAGGGATAAGGATTCTTCCATACAGTAAGCCCCAAAACCAGGCCCAGGAGAAATAAATGGTACCGCTTCACTCAGCTCGAGCCTGTTCTTGAAAAGTAAAACAACGCCAACTTGGGAGGGAACATTTTAGTGAGTATTTTATGCGTGTGGATCCAAAATAAATAAGTAAATAAGTACATACAGTAAAACATGCTCATCCCAGAATGCTGGCAGCCAGCCAGTAAAAAAAAAAAAAACCCAGAGCCATCTTTAGACAATTAAGATAACAGAAATAAAATAAGAGGCATATATGAAGGATGAAAAAAGGTAAACACTTACAACTTAGTAACTACTGAAATGGTCCTTCTGTACTGACCAGGCAATTAAAAAGATAAAAGTTAACATGTAAAGGAGGTGAGATACTTGTCTTAAATAAATATACTTGTGCAGCCAACACAAACACTCAATTGAGCATTTGTCTGATATTATTGCTAACATGGGGCTGAGGTAATGAAAATCATGAATTACCTATTATGTACAAACCAGCTTTCATAGTAAATCTCCCTGGCCAGGGATCTTAGGAAGAACCCGTTTCAGTATCTCTGACTGGTAGGGATAGATAGTGTGGCAAAGATGAATTCTGGGAAATATTCAGATAAGCCAAGTTAACAAGACTCTCACTTTACTCAGAGCTTCTAATAAGAAAATATAAATTCTTAGTTCCAGAGGGGAGAAATTTTATATTAATGAGGCAATGGAAGGCCTTCATAGTTCATGTATATTTTTAATATAACATCTTTGTAAGGGTTTTATTCCTGGGCATATATAACTTCAGGAATTATTTTTATCAAAATAAATGTTTTTATTTACTACTGACAATAACATAAATTAAAACTCAGAGTAGAGACATCTATAAAATTGTTCACATTAAATAAAGGTGGCGAAAGTCAGTATGTAGAGTCTTGTGCAGGCCAGAGAGCATCCTCTGAGAGACCTGGACTGCCAGGGAACACAGAGACATGATATCCAAGCAAGACAAGGAAAGAGAAATGTCATACTTGGGACCATTTGAAAATTGCCTTAGAGCTTATTAGTCAAGTTAAAACATGACCATTATTCCAAGTTTAGTAAAGACTATGACCAATCCTATGAAATCTCATCTTGCTTTAAGCCCTCTTTAGTCAATGATACCCCCCTCCCATTTTTTATTGAAATCGAGGCTTCATTCACGTAATGTGTCCTGATTATGGTATGCCATCCATTTTCTCTTCTCATTTCTTCCACCACCTTCCTCCCGTCCAGATCCACTCCCCTTCTCTCAATAGAAAAGATCAGGCTTCTAAAAGATGATAAGGAAATATAGCAAAATAAATACACTAAGAAGAAAATGAAAACTATCACAAAGGCACAAGAATCGGAGATCCACTGGTTCACATACACTCAAGAATCCCATAAAACCCATGAAGCCTGAAGCTATAATAGCTGCCCAGAGGACCTGAGGCAGACTCAGGCAGGCCATGATCTTCATGCCTCTGTCTCTTTGAGTTCATATGGGCTTTAATCATGTTGATCCTTCTTTTCTTGGTTTTCTCCATCCCCTTTGTGTCTTTAACTCTTTCCGTCTCAAATCCATAGATTCCCTGATCTCTGAGGGGAGGCAATTGATGGAGACATTCCATTTATGACTAAGTGTTCCAAGGTTTTGCACTCTCTAGTCATGGGTCCCTCTGCATTTCTTCCCATCTGTGGCAGAAGGAAGCTTCTCTGATGATTAGCCATTGACTCCTAATAGACTGATTAGGCTACTCAGCTTTACAAATTTGATGTAATATGATGGCACATTATAGGAAGTGCCATCCTTTCTGAGTGTGGAAAGCTTGTTTAGCAAAACCCTCAAGGCTTTGCGTGTAAAGAGTGATAGCAAAGGTCTCACTGACATGCAAACATGCCAAAGGCAAGCAGAGACTTTCAACTAATTTTCCTCTGTAAGGATTCACCAATGAAAATACTTCTCTAGCGAGAACTCCATTTGGGACATAGTTCTGACAATAGTCACACCTATAAATAAAAACAAGCCTTTGGAGTTGATGTTATATCGTCACCATGGTAGGCAGCATTTGGGGACAGACATTATCAGTAGCAATTGGAGGAACCTGACATCATATGG